>NC_134537.1:93079835-93385147 GCF_050624435.1 Tenrec ecaudatus
TTTAATCCATAACACTCTGGGTAACCATTGCAGATTCCTCCTTGGAATAGGTTTCTGAGAGTCCACGACCCTGACTAAGTCTTTGTCTTGATGGCATCTCTATTTTTGATAGGCATTGATATAACTTCCCATAAAGTAGGATAGAGAAAATGGTTAATGTGCTCCCCTGCTACCAAAAAGGTTGGGGGTTCAAGGATGCTCAGAGTTGTCACAGAAAAAAAACCCTGACATTTCAATTCTGAAAAATCAGCCATTGAAACTATTTTCTACTTTATCAGTGAATAAATAAGAATGTTATTACTTTGCACATTAGCTCACTTTTGGAATATTGATTTGAAGAGTTATAAAATAGTACTTATAAAACAATTTTGTTAAATAGAGAACTACTTATTTGGTTTAAACAATTTCCTTGAGATATTACTTGAAATAATAACAAATATGTTTTATAGACTTAGATAGGATAGTTGAATCTATGTACTCCCCCCATTTCTCCCCACTGAAAGTGTCAAAAATCAAAACTAGAGGAGTCCAAGTTTGTGAGCTTTTCATTCCACTCAATATGTGGCTACATCATCTCTGACATTTGTAAAGAAGCAATGCCTAATATGCCAAGTACTAGACATGTTGTTGACATTTCATAAATGTCAAAGAGAATAAGATTGTTTACTCATTAAAGGAATAATTTGAATTACAACCTCTTTGTAGGATTGCTTTCATCTCAAAATATGCTTATGAAAGAACAAGATCCATTTAGTTCATCCTTAAAACTCTTAAGAAAGCAAGGAATTCAAATGTCAGTTTGTTGTACTTAAAAATAATGGGGCAGCAGTTAAAAGATGCATCAGAAAGACTTCCCTTTATAAAGACAAATATTCCAAATAATTAATATATCGTTAGCTTTGACTCTCTATAAAGGACAATCTTAGAGTAAGTAGAGGGAGAAACTAGGCAGATATACTTGAAATGGAATCCCTGTGTTCAAGAAGTCTGTGATCCAGCAGAGCAGAGAAACTGTCAAGAAGTATCTCTAGTGCAAAGTTAGGTACTATGGAAATGCAAAAAATAAAAGGGCATCCCATTTTAGAACTACATATTGGGAACACATTAGGGAACAAATCAAAGTTCTCGTCCTCAAGAAGGCTGAATTCTATTGTCAAGCCTGAGACTTTTTAGGTACAGAATAAAAGGATTAAGATTGGGTTGCATATTAGATTGCTAACCATAAGGTCAGCAGTTCTAAACAACCAGCTGCTCTGAGTGAAAAAGATGAGGCTTTCAACTCCCATAATTATTTATATTCTAGGACACCCACCGGGAAGTTCTATTTTGTGCTATCAGGCCTTTATTAGTCAGAATTGACTCCGTGGCAGCAAGTTTGGTTTTGAATATTTTAGATAAGTTGAGAAGGTTTCTTTGATGCTATAATAAGTAAACAGAGACCTGAAAGAGGGATAGAAATGAACTAATGGGTTATCTGGGGATAGAGCATTCCAGGAAGATGGAAACAAGTTTCCAAGATCGTTTTAGTGAGGCTAGATATTGTTTGAAGTCTAAGATGCCCTTGACCCAAGCTGTAATACTTTCAATCACTTCGAACACATAGAAAACTGGACAATAAATAAGGAAGACGTCAGAATTGATGCATTCGAATGATGGGTTTGGCAAAAATACTCAAAGTAATATGGACTGCCAGATAAACAAACAGATTTGTCTTTAAAGAAATATAGGTCCTTAAAAAAAAAAGGTCCTTAGGAGTGGGGGTGGCAACTATCTCATGTACTTTGGACGTAGTATCAAGACAGAGCAGTCTCTGGAAAAGGGCATCGTGCCTGGTACAGGAGAAGGGCAGCAGAAAAGGGACAGACCCTTAAGGAGATGGACTGACAGGTAGCTGCAACCATGGCCTCACACATAGCGAGTGTGAAGATAGTGCGGGATCTGGCAGCCTTTCCCTCCCTCTGTTTACATAGGCGACTAGGAATCAGCTCCATGGCACCTAACAATAACAACAACACAGAGCAGAGCATTTGGAGAGGGGTTATCAGTTTGGTAAAAGATAGGCCTGGAGAGATATCTGGGCCTTGCTCTGCGTAAGACGGGAGTCATTGGAGGATCCAGCAGGGCGGTGTTATGATCTGATGTGAATCCCAAAGGACTGGGCTGACTGCTGAAGGGGACACATGCAGAGGAAGAGAGTTAGAATGACTCAGATTCAGGGAGATGAGAGCACTCAGAGGCTAAACTCCCTGACAACTAGTTGGCAACAAGCTCCCCCAGTGCGTGGTGACCTGTGTGTCAGAGCAGAGCCGTTCTGAGGTTCAATGACTGATGGTTTTCAGAAGCAGGTCACCAGGACTTTCTGCTGAGGCATCCCACTCTTTGGGATGCACTTGAACTTCCAGCTCTGCAGATAGTTGCCAAGCTTGTAAACCATTTGTACCACGCAAGAAATCCAAGCTCTTGAGGAGAGGAGCTTTGATTTGTTTGTTCACTTTATGTCCCTACCAAAGCTTCTCCCCCTCAAGCCAAAGGCTTGGCAGATAAGAGGTGCTCAAGCAACGTCTGTTAAACTGCTCTGCCATATTTCCTCCCATTATTAAAAGGCCACAACTTGGATTATATTCGAGGACCATAATCCCTATGCTTCACTGAAATATACTCGCTTAGTTAAGGCCACCTATCCATGGTTTCTGTGACACTCCCTGTCCTTCTAACCCATATGACATCCTAGTGACACAGTAGTGGCATAATGGGTTACATTACATGTTGGGCTACTAACCACAAGGTCAGAAGTTGGAAACCACCAGCTGTTGTGGGAGAATGAAGAGGCTTTCTACTTCTATAGAGAGTTAACATCTCAGAAATTCACGGGGTCAGTTCTACCCAGTCCTATAGGGTCGCTATGAGTCACAATCAACTCGATAGCAGTGAGTTGGTTTTTCTTCTGGGTTTGGTGGCGCCCAGCTCAATTCTGACATGTGCACGTGCAGTGTCAGTCCAGCTCGAGAACCACCCTCCTGCGGTTGCTAGGCTTTAATGACGACAGGAGCGGATCACGGTTTTGTTTGCTTGCTTAGTTTTATGGAGCTGTGGGTGAGTTGGAATCACCTGTGAGTCAGCAGTGACCACTTGTACCACCAAGGCTCCTTATAAGGCCATTAAATAAAACCGCCACACCTGCTGCCTGCTGACTTGACTTTCGATTTGCAAGGACCCTATAGGACAGAGTAGAACGCCCAAATAGGTTTCCAAGAATGAAAATCATTGCAGAAGTAGACTGCCACCTTTTGGGGGGAATGGGGGTCACAGTGACAAGCAGCAGTCTAGATTCTTAATTATCTTCACCCATCATGGTCTCAGACTTGCCTGCATGTTAGATAATTTGAGGGAATTTTTTTTGGTGGGGGGGGGGATACTGCTCCCAGTGTCCCACATGCAGAGATTTTATTACATATGTGATATGGCTGAACACTTTTCAGAGATCTCCAGGTTTCGATGATGCCTGTAAACCATGATCTTGGCAGAGAAATAGTATAAAACTTTCGTTGACATCAATTCTTGATTTTGGTGGTACCTTTGTCTGGCCCTGCACACTTTGTTTTCAAAAGCAGTGAACTAGATAATTCTACAAAGAACTTCCCTATTCCAAACTCACATGTTGCTTTAGAACCAGCTATAGTCACAGGCAAATCACCGGCATGAATTATGAGAAGGCATTTGCCCAAGAATAACCTTTGTCCCCTACCTTCTTGGCATGTTATTGTTTGAATGGGAGTCTTCATGCTTCACCTACAGTAAGTGACTGTGTCAGCTTTTAAAAGAGAAACATCCAATCCATGAGTTAAAGTAGCATATCAATAGTTCCCCTTAAAAATGCATTAGGAAAATAAGATAATCCCTTTACATGAATATTTTTAGATCAAAGGCTAGCTGATTCTTCTGAGTGTACTTCATTTCCACTTTGTCTCAGTATTCTTCTGAGTGACTTGCATCGCACAAAGAACTTTTGTGCTCGGGGACTATTTCAACTCCAAAGAGACAAGGAGGCGTTTTCTTCAATCTGCCAGGAGAATCCTGAGATCCCTGAAGCAGGACAGGGCACTTTGGTGTTGGGCTTCATGGTTCCGAGGTTTCAAAAGACAGCAAATTGCCCTTCTGTGCAAAATATCCTGACCATTTGCTGTTTTCTATTAAGCATGCAGTTGTTGCTAGCTGACATTGAGCTGATGGCCAAGTCAGGACAGCCCCCCCCCCCCCACACACAGAATAGCGCCGTGAATAAAATGAATAGGGGAGAATAACATGCTGCCCAGTCTGGAGCCATGCTCTCAGTCGGAAGTCAAATTGTTGCTATCCACACGGTTTTCATTTGCTGATTTTTGAAATTAGACCACCCTGCCTTTTCATAATCCCTTTCCTTTGGAATCTCCTTTGAGACCTGCCTGGTGGTTCTGGATAAGCCTTCAGCAGAATGTTGAACAAAAGTGGTGATAAGGGGCATCCTGGCCTGGCTCCAATTTGAAGAAGGACTGCTTTCACGTTTTTCCTATTGAGCAAGATATTGGTTTGTATATACAGCCTTTATTGTGTTGAGAAATGTCCCTCTATTTCTATTTTGCTGAGTGTTTTTAAAATCAGGAATGGGTGTTAGATATTGTCAAATGCTATTAATTGACATAATCATGTGGTTCTATTTTTTACATGTACATATGTTTATGTGGTGGAATACAATGAGTATTTTTCAAATGTGGAACCATCCTTCCCTACCTGTCAGGAATTACACTTGTTCAAGGTGTATTATTTTTGTTTTTATATGTTGCTGACTTTTCTTGGGTAGGATTTTGTTGAGAATTGTTGCATCTATGTCCATAAGGGATTCTGCTCTGTTTTCTACTTTTTTGGCCTTTTTGCCTGGCTTCGTTTCAGGGTTATATTCATTTGCTAAAATCAATTTGGGAGTTTGCTGTCCTTGTCTATATTCTGAGATTGTCTGTGTAGAATTGGTGTCAGGTCTTCTCTGAATACTTGGTTGAATTCCCCTGTGAAACTTTCTGGTCCTGAAAATTTTTAATTTTGATTGGAAGTTTTAAAATAACCTGATCTATTTCTTATTTTGGTATGAGTCTATTGAGATTTGCTCCATCACTGCATTCATTTAGGTAGATGGTGTGTTTCTAAAAATATGTCCGTTCCATCTAGTTTTCTAAATTTGTTAGTCTTTCATAGTAATGTGTTATTATTATTTATATTACATTCAGATTTATTGTGATGTCACCTTCATTTCTACTTATTGATATTTGCATCTTCTTTTGTTTTGTTATATTTGCTAATGGTTTGTCAATTTTGTTAATCCTTTCAGGGAGTCAACTTATTGTCTTGGTAATTTTTCTACCATTTTTTCAACCAATTCATTTATTCTAGTCTAATTGTTATGATTTATTTTTCCTGGTATTTAAAGGTTAATTTTGTTGCTCTTATAGCTATTGAAGATGTTTGGGTAAGAGGTTAATTTTTTATTTATTCCCCACCTCCCTTTTTTTCATGTATGAAGTGGTTGCTATAAATTATCCTCTGATAATTGTGTTTGCTGTGTTCCAAAAAGTTTGGTATGCTTTCTTTTCATTCACATTTTTGGGAGGAATTTAAAAATTTTGTTTCTTATTTCATCCACTAATTCTAAAGTAATGTGTTAGTTTCTATGTGTTTGATATTTTGCACTTATTCTTTCTATTGTTGATTTCCAGTTTTATAGTATTGTAGCTTGAGAGAAGTTGTTGTAGAATGTCAATAATTTAAAATTTATTAAGACGCAATTTTGACCTAAAATGTAGTCTATTCTAGAGGATGATGCTCCATGTACTGTGGTATAGAATGTACACTATGTTGCTAGGCAGTGTGCCCTGTATGTACAGAGGTCACGTTAATTATGTTGCTTTGTTCTTTTGTGTTTTTATTAAGTTTCTTTCCTGATGATCTGTCTTTCTTCAAGAGTGATGTATTCAAGTCTCCTATTATCATTGCTGTATTGTGTATTTCACTCTTCAACTCTGTGCTCGATTAGCGTGTTTTGACAGCGGATTGGGTGCATGTGTTTATAATACAGTTATATCTTCTTCTAGTCCCCTTTTATTATTAAGTAGTGTTTTTGCCTCTCATGATGTTTTCTTCCTTGAAGTTTATTTTATTGGAAATTAATATTTCGACTCTTGCTTTTTGTCTTTATGTTTGCCATTAGCTCCATAAAATTTTCTCAAAAAACGTTTTTCTCTATTTGTGTCTTTGTGTTAAGGTGTGTCTCTTATAGACAGCATATTGACCAGCCCTGTTTTCTTATCCAGCCTACTACACTCTGTATCGACCAATGCTTTCAACCCACTAACATTCAGTCTCATTGATACATGTGGAGTTATTGCTGTCATTTGCTATTGGTGTGTGCTTTCTGTGCTTTTATTGTTTGTTTGCTTGTTGTGTTTTTCCTACATTTCTGTGCTTTTTTGGAATACTGTTTCAGGGTGTTCATTACTGGGTATTGTTGTGTTCTATGTGGCTCTCAGGTTGCTTTGTTGTTGTTGTTGGTTCTCTCTACAAAGTGTTCCCATTAGTATTTTTTACAATGCTGGTCTAAAAATAATGATTTTCTTTAATTTACCCTGGTCTGGAAACACTCAGTTTTCATGCATATTTGAAGGATAGTTTTCCTGGATTTAAGATTTTTGTTTGGCAAGTTGTTCAAAAATTAGTTATTTAATTTTAGGATTTTATATGTGCCACTTCATTATCTCTCTTTACTGCCTGGTTTCTGCTGAGAAATCTGAGCTTATTCTTTTGTATGTGATTGTTCCTTTTTTCCTAGCTGTTCTCAAGGTTCTGTCCTTTTCCTGGATATTGTAGATCTTGAGTAGGCTATGTCATGGTGTTTTCTTTTGGGAATTTCTCCCGCAAAGCTGGCAGTCTCTCAGCTTCTCAGATAGTTAGTTCTCGTGTCACTATGAGTCAGACTGACTTGATGGCAATGAATTTTGTTGTTGTTTGTATGGTGTTAGAGCAATTTTCTTTCATAATTTCTTAAACCATTTTCTCTGTAGATTTTTATCCTTCCCTGCCCCTATGTCCCAATGAGACATGGGTTGTTCCTCTGGATAGTGTCCCACATCATTATTAACTTTTAATCACATTCCCTTGCTTTTTGTTGATTGTTTCTCTGTTCAGTTACAGTCAAGGGCATTGTCTTCAAGCTCACCAATTCTGGATTTTATTTTGTCAGTTTCTTGCTTTACTCTTTCCTCATGTGGTCTCATTCTGTTTTCTAATTATTTATCTTAGTTTTATCAAACATTCCACCGTTCTTTCAAACATCTTCTCTACCCATTAAAAGTACCTGTACATCATTCTTCCAAATTCAATTTCCAGAACTTTTTCTTTGGAATATTTCTTTGGATCTGGGTGTTGTTCAGTTGCTTTGTGCCTATTTTTCTTGCTTTTTATTTACTATGGCCTGTAATAGTCTGTTATTTCTGTGGCAGCATAAGGCAGCTGATAGTGTTGGGAGGGTGCTGAGTAATGTAGGAGTAGTTGGCTTTGTTTTGCTAGTGCATAGAAGCTTCCTTTTTGGGAACAGGGGCATTTGGGATTTTCAAGCCAGGATTTGGGTATTGTTAGGGCCTGCCCTGCTGTGTCATAAGGATAACTTGTCCTTCCTTGCTGGGCTTCCTGGATGGTCAAGGGTTTCCTTGAGAGGTTGCAGGGACAGCTGGGCCATCCTTGCTTTACCTGCTGGAGTAGCTTGGACCTACTTTTCTGGAGGAGGGGACAATGAAGGCCTTCCTTCAGTGGGTTGTAGGGATGGCCAGGGCATTCCTTGGTAGGGTATAGTAATGTCTGAGGACTTCCTGGTAATGTCACAGGGGCATTCAGAGTCTACTTTGCATAGAAATGGGTATGGCTGGCATCTTCCTTGCTGGGACATGGAGATGACTTGGGTCTTCCTTGCTAGATTACCCTTCTTTTTTTTTTTTTGAGCAATTTGTAATTTTACAACTTATTGCCCAGTTGCTGTTGTCATATTCATTCAATAAATCTCTTTGCTTAAATTGTGTTCAGAGACTCAAGTAATGTACTTTGATATTTTGGTGTTAGAAGTGGGATTTGCAGGTGCATCACTTACAGCGACCCTGAAGCAATAAAAGATTCTTTAAAATTTTATTTTGGCACATGCCAGGCTATTTAGCCTCTCTCTGTGAAAATCTTGAGAGTCACTGACAGGGAAATACTCGTGAAACTTATACTCCATTCTCCTTTGAATAGAAGCTCTTCTAAACTTATTGAAGGATCTGGTTTAATTTTGTTCTTGCAAAAATTTACTTTTGTTAATACCAATAGTAGATGAAAAAGGTTTTGCACTGCCCTACACCAAAGATAGTCTAGAAAATATGTGGCTACTTATTTTTCATTATCCAAGTTAAATATTCCACATACTAAACTAGAGACTCCTGAATAAAACAGTCCCAATGAGACACATATTTTAATTCATATCTTAAAGCTTCTAAAAGATGTGGCAAAATAAAATTGTTTCTATGAAAGATACTTTATAATACTACAGCTACTTCTTCCCACCCCCCAGCCCCAGTGTGTCTTTATTCCTCTTTGCATTCTTATTTTACTAACAATAGTTTATTTGAATTTCCTTTTATTTCCTATAAAGAACCTACTGAGGATATAAAACCTGTTTCGAATTACCTTTTAAACTCTATCTTACAAGATCCAGGATGGGCCCCAGGGAAACTCCAAATGACCCTGGTTTAGCCTTTGTTTCTTGGATTCACACAGAATTACATAGTATTGGTTTTGTTGTTTTCAATTACACAGTATTATTAATGGTTTTCCCAAGTTGTTCTAGGATCCTTATAAATTTAATATTCTTATTAAATCCAAGTTTTCAGATTTATATCAATTGATCCACATATTAATATCCTTCAGAATAAATAAACCAATGACCTTACAATTACAACAATTGCAATCTCCAAACAAACACGTTAAATACAAACTCTTTGGAAGCACTAAACTCACTACTTGCAATTATTCAAAGAGACCTGAACTTTAAAAAAAGTCTATAAACTAAAGAATAAATGAAAAACAACCAACTCTGCAAAATACAGTCTTGCTCTATAAGCGGATCTGGCTTTTGAAGTCATCATGGCTGTCCTGGAGAAAACCCAGCCAAACAGAGATGTCACGTGGAGAGCTCTAAGGAACGCTAAGAAGAAGCTAAAATAAGGATTTTCCTCCCCACAAGTACTGATGACACGGTGGTAAGAAAGGCGCCCACGGATATAACTGGTCCTCTTTGGGGATGTTTCTGTCCCGGAACCCTCTGTTAAGAAGGCTTCGGGATCATCATTTTCTCCTATCCTATATGGAAATGAAACTGCACTTAATTCCTGGAAACTTTCATCTCCTTTGAAAATAGAGCGCAATCGCTTCTCGGCCTTTTGGCTAAGATCAAGTGTAGTATCTGTTCTTATCAGAAAATAGAGCGCAATGCTTCTAGTTCCACCTCCCGGTCCTCGTTGGCACCCATCGTGTTGGCCCCGGGCGTCTCCCTGGTGGACGGGCAGCGTTTGTGGACACAGCAGAAAAGCGAGGCAACCAGCAGGCAGGGATATGTGTGCAGGGAGCCAGGGCCGGTATGGGGGCAATGTGGGGGCTAATACTGGACCGGGCAGTGCAGCGTTCCGTGTTGGAACTCACGTCACAGGAGCAAGTCCGAATGAACACATTGGCAGTGAGAGTTGTATCCACTGCAAAGGCATTGCACCATGTGGATCATCACAAATGAGGCCCAGCCCCGAGAGGAATGGGAATCCCAGAACATTTCATTGTGCTCACGTGGACCCTGTACATGGATCAGGAGGCAGTTGAGCACACAGAACAGGGGGATACTGCATGGTTTAGAATCGGAAAATGTATACGTCAGGGTTTTATCTTCCCACGATACTTATTCTATCTGTATGTTGGGAAGACAATCAAAGAAGCTAGACTACGTAAAGAAGAATGAGCCTGGCTGGCCCCACTATGAGACATGATGCCCCTCAGTGACTAAGGGTGATACAGGGGACAGCACTGGAGACACAGTGTGGGAATTGCACCTGACCTGATCCCACCACACCGAGGCAAAGCACTAGGGGAGTGCAGCGAAACAGCAAGGGAATGGAGTGGCAAGGTTCCCAGGGAATGCTGAAAGTGGACTTTGGGGCCAGGGCATGGTGCCCCAACAGACTGGACTGGAAAACACTCGTAAGGGCCAACAAACGATCCTTGAACGAACTACAAGCCTTCCTTTTATGAAAATAAAAAGAAGAAGAAGAATGAGCCATCAGGGTCGGAGGAAGGCTTATGAACCATCTTTGATATGCAGGTCCATAACTTGCCGTCTGCTTCACAAGACCTCCCTACCGTGTTGAAAAGCAAGGGTGTTTCTTTAGGACTAAGAGGCACCTGTCCCAAGCCATGATATTTTCAATGACCTCATATGCAAACGAAAGCTGGGCATTAAATAAAGGAGACTGAGGAAGAATCGGTACAATTGAATTACGGTGCCAGTGAAGGAAACCCAAAGTACTGTGTCTGTCAGAAGAACACACAATCTTATCTGGGAAGGCTTACAGCCAGAATGCTCCTTAGAAGCAAGAACAGCAAGAGTTTGTCTCATGAACTTCGGACATGTTATCAGGAGAGCCCAGTCCCTGGAGAAAGACATCGAGCGTGGTAGAGGGCAGCAAAAAGGAGGAAGAACCTCCAAAAGCTGACACAGTGGCTACAAAGATGGGCTCAGACCTAAGAACAACTGTGAGGAGGGCCCAGGACAGAAGGGTGTTGGTTCTGTTTTGTTGTAAGGTTGCTATGAGAGGGACGGCAACAACATGATCCCATGTTGGCGAGGACTTTCCATGATAGAGTTAGGGTGAGAACCCCTGTTGGCATCATGGTTATGAACTGGACTATTGACCACAAGGTCAGCTGTTGGAAACCCCCACTGGCTCTGCAGGAGAAAGACAGGGCTTTCCACTCCTGTCAGTTACAGCCTCAGAAACCCACAGGAACAGTTCTATCTTATAGGGCCACTATGAGTCACCATTCATTGAATGGCAGTAAGGTTGGTTTGGAAGTATGTTGGGCTAAACATACTAAGCCCAACATACCCAGTTGGTATGCTGGGCTAAAAGAGAAACAGAATGCACATGGATAAAATCTATATCTGTGAAAAGAGATGATGCAGAAGCTCCATATGCTCAGCTAAAATGAGGCCAGGAACTGACTGGAAAAGACTCCGATTGCTCTGTGCAAGCTCCACCTGAAGCTAAAGAAAATGAAACCGAGTCCGCAAAAGCCAAGCTGTGGGATGACATCAAGAACACATACATGGAGACAGCAGAAGGTCGTTAAAAAGACAGGAAAGAAAGGAAAGCTCAAAGCGGATGTCAGAAGAGACTCTGAAACGTGCTCTTGAATGTAAAGACCCTAAAATACCTGAAAGAAATGATGAACTAAAACAGCTGAAAGGAAAACTCAAAGGGCAGCTTGAGAAGGCAAAGTCAGAGGCTGTACACTGGTGCATATGGGGGCTGGAGGCACAGGGAATCCAGGGTGGATGATACCTTCAGGACCAAGGGTGTGAGGGAAGATGCTGGGAGAGTGGAGGGTGAGTGGGTTGGAAAGGGGGAACTGATTACAAGGATCCACATGTGACCTCCTCCCTGGGAGAGGGACGGCAGAGAAGGGGGGAAGGGAGACTTCGGATAGGGCAAGATATGACAAAATAACGATGTATAAATTACCAAGGGCACATGAGGGAGAAGGGAGCGGGGAGGGAGGGGAAAAAAAAGAGGACCTGATGCAAAGGGCTTAAGTGGAGAGCAAATGCTTTGAGAATGATTGGGGCAGGGAATGTATGGATGTGCTTTATACAATTGATGTATGTATATGTATGGATCGTGATAAGAGTTGTATGAGCCCCTAATAAAATGTTTAAAAAAAACAAGGAAAACAACCTAAATAAGTGATTATATTGGCATGTTTCAACCAATTAGCTTAACATCCTTGATAAGCAAGCCTGTCTCTTCTTCATAGTAGAACACTATTTTGCTATTCATGTTTAAAAAAATGGCAATTTAAGTATAGCACAGCAATTTGGAATTTAAGTGATAATTGTGAGAAATATGAGTCACCATCTGCTCCCTTTTCTTCCATTTTCTCAAATTGACTTCTCATTTATATTATCTTTTACTTATTTTGTGATGCTGTTGAGTAATGGTCAGGTTTAGGCAAAGGGTCGGATGTCCCACCATATGAGATCTGGCTTGTTAATAAGTTTACCCAGGATTTATTTTTCTTTTGAATTAAATCAATTTCATCCAAGTTTTTATATGAGCAAAAAGATATTAGAGTCCTCACCTGTTTGTCTTCTATAGTGTGAAGTAAACCTGATTTCTCACCTGGCCTCAGCGCCGGGGAATTTATACATTTTTTCTCCTTTATTTTGTTGATAGAGAGCTTGTCTCTAGTATCCTGTTTAGTTTTCTACCTTATATAAAGTCGAGGGGGCATGACTGGTATTTTTCACGGGGCTCTCTACAAAGCTTAGTTTTTCACTTTCAAGAAGTACTTCTTGCAATTGGGTTTTTGCATAATTGAGTTGTTGTTCCAGATTTCCAGTAGTCCCTAATTGTCATCTATTGCTCTCAACTTCTCTTGGATGATATATATTTTACAGTTATTGATATCTGTAATACCTCTTTAAGTGCAATTATATATCCAGAGAGTCAATATTGACTTACTTATTTTAAAGAAAACCACCAGTATACTTAGTAGTACTTCATGATTTCATTGAAATTTACTTGAAATTTTAAAAGAAATCCTAATTATTTCAGTGTATTGATGATTTATTAGTATGTTTCACTTTTTACCAGTCTTGCATTGAAGAGAGTATAATCTTGTTGTAATACTTAGCAGTTGATGAACATAAAGTTTCTAAAGGAAAACAATCTGTAACCCATTTACATCCTGTCATTATCCTCCCAGAACTGGAAAATGATAATCACTTTAAACATAACTGCTTTGGTTTTACTGAAGAACCTTTAACTCCTTGCAGAAATCAAAAGAAACAACCTTGCAGACAAAGTAGTTATATAAGCTACTTTCCAAATTACTTTTGTTCTTATGAGGAATAAAGAGATTTTCCTAATTTACATATGATTGATTCTAAATTTTCATGGATTAACTTTGGACTTTAAAAGCATTAACATTTTGCTTAAAATGAAAAAATGTTACATGAAGAAAAGTTATACTGTTGACAAATCTAAGGTTATATTGGCAAAATATAAGAAAACTGAAAAGACTATTTAAACAAACTTTACTTCCATAGTAATTTTGTCTCATAATATATAGTTATAATAGTTAGGTTTTGTGTCATATTGGCTGAGCTGGCCAGTTTTGCCACTTGAGGCCTGATAATCCACCATGATGTGTAATAATAGCACAGTGCAATTAATCTATAATGTGATCTGCTATGACCAGCCAATCCGGGGTAAGTTTAGGTGGGATCTTGGGGCTATACTTATTCTATTGACCTGTCTTCCTTAAAGTCAGTCTTTAAATGGTGCAATGATTAAGGGCTTGTCTGCTAACCAAAAGGTTGGCAATTCAATTCCCCTACAAAATAGCTTGGAAGAAAATCCTGATTATTCTGGAAGATTGCAGCCATTGAAGCCCTTATGGAATGCAGTCCTACTATGCACACATGGGGTTGCTATAAATCGTTATTGCCTTTCTAGTGTTTAAAAAAAAAGTTCATTCAGTGATACCCAACAAGGGAGTCTTCTCTCAGAGTTTCTAGCAGGAAATAGGGCACACAGTTCTCTGCTAGATTTTTCTTAAATTGCCTGGAAGTCATTCTGAACTTGTATTTCCCTCCACTAAACATCAGACCAAGACTTGGGGAGAAAGAGCAATGGATTTCTTTCATCAACTCTTATTTCTCTTTAAATGGATTTTCATTCCTCCTTTCTGACATGGAGTGATTTACCCTCTACTCTGTCTTCATTCTGTGGAATTCATTTTAAGAATATACCATCTCCTGCCCTCAAGGTAATAAGTATGACAACTTAAATTCAGTGGCGGAAAGCAGCCTGGGAAATAAAATGATCTCCAATAATAACAAGAACAACAACAAAACCAAACAAATAGGAATATAAATATTCTTTTGACATCTCTTCCCTCCCGGCCTTGGATATGAATGGAGTCATCAAATCAGACACAGCAGTATGTGATCTTGTCATGAAGAAGAAGACAGCCCAGTCTCATTATTCCCGGTGGTCATGTTCTGGAAGTAAGCTCTGGGGTGCAGTGGGGTATGAGCTGGGCCACTCTCTGCAAGGTCAGGAGTTCAAAAACGCCAGGCTTTCTGCTCCCACAAAGCTGAACAGCATCAGAAATCCAGAAGGACAGTTCTGTCCTATGGGGTCTTCAGGAGTCAGAGTCAACTCAATGCAATGTTTTTTTGTTTTTTTTTACGTATGTTCCATAAAATCACCAAAAAATGGAATTAGAGAATAATGAACCATTTCCCCTAGGGGAAACACCCAGTTTCTGCAATCCTTTAATTACAACATTTTGTCAACATAGAGTCACTTTATGTTTCTGTTGGAAAACACCTATTAAATATATTTGGCTGATTTGTTAACATTGAACTCACAGCCAATGGCAGTTAACTCATGCCTAAATGAAATTCATCTGAGACACTCCTCCATTGTCCTCATAAGGCACTTCACTGCTTTCACTTAGAAACACTACACTGCCCAGCAAGACTGCATTTGGGGCTGTTTGAAACAGTGAAACCACCAATAAAAGTCTCAAAAAGGTGCCATTACGCAGACCACAGGATGGATACTTGTTTGCAGTATGAGAGTTGAAACAAAAAGGCAGCGCAACAACTTGTTCCACCTCAACTGAGGACAATCATATCAGCTTCCTCATTTTTTAATACTTTGTGGATGCATGTGGATGACTGTGAAAGGACCATGGGTGTTTATCCTGGGGTCTTATCCTGGGGTCTCACATGCATTACAGCAGAGGTAAATTTGGCAACAGAAAATCTGCAAATAATGAGGATCAACTATGTATCCATACAATTAAAAAGCAGAGGGTAGAATTATCTCTTGGGAATTCTAGTGAAGTGGCAACAGTCATAGAAGCATTCTTTCTGCCTGTTTATGAATCACTACCAAAAAATAAACATAGCAACTAGATCTCAAAGACAAAATTCCATGGATAATCTTTCCAACAAAACTACGTGGGAAACAATCTCATTCAATACTCTAAAGACAAGTGAGTGTAGACAAACAAGACCTGCATAGTATTGTGTGTGTGTGTGTGTGAGAGAGAGAGAGAGAGAGAGAGAGAGAGAGAGAGAGAGAGAGAGAGAGAGAGAGAGAGAGAGAGAGAAACAATGGACAGCCGAGGCTTCCTGGAAGAAGAGTACCCTACAGGAACCATGAGTCTTCACTTGAAAACACACTGGCTAAATTGAGAACAGCTGAAATGGGAAGGGCATTTTCTATTTCAGGAGGAATATGGGTGAGAAATTCTTAGTAAAATATGAAGGATCTGGATCAGTCAAGCCCTCTGTAATTTGGAAACTAGCCAACAAAGTTTATTTTCTAAATAAAAGCTCATTCTGGAGAGATACTACATAAAGTGGAATTACATTACAGTAAAACAGAAACAAAGGAAAGAGGATATACAAATTTAAGTGGGAAAAGGAGACAGAGGCAGGAAATCTCAGAAATAAACAGCCAAACTTCTTATGGTTTTTCAAAAAATTGAAATTATATTGAATTAATTATAGATTCACATTTAAAAGACAGAAGGTCTTTGTAGACTTTACTCAGTTTCTCCCAATAGTAATGTTATGCAAAATGATATCTTAAAAAAACCAAACTATATCTTATGGAATCTGACATATATATGCATCTATACATCCATGTGTCAAGCACATTTATACATATGTTGCCATCATCATTTTAAAAACATTTTTTTCTACTTGAGTCTTGGTATCAGTTCATCCCTCCATCCCCCCATGAACTCTTAATTAGTTATAATTTTTTTTCATGTCTTACATCAACCGCTGTTCACCCTCCTGGGAGGTGTTTATATCTAGATTATTGTGATTGGTTCTCTCTTTCTCCCCCAACTTCCCCTTACCTTCCTGGTATCACTACATTCATTATTGATCCTGAGGGGTTTATCTGTCCTGGATTCCCTGTGTTGTGAGCTCTTATCTGTACCATGTGCATGCTCTGGTCTAGCCAGATTTGTAAGATAGAACTGGGGTCATGATGGTGGGATGTGGCTGGGGGAAGCATTAAAGAACTAGAGGAAAGTTGTATGTTTCAATGGTGCTATACTGCACCCTGACTGGCTCATCTCATCTCCCCCCACCCCCCTCAACCCATTGACTCTTCTGTAAGGGATGTCCAGTTGCCTACAGATGGGCTTTGGGTCTCCGCTCTGCACTTCCCCTCATTCACATTCATATGATTTTTTGTTCTGGGTTTTTGATGCTCGGTACCTGGTCCCATTGACGCCTCATGACCACACAGGTTGGTATGGGCTTTATTGCTTCTTGGCTAGATGGCCGCTTTGTTAATCTTCAAGCCTTTAAGACCCCAGATGCTATATCTTTTGATAGGCAGGCACCATCTGCTTTCTTCATGACATTTGCTTATGCACCCATTTTATCTTCAACTATCATGTTGGGAAGATGAGCATCACAGAATGCCAGGTTATTAGAACTGTTCTTGCCTTGAGGGAGTACTTCAGTAGAGGTCCAATGCCCATCTGTTACCTTAATACTTCACATATAAATATATGCACTTAGATCTACTTCGCTATCGATATATATGAATATATTCACATATGTACTTGCCTGTATTCAGACCTCTATAAATGTCCTTTGGCTCCTAGTTCTTTCATCTACTTCCTTTTACCTTCCGCTCATCCTACTATTATGTTTAGTCTTCATTCGGGTTTCAGTAATTCCTCTCAGCTACATTGCCCTTAATCAATTCCCACTGGGCACCCTATGCCCTTTCACCATAGATTTTAGGTCCCTTGTTCCCTTGTTCCCTGGGTTGGCTGACATTCTCCTTCCTGTCCCCTGCCTTCCCCTCTCCCATATCATTCCCTCATCCCCCGAACCATCTGTGCCATTTTTTCTCTCCTCCAGATTGTTTATCCTGCCTATCTTATCTAGATAGATATGTAGAGACGATAATAAGCACAAAAACAAATCTGGCTGGACCAGAGGATGCACATTGGTACAGATAGCAACTGGAAACACAGGGAATCCAGGACAGATGAGTCCTTCAGAACCAGTGGTGAGAGTGGCGATGCCTGGAGGGTGGAGGGAATGTGGGATAGGAAGGGGGAACTGATTACAAGAATCAATGTATAGCCTCCTCCCTGGGGGGGGGGGTAGACAGCAGGAAAGAGGGTGGAGGGAGACATCGGACAGTCTAACATATGACAAAATAATAATAATTTGTGATGTCCATTGGGGATAGTCTAGGGAGGGATTGTTTTTCCGAGAACTTGTCCAAGTCTTCCAAGTTGTTGAATTCATGGGAGTACAGGCCGTCATAGTACTGTGTAATTATCCTTTTGATTTCAGTAGTATCTATTTTAATATCCCATTTTACAACCCTCATCTTTGCTATTGAAATGTGTTCCTTTCTTTCTTTGGTTAAGTTTGCCAGCAGTCTGTCAAGTCTTAATTTAATCCTTTCAAAGAACCAACTTTTAGCTGCATTAATTTTTCCCATAGCTTTCTTGTTTTCCCTCTCATAAATCTCAGCCTTGATTTTTATTATTTCTATTCTTTTGCTATTAGTAAGATTCTCTGCTCTAATTTCTGTAAGTTTTATGCCAGCATATCAATCATGAGTCTCTCTTCCTTTTTCATGTGTGTATGTATTTCTATGAAACTTTCTATGATAACTACCTTTACTGTGTCCCAAAGATTTTGGTATATTTTATTCTCATTCTTCTTGGTTTCTAGAAACATCCTAACTTCATCTCTGACCTCAGCCAGGACCCATTCCTTTTGCAAAATAGAGTTATTCATCCTCCAATTGTTTGTCCTTGTTTTCTTCATTGTCCTTTTGCTGATTTCCAGCCTTATAGCATAGCCTGACCTATATATTGACATCAGTATAATCCACCACATTTATTCATATTTCCTCAGTGTTACTTGCACTCATTTTTATGTTTATGTGTTCAGTTATCTATAATTTGATCAGTTTCATAGGTTTACATTTTACCACTATAGTCAAAATACCATGTAGTTTTAATTTATTGAAGATCCAGTGCCCTCTCCCCTTTTTTTCAAAACCATTTTCTAACATAGATATCATTCCATACTTCAATCACATCAAGCAATACTGGACCATTGTACCACCTCCATTTCAAAACATTCTCTTCCTTCTTGGTATCAACTGCCCTATACTCCCCTGCCTCCCACTGAAGCCCCTAGGTACCCTATTCTACCTGCTGTGTCCATAGGTTAATAAACCTTGGATTTCATGTATTGAAAAACAGAAAAACACGTAACAAAGATTCAAGAAGGCTAACCACAATGACAAAATACATCAAAGATAAACCACACACACACACACACACACACACACACACAATTGAAAACCAGATCAGGCCCGAAGTGTATCAGAGTGGGAATCAAGTGACAAGGTTTTATCCATTCAAGTCTGGTTCATCATTTTGATCGCCTATAGCCATCTCTCAAATATTCTTTGTTTGGTAGTCAGTTTATTCGCATTCCTCAATTATAGTTAGAGGGAAATCACTGGAGGCTTATTTCCTTCGTAGCTCTCAAAATGACCTCAATTAGAGAAGCCAGTTCAGAGAGGTCCACATGGCCAGCCCCACTATGAGACATGATGCCCCTCACTGACCCAGGGCCCTGCGGGGGACAGCACAGTGTGGGAATTGCACCCTACCTGATCCCACCACACAGAGGCAAAGCACTGGGGGAGTGCAGCGGAACAGCAAGGGAATGGAGCAGCAAGGTCCCCAGGGAATGCTGAAAGTGGACTTTGGGGCCAGGGCGTGGTGCCTCAACAGACTGGACTGGAAAACACTCCTAAAGGCCAACAAATGATCCTTGAACTAACTACAAGCTTTTCATTCTTGTTGTGTTTTGTTTTGTTCTTTGTCAGTGATTTGTTGTTGTTTTGTTGTATATGGTTCCTTGGTTTTTATCTGTTTCATTTTTGTGCATGCTATTATCTCCAGAGGTCTGTCTAAATAAGATAGACTGGATGAACAATCTGGAGGAAATACAACAGGACCGACAGTTCGGTGGGGGGGGGGATTGTATAAGGGGAGGCAGGGGGAGAGGAAGTGGTGTTAACAAACCTAGGGACAAGGTAGGAAGAAGTTATCCAAATTGGTGGTGAGGTGGATGTGGGAGACCTGATAGGGCATGACCAAGGGTAATGTAATGAAGAGGTGTTGCTGAAACCCAGGTGGGGATGGAGCATGATAGTGGGACAGCAGGAAAGTCAAGGGAAAGAGAGGAAAGAGCTGGGAGGCATAGGGCATTTATAGAGGTCTAGATAAAGACATGTACATATGCAAATATATTTATATATGAGAATGGGGAAATATATCTATGTGCCTATATTTATAGGTTTAGTATTAAGGGAGCAGAAGGACATTGGGCCTCTACTCAAGTACCCCCTCAATGCAAGAATACTTTCTTCTATTAAATTGGCATTCTATGATGCTCACCCTCCTGACACAACCACTGAAGACAATGCAGGTGAATATAAGCAAATGTGGTTAAGAAGCTGATGGTGCCTGGATATCAAAATATATAGCGTCTGGGGTCTTAAAGGCTTGAAGATAAACAAGCGACCATCTAGCTCAGAAGCAGCAAAGCCCACATGGAAGAAGCACACCAGCCTGTGTGATTATGAGGTTCTGAAAGGATCAGTTATTAGGTATCAAAGAACAAAAAATTGTATCACTGGGTGCACACCTCCATAATAGAATTGCTGAGGACAAATGGGTGCATAAGCAAATGTGGCGAAGCAAGCTGATGGTGCCCGGATATCAAAAGGTATAGTGTCTGGGGTCTTAAAGGCTTGAAGGTAAGCAAGCAGCCATCTAACTCAGAAGCAGCAAAGTCCACATGGAAGAAGCACACTAGCCTGTGAAATCACGAGGTGTTGAAGAGATCAGGTATAAGGCATCATCAGAACAAGAAAACTTACCACAGAGAATCAAGGGGGAAGTGCAGAGTGGAGACCCAAAGCCCATTTGTTGGGCATTGGAGATCCCCTTGCAGAGGGTTCTAGGGGAGGAGATGAGTCAGTCAAGGTGTGATATAGCTCCGATGAAAAATACAACTTTTCTAGTTCTTAAATTCTTTCTCCCCGCCCACCCCCACTATCATGATTCGAATTCTACCTTGCAAGTCTGGATAGATCAGAGGTTGTACATTGGTGCATATAGGAGCTAGAGACACAGGGAATCCAGGGCGGATGATGATACCTTCAGAACCAGGGGTGTGAGTGGTGATACTGGGAGGGTAGAGGGAGAGTGGGTTGGAAAGAGAGAACCGATTACAAGGAGCTACATGTGACCTCCTCCCTGGGGGATGGACAATAGTAAAGGGGATGAAGGGAGATGTTGGACAGGGCAAGATATGACAAAATAGTAATTTATAAATTATCAAGGGATCATGGAGGAGCGGGGAGCAGGGAGGGAGGGAAAAAAAAGAGGACCTGATGCCAAGGGCTTAAGTGGAGAGCACATGTTTCGAAAATGATGAGGGCAATGAATGTACAGATGTGCTTTACACAATGGATGTATGTATGGATTGTGATAAGAGTTGTATGAGCCCCTATCAAAACATCCAAGAAAAGAAAAATAACTTGCTTAGCATAAATAAAATATTTAAAAATGTATCTTGGGCTTCCACTCTCATCATAGCCTTCTGAAAATCAGAATCTCACAATTCGGCCGCTGACACTATTCTCTCTTTGGACTTTGGCTTATATAGTTTATAGCCCTTTGCTCACGGATGTTGGTGTGCTTCTTCCATGTGGACTTAGTTGAAATCTCACTGCTTGCTTGGAAATAAGCCTTTAAGACCCCAGTTACTATTTTTTTAAAGGTCACTTTATTGGCGGGCTCTTCTAACTCTTATAAGAATCCATACATTAATTGTATCAAACATATATATACAATTTCTAAACATTTACTCTCTATTTGAGCCATTGGTATCAGCTCCTCCCCACCCCCAACCCTCATCACACCTTGATAAATTATAAATTATTATTTTCATATCTCACACTGACTACTGTCTCCCTTCACCCACGTTTCTGTTGTTCATCCCCCCCGGGGGGGCAGTGTTATGCTTGAATCATTGCAGTCAGTTTCCCCATCCTTGCCTCCTCTTCCCACCTTCCCCTACCCTCCTGGTATTGCGAATCCCATTTCTGTTCCAGAGGCGTTATCTGACCTGTATTCCATGTGCCCAGATGCTGTTCTTCTGATAGCTGGTCACCATCCGATTTTTTCACTACATTTTGCTGTAGCACCCAAATCTTCAGTGTTTGCTTCATGAGGAGAAGTATTGAGCAGGGTCATGTTGTAAGAAGTAAGTGTTGTTATATTGGAGGTAGGAGTTAATGTGACCCCAAAATCCATTCCTTGATATGTGTTGTTGTTGTTTTCTTTCTGACTCTGACCTGCCTTAGAAACGTCCTTGTTAATTTATGGTAGAGAATCTTTATCATCTCCCAGGAGCATCAGGATCTACTTAAATTTTTTTTAAATTGGTGGTTCTTACACCTCTTATTACAATCCATACATACATTTATTGTGTCAAGAACATTCTACTTTTAATAGTATCATTGGTTAGACCCTGGTACTAATTTTTTAAAACACCATTGAAAGAGGGATATTGGGCCAGTGTAGGTTAAATTTATGCTTCCTTTTCATAACCACCCTTAGTTCCTTCTCCCTACACACTTTACTGTAACTAACCATCTATTTTCCATTTTTAGAATTTTGTTATATTATCAATGATACTCAATAGAATTATGTGGTAATGTTTGTTGTCTTTGACTTTTCTCATTCACCAGAATTCCCTGAGTATTGATCAATATTGTTGTGTTAATAACCTCATTTCCCCCTCTATTTCTGAGTACCATTTCATGGCATAAATATATTATCATTTGTTCAATCACTCATCTCTTGAAAGACTCTGGGCTACCTTCAGTTTTGGAACTTTACAAAGAAAGGGACTATGAACATTAATGTAACATTTTTACTGTGATCCTAAGTCTGTATTGCAAAAGTCCAGCAGTGCTGAATTACATGAGAATGCATATTTCGTTTAATAAGAAACCACTAAGCTGTTCTCCATAGCTGCTATATCATCTTACATTTCCACCAGCAGTGTGTGGATATTCCACTTATTCACACCCTTGCCAGCATTTGCTATTGTCCAAAAAATGTTAGCCATGTAAACCACAGCAAATATAGTCTGTGGACATGGCTTCCTTATAAAGTTACAATGAATGTATAAGTGCGCTTTACACAACTGATGTATGTATGGATTGTGATAAGAGCTTTATGAGCCCCAATAAAATAATTTTTTAAAAGTTTTTATGTAAAGATATAAACCAATCTCAAAAAACCCAACCAATCTCATAGGAAACTTTAAAAACTAATTTTACATAAAATGAGTAAAAGTATCAAGATGAAATATTATTGTAAAAATAAAAGAAAATACAGATCACCATAATACTTATATAAAAATGAAGGTATATGAGGCAATGCCCATAAAATAGACAAAACTGTGATCTATCATCTTAAAAGACATGAAGAGAATGATCAAATATTTGCAAGAATAACATAAAAAGCACTCATGTGTGATGTGACAGAAGTCAAAGAAGAATACGAAATACAAGAAAACATTTTTAAAACAAAAAGTAGAATAAACACACGTTTTGTTCTTTGAAAGTGTCTTCTAGTAGATATTCCCTTGGTGACCCCCAGTAAGCCACGATTCCTGATATTCACGCCTCTCTGGAGCGCCCACCACAAGCCCTGGCTGCATAGTGGCCACAGCTTCCTTACCCAGTGTCCAGCGTCCACGTGCATTGAGGCCATTGAACATGTCACGGCGTGGGTCACGCATAGCTTAGTTGCCAAAGTAACAGTCTTGCTTTCCAACACTCTAATGAAGAGGTGTGGAGCAAATTTACCCAGTGCAATACACGCTGAGGACACTTTGACTTTGGATTTCTCGATTGCTGCTTCCATTAGCAATGATTGTGGACAAAATTAAGACAAATCTTTGAGAGCTTCAACCTTTTCTCCATTTATTTTGATGTTATCTATTGGTCCAGTTGTGAAGATTTTGGTTTTCTTTGCGGTGAGTTGTAATCCATGCCAAAGGCTGCAATCTTTGATCTCTATCAGCAAGTGCTTCAAGTTTTCCCCATTTTCAGCAAGCAAGGTTGTGTAATCTGCATATAGAAGGTTGTTAGTAAGCTTTCCTCCTATTCTGATGTTAAACTGTTCTTTATATAACTCAGTTTATCTGATTGTTTGCTCACCATGTTTAAATCCTGCAATACTCCTCTGTTCTCTTCTAAGGACTGCCTCTTGATCCATGTACAAGTTCCTCAGGAGCACAATGAAGTGGTCCGGAATACTCATTCTTCTCACTTCTTGGTCCACACGATTGAATGTCTAGGAATAGGCAATAAGACACAAGTAAAGCACCTTTCTGGTACTCTCTGCTTTGAGCCAAGATCCAGCTGACATCAGTAATGATATTCCTTGTTCCACATCTTCTTCTGAATCTGGCCTGAATCTCTGACAGATTCCTGTCAATGATTTACTGAAACTATTGTTCGATGATCTTCAGCAAAATCTTACATGCATGTGATATCAGTGTGATTTTTCTATAATTTGAGCATTCTGTTGGGCGACATTTATTTGGAATGAGTACAAATATTGATCTCTTCCAGTCAGTTTGCCCAAGCAGCTGTTTTCCACATTTCCTGGCACAGATGAATGAGTGCTACCAGTGTTTCATCAGCTTGTTAAAGCATTTCAATTGGTATTTCTTCAATTTCTAGAGAATTGTTTGTGCCTAATGCTTTCAATGGATTTCTTCCGTCAGTACCTTTGGCTCTCACTTATCTGCTACCTTTTGAAATGGTAGAATGCCAAGTATTTTGGGGGATACAGTGATACTTTTTTCCATGCATCCTGCATCATTCAATATTTTCTCCGTAGTCTTATTGCAATTGCAACTTGTGGCTTGATGTTTTTCTTAAGTTCTTTTAGTTTAAAATATGCTGAGTATATTGTTCCTTTTTGTTGTTCTAACTCTGGGGCTGCGCACATTTCATTACAATATTTTATTATCTCTTTTTGAATTGCCTTTTGAAGTTTTCTGTTCAGTTCTTTGACTTCATTATTTCTTCCCTTCATCTTAGCTGCGCTATAATTAAAAGCAAGTTTCAGAGGGTCTTCTGACATCCACTTTGATCTTTTGTTTTTTTCTTTAACTTGCTATTAATTCCTCATTATATCGATAAGGGGAGAGAGTGGGTGCCTTAGCTACCTGAAGGGGAAGTGTATTATCAGGTGGGTCCAGGGTCACTCAGGGAAGGTTGAAGTATTGCCATTGCAAAGTATTAGCTAGTGTCCGTACCACAGTACTATCTATACTTTGTTAAAATGCACACAGTCAATGACCATAAGTTAGCATCTTTCTGATATTATATGCTTTGTGCCAATATCCACCTGATATCATCAGTAATATCTCTTGCTCCACATCCTCCAACTCTGCCTTGCATTTCTGATAATTCCTTGTCAGTATACAAATATAAATACATTTTAATTATCTTTAACAAAATTATACTTGTGTGTGATATTACCTTCAAATTCCTTGGTGTAGATGAGTAAACACTTCAACATTGCATCCATTTATTGATACAGTTTAATTAGTATGTTTTCAATTCCTTGTTTCTATACCAACACCTTCAGAGTAGATTGGATGTTTGTAAGCAGTACCTTCAATTGACTCTTATTCATACTACAAGACAAAACTGAATCACTGCCTATTCTAACTCAAGTGACATGGTAGAACTGGCCCTGTGGGTTTCTGAGACTCTGTTTCAGGGAGTAGAAAGCTTCATCTTTCCCCACCGAGTGGCTGGTGATTTCAAACTGCTGGCTTCATGGTCAGCAGCCCAATGGAACTCACTATGCCACCGGATATTCGCTCTTTACACGACTGAACGTTAGCCAGTTAATCTAGACACAGTGACTCCAGGAATCTTCTACGGTGTTCAGTGTTTCACACAAAGACTCCATCAATGTTGAAACTAGAGGGCTATTTTTTTCCCCAGTTTTCAGCAATTATATCTTTAGAAAATTGTGAAACAAATACCTTTTCAGATTTCTAAATGCTGAAAGAAATATCCAAGGAAGCTGTAGAGTCAGGAGAAGGATGACACAGATAGAAAACTGGACATTCAAAAAGAAATGAAGAAAACTTGAGACACTAGCTTCATGGGTAAACATATAGATATATTTAAAAAGCTATAGTCATCAAGAACAGTGCTACATTGGCATCAAGACAAATACTCAATAAAAAGAAAGAGAAGAAAGAGTCATTTGTATGTCAATTAATTTTTAGAAATCATTTTATCGGGGCTTTTTACAGCTCTTATAACATTCTAGTCAATTTATTTTTTGACAAATATGAAAAAACAATTTAGTATGGAGTGGATATTTTTTCAAAGAATTCTGATGGAAAAATTAAAAAATATATGTCATTTTGTTTCCTATCATACACCATATATAAAAATCAACTGAGAACGGGTGATAGACCTAAAAGTAAAATAGAACACTCTGAAATGTTTAAAAGAACATAGAAGTTAAAATCTTTGTGACATTGGCTTAGGCAAAGATTTCTTAGCCACAACACCAAAGGACAATGTTTTGAGAAAAGCATTGGCCAAGTGGATGGTATCCAAATAGAAAACTCTTACATTTCAAATGACACTTCAGAGAGTGAAGTCCAACTACTGAAGGGGAGAAATTGAACTGGACACAGCGTCTTAAGATATACTTCTCTAAAGATTGGAAAATAAGACAAAAATGGTGCTAACACATTTTGGCGCCTTTAAAATTGTTTCTGGGCATATTTGACCCTTGAATGCCAAAAACAGCACTAGTTTTGCCTTATCATCTGCCAGGGACCCTTCTTTACTTTGCTCGCCATAAAAATGATCTAGCTTGAGAGAGAGGAGGTGCATGCTGGCTTTCTGTAAAATAGTTTGCATTGGACTAAATATTTAGGTCAAGGCATACTTTACATGATATCTTTGGATCCAAAGGTATATTTGAGCAGTGTAAATTACATGACCTTGGAGTTTCTCCAAGTATCACCTCACCTTTGTGAGGATTTGAATAGCAGGAAGTTCCAAATTGTTGTCTTAAAAAGAAACCAGAAAGAGGAGTTCCTGTACAAGAAATAAAGAATCTTGGCTTAATGGGTTATGTGTTTGACTGTGAACCACAAGGTCCACTATTCCAGTTCGACAGCCACTCTGCAAGGGAAGGAAGAGGCTTTCTGCTCCCATAAAGATGCACAATCTCAGAAATCTCCAGGAGAAATTCCACTCTGTGTTATAGCTTCACTAGGAGTCGTCAATAGGAGATTCACATGTTCTGAAACCCAAAATTGATCTATCAGAGTTCAAAGTCCTTTATTAGAATTAGAATGTTCCAGTCTTGTTATAAGCTGGTATACAACTTCTCTACCTGAGCACAGAAACTCTTACAGTAAAAATTAGCCATTTACTTATAAATCAGCTTGATGTCTACCTCACTTCTGAAGCAATTAACACAAATTATGCATTAACTTTTATATATTAAAGTGTGACCTGCATAATTTTTGAAGAAGAAAAATTTAGATATTCAAAATATTGATGAAAATTCCTATGAAGTATGACATTTTTGACACTCTAAATTGCCCTCACACCTTCCAACAATGTGCCCTTTCAATTTTGTTTTTATTTTCCAATCTTCTCTAGCTGTGCTCTGGCTGTGCAGTATCCACCTTGTAGTTTCTGCATGTACTCACGGCCTCCCATACAAAAACAACAAACAAAACCAAAAAGAGCCCCGCTGCCATCTGATCAATTTTAACTCATAGTGGCTCTATAGGATCAAGAAGACCTCCCCCTGAGGGTTTCAAACCTTTAAACCTTTTAAAGGCGGCTGAGTGATTGGTGGATTCGAATCACTGACCTTGTGTCTGACAGCTCAGTGAGTAAGAAACAAGGTACCACGAGTCCTTTGGAAGTCCCTTAATATCTCATTCTTTTAAAAACATTTCTTACCTTTTTTGTCTTATCTTGTAATTTGTGGGCCTGAATTCTTCTCATATTTAAAGGGAGAGTGATAAATTAATAAATTAGTGAAATATAGTAGAGCAGTTTAAGAAACTGGAGTTGATATGGTCTATCCACAGCAATTTTCTGAATTAGTGCCCCAAGCAACCCCAGGAACAGACCTAAAAATCGAAACACCAAAATAAAATTTTTTTGGTTGGGCTGTTATTGAAATGATTTCCCAGATGTGTGTACACACTCACGCACACACACACACATCTCAATATTTATAAGCTGTACTTTTTAAACCTGTACAATTTATTGTATGACATTTGCCACTGGATAGGGTGACATAGAGGATGGCTGTTAAACCCTGCAGCTTTTAACCCACTTCTTAGTTGCAACATTTCTCTGAAGCCCTTTGCTTTTCATTGTCATGTTTTTGCATTGCCTGAGGGAGAAAAACTCATTTATTATTCCAATATAATTCTATGAGCTGAATGAACTTGAAGCAATCGAATTAGCATTTTTATCAATGAAGCAATTGAGAAATTACTTGAAATTCTTAAACACCTATTTTATACTTCATTTTAGGTAAATTTCTTTTTAAGAAAATCATTTTATTGGGGGCTCGTACAATTCTTATCACAATCCATACATACATCCATTGTGTGATTAACATATGTACATTTGTTGCCATCATCATTCTCAAAACATTTGCCTTCTACTTGAGCCCTTAATATCTGCTGCTCATTTTCCCCCTCCCTTCACACTCCCCCCTACCTCATGAACCCTTCGTCATTCATATATTATTATTATTTTGTCATATATTACACTGTCTGATGTCTCCTCCTGCCCTCTTCTCTGCTGTCCCTCCCCCACGGAGGAGGCATATGTAGATTCCTGTAATCAGTTCTCCCTATCTACTCCACATTCTCTCCACCCTCTAGGCATCGCCACTCTCATCACTGGTCCTGGAGGAGTAATCTGTCCTGGATTCCCTGTGTTTCCAGTTGCTGTCTGTACCAATGTACATCCTCTGGTCTAGCCAGATTTGTACAGTAGAATTGGGATCATGATAGTGGGGGGGGGGAGGAAGTATTTAAGAACTAGAGGAAAGTTATATGTTTCATCGTTGCTACCTTGCACCCTGCCTGGCTCATCTCCTCCCCACAACCCCTCAACAAGGGGTGTCTGGTTGACTAAAATTGGGTTTTGAGTCTCCACTCTGCACTCACCCATATTTTCAATGATATTATATTTTGTTCCTTGATGTTTGATACCTGATCCTTTCGACAGCTCGTGGTCACACAGGCTGGTGTGTTTCTTTCATGTGGGTTTTGTTGCTTCTGAGCTATATGGCCACTTGTTTATCTTTGAGCCTTTAAGACCCCAGATGCTATATCTTTTGATAGCTGGGCACTATCAGCTTTTTTCACCACATTTACTTATGCACATATTTGACTTCATTGATGCTATCAGGGAGTTGGGCACCCACTGATATGGTTTTTAGCTCTTTGATGTCTGATCACTGGTCCCTTCTGCACCTTGTTGTCAGACAGGCTCATTTGCTTCTTCCATGTGGGCTTTGATACTTCTCAGCTAGATGGCCCCTTGTTTATCTTCAAGCCTTTAAGACCCCAGATGCTATATCTTTTGGTAGCTGGGCACTGTCAGTTTTCTTTACCACATATGCTTATGTACACGTTTGTCTTCAGCAATCGTGTCGGGAAGGTGTGCATCCTGGAATGCCAATTTATTAGAACAGAGTGTTCTTGCATTGAGTAAGTGCTTCAGTGGAGGCCCAATGTCCATCTGCTGCCTTAATACTAAACCTCTAAATATATGCACATACATTTCTAAGAAGTGCAAAACTTCTCTCTTCTTGAGCAAACTTTAGTATCAGAGCAAAGACAACATTCATGCAAATGTTTCCAAACAATGCAAAACAGCTATCTTTAGGACGAAAGGATTGGTGAAACAGCATATCTGTTAGAACCTATGGAAAGCAAAGGTCTGGCCTGGGTCTGAAGTCTGAGGGAGGAGGTGTTTCTTAACCAAGGTCTTATGTGCAAGAAGGCTTGGTTGGTTGGGAGCCACGAAGGGAAGCCTGTAAAGCAGGGCATTCAGGGTAAGGGGAGGTTTGGAATCAGGAAGACACTAGCTGGCCAGAATGGAGATTTCGTGTTTGGGAATAATGTTTACACTATCCAAGTTTCCTGATGAATGATCCCTCTCCCCACAGTATTGCCCAAATGCACTGACAAACATACACAGGCCGAGATGGGAAGACAGGAGGGGGAGTTAGGGAGGAAGAGCGTAATGGTCCTTCCTTTCAACATACTTAGTAGACTATTAGCCAGAATCGATGCATTTGGATTGTGGTGCTGGAGAGGAATATTGGAAGTACCATGAACTACTAAAAGGACAAACTGCTCTGTCTTGGCAGAAGTACAGCCAGAGTGAGTACTCCTTAGAAGTAATGATTGATGTTGAAACTTTATTTTACATACTTAGGACATGTTGTCAGGAAAGACCAATCCCTGGGAAAGGACATCGTGTTTGGTGAAGGGAAGGGACAGCAAATATCAGGAAGGCCCTCAAGGAGCTGGCTGGACACAATAATTGCAACAATGGGTTCAAGCATAGGGACAATGGTGAGGCTGACACATGACCTGTCAGCACTTCATTCTGTTGTGCATCAGCAGATTATGGGTTGGAGTTAATTTAACGGCACCTAACACTGCTTAGCAATATTCTCACTATACACACACTGCTTTGTCTAAAAGGAATAGAGGAAAGGATTCACGTTCATTTTGGCCTCTGCAAACTCTAGATCTGTAACATCTAGAGGTAAAAAACTTGAAAGCACATGAGTGAACACCAAGCCTATGTTGCCTTGCCTTACAGAGTACAGACTTACTCCAGTGCATTTACCCTTTGCGTACTACTGGTCAGATTCGAAGTTTGAGGGGGAAACATCTATGATTTTCACCTTTTCATCTATTTTCCACTTATAGCAGCAAGCACAGTTTGTGCCAGGCCTGATGTTGCTGCCTTTCAAAAGTGGGGATAGTTAACATGGGTTGGCTGAGATTATTATTTTTTCCCGAGCTCAGGCTTGAGCATCATAGTGGCCACCTTGCCAACAAAAGAAGCCAGACATAGAGTCAATAAATATGTTTTGAGAAGTCAACTATGGTTTTCCTGGGTGTTGAGAAAAATAAATGACACATTTCCCCCCAAAAGGACAAAACTAAAAATGGACTTATCTGCAGCTCATCCTTTCCTTTCTCTACCAGTGGGCTTGGGGACAAATTCCTTACTATTGAACTTTGTAAGGCTTCCACTGAGCTTTGGATAAAATTGAAATGGAATTTAAGTTCATCCGTTGCTTTACATCTTCCCTGCCTCCTCTTGTGCCTCCTTTCTCTCCCGTAACAGGCTTTCCACACTGATCTTCTCTTTGCTTCTTATCACCCAAACAAATTCCTTTCTGTCTCATGCTGTTCCCAGTACTTACTCTCTCCTTTCCCACCACCCTTTTTGCCTGAATAACTCCTATTTATGTTTCAAGTACTCATTTAAATCAACAATCTTTAGGGAAGTCCTTCTTAATCCCCAAATGAGGTTGGCATTCCTGTTAAACACTTTAAGAACAGAGAGCTTTCATGCTTGACATGTTATCTATGATCATAATTAGTTTACAAAGCAAAATTACTTTAACCTATACTTCTCCATTAGACCATGGGCTTCTTGAGAGGCAAAGACCATGCCTGCTTCCTTCACCATTATATGCTCAACCCCCACCTCCACACCCCAAGCCAAAAGGTCTCTTTAAAGAGTTAAAAACTAACTATGTCACTTTGAAGACTGTGGTGAACTTTACTCAGACTTTTGTATTTTCAATGACCTAACATGCATGCAGAAGCTGGACAAAGAATAACTGTGATTGAAGAAGAATGGATGCTTTTGGATCATGGCCTTGGTGAAGAATAGTGAATGTCACCATGGACTAGAACAAATGACACTGTCTTGAAAGAAGTACAGCCGATGTTCATTGGAGGTTAAGATGGCGAGGTTATGCTACACATCATTTGCACATGCTATGAGGAAGGGCCAGTGCCTGGAAATGATGTCATGCTTGGAAAAAAAATAGAAGACCTTCAGTGATATGAGTTGACTGCAGTTGCAACAATGGACTCAAAGAGCAACACTAGTTCAGGATGGTGCAGGACTGGGTAGTGTTTTGTCCCATTGTTCCTAAGGTCACTGTGAGTCACAACAAGCTCAGTGGCATCTGACAAGAGCAACAGTCATTCAAATACCTGTTCAGTGGATGACTGAATACTAATTTAGTGAAAGAATGATGCCCCAACAAAAGCACAAGCAGTCGTTTTACATGAATGGAGAAGGCATTAGTGGAACTCTGGCTTTCCTAGTAAACGTTGGCATCACACGATGGCATGGCTTTTAGTTTTAGTCAGAGACCGTATATAATACTGCTGAATCAAAGAAGCCGCACTGAATCCTGAATTCTGGATCCAAGATGTTTCTCTAAGGCAAATAAATCAAGCTTGTTTCATATTGCACAAGTTGCTATTATAAACAGTAGCTATTGTTTGTCATTTGTTCTCATTCCAACTTCCTGTGTGTCAAATGAGGAGAGAATGGTGCCATCCTGCCTGTGGGAAAAGTACAGTTGCCCCAAGTTACTACTTGCTGGATCTGTGCCTCCTCTTATCCCGTATTCTCTGGGGCTGCCAAAACGAGGCAGCTCACCTGGCAAGTCTGTGACGCAAAAGGAAGTAGCAACAATACAGGATTGCCCAGGGCTTTGAGAGTATTCACCTTGAGGTGCAGTCTGAGACTCAAAGAACTATCAATAAGTCAGTCTTAGGACTACACATGCCCCTTCAGACTTACCATGGTCCTTGGTGTTTTAGGGTACAATTTATTTTTTAGCACATTCCTTTAGCATCACTTTTATCTAACCTATTCTTAGAACATTTGAAAAGAGATTTAATATGTTTAGAGTCCCTGAGTCTTACAACTTGCTAACAGCTGCTTACAGTTGCTAACCAAAAGGTTAAAATGTGAGTCCCCCCAAAAGCTCTTTGGAAGAAAGGCTGGAGGAGCTACTTACAAAGAAATTAGACATTAAATAACCAATGGAGGATATTTATACTGGCACACAGTATTTGAAGATGCTTCAAAGCTATGTGTAAGGGTTTCAGCAGCTTCTTCCTCCACAACGGGGAGCCAAGTTCTTCTTTGTTGTCTGTTTTTAGTCTGCTCTGCTGAAGCCTGTTCCCATTGGGTAACCCTGTAACAATTTGAAATACCAGTGACATTGCTTCCAGCATCATGGCAACACACAAGCCACTACAGTACAACAAACTGACAGACAAGTGGTAGAGAAGAAAAGGCTGAAGGTGTCGAGGATTTTGTTTTCGTTGGATCCACAATCAATGCTCATGGAAGCATCAGTCAAGAAATCAAAAGATGTATTGCATTAGGTAACTCTGCTACTCAAGACCTCATTAGAGTATTGAAGAGCAATACTTTCTTGCAGGACTAATGTGCACCTGACCCAAGACATTGTATTCCCCATTGTATTGTGCGCGTGTAAAAGTTGGACATTGAATAAGGAAGAACATAGAAGAAACAATATTTGAACTGTGGGGCTGGAGAGGAATGTTGAAATACCATGCATTGCTGAAAGGACCAACCAGTCTGTAGGAAAAGGTAAGGCCAGAGTGCTCCTTAGATATGAGGATGCAAAGATTTTGTTTTACATACTTTAGACGTATTGTCAGGAGAGACCAGTCCCTGAAGAAGGAAATTATGTTTGGTAAAGTAGAGGGGCAGCGCAAAAGAGGAAGACCCTCTGTTTTAGTCAGGGTTGACTAGAGAAACAAATTCAGGCACACTCAAATGTGTATACGAAAGAGTTTTATATAAAAGAGCAATTGAATATTGAGAAAACATCCTAGCCCAGTCCAGATCAAGTCTACAAGTCTGATATTAGCCCATATGTCAGATACCAATCTATAAATTCCTCTGCAGACTCACACAACACATGCGATGACACCAAATGCCAGAAGACCACAGGCCAGTGGGTGGAAAGTCTTGGAGATTCAGTGGCAGTGGAAGCATCTCAATGCTGGCAGGGGTCTCCACGTGGTTCCTCCAGCTCCAGGGCTCTAGCATAACTCCATGTGTCTTGTCAGCAAGATGAAGCAGGGTCTGTCTGACTGTCTCTGGCCTCCAGTGAGCTATTTATCTCCTGGGGTCATCAAGCTGCGACCTGATTGACAGGCTAGACTCCACCTCTTCGCAAGTTGACACCAGATTATGTAACTACGACACCCTCTTTAAGATAAGTTGACACAGTGGCTGCTACAGCAATGGGCTCAGGCATAGGAACAATGGTGAAGATGGCACAGGGCTGTGTATTATTTCCTTCTACTGTACATAGGGTCCCTATGGGCCAGAGTCCACCCAATGGCACCTAACAACAACAACATCAGACTGCCAAGCCCAGCAGCAAAGGCATGTCAGGAAAACCTGCAGCTCAACATGTGACACATGCACTTGAGCCAAACTCGACTTTCCCGCTCCCACAACTCTGTGAGCCACGTTTTTCTTGATGTAAATGTCTCTTTTTAAATTATATACAACTGTCACTGCTTTTCATTCTTTGGAGAAACCAGCTTAACACATCTGTACCAGGAGTGGTTCAACAGGAGCCGCATGATGAAGACAGGTTTTCGTTCTCAGGTCTGAGCAGGCCTCAAGGCACTGGTAACTGTTTGTCTCCATTCGTACAGATAAGTCTGATTATTAGTAAAGAAAGTGCTATTAACCTGTGGCCTGAGGTGACTATGTTAATAAGCAAAATACCACCACTGATCGGTGAAGTGTTGATGAAAAGTGAGGGTCTGGGTGATCATGTATGTGATATGTGTTAGCAATTTTGTCAGGATTAGAAGCACAGGGAAGCCAGCTTGCTGGCACTACTTAGATTGGACACAATCGTGAAAGAAAGAGATGAGATCAGAGCAATGAAGATACAGCTCAAGTGCCATATAAGAGATCTCAAAGCTTCCACTCATGTCATCAACGGAAGCCTCGTATCTTCTGGTAATGGGGCTGATATTGTCAAAACCAACATCAAAATCTTATCATATGAGCAGTTGAATTTTAGTACCAGCTGAAATATAAACCTGGATTAGTGTCTGATGTTAAAATGAGGGCACTGCTTGCTTGGGAAGAAATTTAACCCTGAAACTTGAGATAGGGACATATGGGCAGATAATCAGGAAGGCAGCGACATTAAGCCCTAAAATCCATTGAGCTCTTTCAGACAACATTACCACTCCTCCAACCAAAAAAACATTAAGACACTAGCAGTAAAACCATTCTCCTCCTCCAACCCACACTTGAGATTAATCCAATTGTGTGTACGACGATGCCATCTGGGGCTATATCTGTAACATTGCTGAGAAGATATTGCTGAAAGTTCCCAGAAAACATCCTCACCACTTATTTTAGTTTTTAGACCTTTAACTATATTTAAATCTCAGTAAGTGTCAGGTGAAATCCAGATGATGACTTAGGACGAGGTAAGTCATATTCCTAGAGAACGGAGAGAGCTTTCTAGTATGTGTCGCTAGAACTCTGGAGGTATGAGCAGGGATTGTTATTAAGGGCGTAGCGCAATGTTGCAAGGAACACATGGTTGGCTCAATCTGAGCTTGCTAAGATGGGTTCATTAAGAAAGTCTTTGGTGTTTCAGCTTCAGAACTTTCATGGAAGATATAAGAGTTTATCTGGTTAGTTCACAAAAGCCTGAATTGTGAACCCTACCATGGTATGAGAAAACATCTAAAGTCTTACAGAACGTGGCATTTTAGAATGGATTTGTCAGGATATACCAAGATATCCACATATACATGAAGTGTCCTGGGGACACTTTTGACACACAATAAGGAATAAATTTGTGAAGGGTAGCCCAACAACTAGGAAAACTTCCGTGATTGCTATTTTATGTCAACCAAGCCTGACAGTGGGAATTTCACTAATTGAATTAAGACACCTAACTGCAATGAGGCTGATTAGGCCTCAGGGAGTGGGGCCCAAAAGGCAGCGCTTAATTGAAGAGGTGGGGGTGGTTACCGTAATAGACAGTAGAATCCAAGTGGTAATAAGAATGTACTGACTCAAGGAAGTATGGTGTTGGAAACCTCAGCAGAGTGTCTCCAGTAGTGAAATCAATGGAACACCCACTAGATCTTTACTTGTTCTGTACAGACAGATGAATTCCAGTGCAGGTTACTGCCGGTCCAATTCAAAGCACCAGAACAGTGTCACAATCCTTCAATTTGCTCACTTGAACTAGTTTACAGACCCACAGCTGCTTGAGTGACATAGAGACTGGGTCTCTGAGGAAGAGCTCCACTATATTACCAAAGGTCTATACTGTTACTTTACCTCCCCGCCTTTCCCGAAGGTTATCTGTGGCCTTTTAAAAGAATAAGTGCTCATTAGGGAAAAGGAAATCCTACTTTTGAGGGATTACTCGACATATCCTCTGCAATAACACTAATCCTAGGGGATCCAAATTGTTTTGAAGGCCTGCCAGGGAGAGTGGAGTCATATGGACGAGAAATGATTAATGGAATTTTAGTTCAAATTTGTCTCATAGTTTGTCCCATATGTCCCTGAATCCACATGTAGCGAATTCCCCAGTGCCAAAACGCCTCACGGGAACAGACCTACCTAGCACCTGGCTGGATCCCCATACTGGATCCCTGAAATGTGGAATCAGGACCGTTAAAGGCCAAGGGGAAGTTGTTAGACCTTCCCTTGCCTAGGAAAATAGAAAACCATAGCAATACCAAATTCCTTTCAGAGATCAGTGTCATCATCCAGGATTACAAGGACGGGGGGCAGGCTGTGGCCAATGGTTTGGATGGATGGTTAAGGATTTGGAAGGAACACGATTAGAAAATTGATGAAAAGAAGTTGTGGGAAAGGTACATGAAGCAACCTCTCTGGATGAGTGAAAAAGATATTTGTGTCTCCTGTGACTGCTCACCAAAGGGTTTCCTCTGCAGAGGAAAGTTTAACAAGTGATAGATGCCTCTTTGCTCAGCCTCTCCTGTCATTGCTCAATGGATTCATGAGCAAATGGTCCTGGTGATAGGGATGGAGGTTATTTGCATCGACTCACCATCATGGACTTTCACTCGCTGAGGATGACTTGGCTAATACCACTGCAGAGTGACTGCTCTACCAGCAGAGACCGACAGTGAGTTTAAGATATTAGACTATTCCTTGAGGAGATCAACCAGCAACCTAGCCCCAAGTTGTGTAAAAGAACCATTACCATCATGGTAAGGGCAGAGTTTTCTTCTTACTAGAATAAATCCTTACTTTGGATGGGGATTTGCCTACCTGAAAAACATTGCTTTGGGCAATAGTGCCATTCGTGGACTGACAGAATTCCTTGTTTACTGGCAGGGTATCCTGTACAGCATTGCCTCAGATCAAGGAACTCACTTCACAGTAAATGAAGTGCCGTAATGGGCACTCGAGAATGTATTACATCTAAACATGAAAAAAAAAATTCCCCCAACAGGAAAAGATACAGCCCTAACCTCACCTTTATAATTTTAAACCTTGCAGTATCACCTTCGTGGTATAGTGCAAATAGACCCTAACCTTGCACACAGTTTAAGGACAACATTTATTAAACCTTAAAAGGGACAAAGCCACAGATACATTATCCAGTTGAAGGAGGCCAAAAGGCACCAGAGGACTCACAATGGGGAGGCCAGTTAAATAGGCATGGAGCAAGGGAGTGCTATAAATTCATGACTGGTGGCAGATCAGCAGCTACAGGACAACGATAGGGATGTGTCCATTATGTTAGATAGAAGGGCCTTCTGGCCAGGCACTCAGGGTGAGACCTATAGGGCATGACTCATGACTATGGGACCCTCCTGTACTGTCCCTCCTACAGTGACTTCCATCAAGGAAACTCCCAGGCAAGCTCCAAGTAGAGACTTAACCTTGCTTAACTGGGCGGGGGTAGTCTACTTTCCAAGGCACTCTGCCTGCGGGCAAGATTATCCTAGTCCTTAGTTAAAGACCAGGAAGCCGGTAATAGAAGCTTAATCTATTTGACCCTGGAAATGGATTTTGGGCTGTCACTGCTATCCAGAGCCTTTGGCAAATAATTGTCATTTTAACTACTATTTCTTGTAGGTGTACAGATATTGTCTCATCACTGACAGCATTGTACGTCACAATAAGTCTTGAAACCTGCTTTTGAAAACAAATTTATCGGCATATAATTCACAAACTATACAATTCAATTGTTCAATCATATCAAGAAGAGTTGTACAATCCATTTCGGAACATTTTCCTTTTTCTTGCACTCATCTTTATTAGCTCCTCAGTCCTGCCCTCACCCCCTTTACTTCCCTGTCACACCTCCAATGTACCATTAAGCCAGTTAATATCTCTATAGATTTATGTATCCTTCATTTCATAGATAGGAAAACACTTAAAAAATAAAACAACAACAACAACAAAAAAACAAAGTAAAACAGAGAAGAATATCAATAGAAAAGAAAGCAGAAAACATGAAAAACTAGAAAATTTTTAAATGGGTCAAAAGGAAGATAAAATGGTAAGGTGTTAAATTTTACTCTAACTGTATCTGCAACAATCTACTTTCCAATGCATTCTGCATGATGGCCAGGCTGTTCACATCCCTGGTCCATGGACAGAGGGGGTTCACCAGAGGCTTCATCCATGTGTATTTCCCCTTCACTTTTTAAAACTGAAACAACTTGCAAATGGGTCAAAAGGGAGATCAAATGATAAAACTGTATATGCCATAATTGACTTTATATTGTTCTCTGTCTGATAAGAAGGCTATTCACAGCTCTCAATTATGGCCAGATGGAATTCACCAGAGGCTTAATCCATGTGTGGACCCTACAAATGGATTTTGGGCTTCCACTGTCACATCGAGCTTTCTGCAAACCTGCTCTTCCAAATTTAAGCTCTGGTGCCATTACCTACTCCAGACTTTGTTTTATTGTTTACAGACCTTGGGTTGGATAGGCTGTTGTGCTTCTTCCACGTGGACTTAGTTGATGCCTCATTAAGATGGCGGAAGATAAATCTCTAAGACCTCAGCAGCTATTCCCTCTGATAGCCAAGCATTAATTAATTTCTTCACCACATTTTTCTATCATTCCCATATCCTCAGTGATCTCTTCATGAGGGTGAACATCAAGGAGGGCCACATCATAAGAATTATTTGTTCTTAGATCGGGGCTAGAATTAAGGTCAAGCCACAAAACCCATTCATGTATCAATGGTTTATATATGTATATATCTGGTTCATCTTAGAAACATCATTGCCATTTTATATGAGAAAAGATTAGGAATCATCCCACTGGGGCATAAACTAATTCTATTGTAGTTTTTATCAATTTAGCCAATAACATAGAATTTAAAACACCGTTGAGAAAAGGAAATTATATGAGCATAGTCCAGCTATGAACTGAAATGCATGAATTGTCGACTTGTACAGATTAAACTCCGACTGGACACTATTTACCTATGCAATGGGAGTGGGTGTTGAAATGTTTTGATGATGAATGCTATACCACTCCTTTTTGCTCTGTCATCCCCAGCATAGTAGACTGTTGTGCTGTGGTAATTGATGTTCTCTAGTTTACCTCTCTGGGCTCTACTATCCATTGCAATGATGACACAGAACTCACAGTCAAAATTCATTAAGGATTTGGTAAGGAAGCCATCAAGTTGTAATGGCAGTGAGAAATGCTCAGGGTAGAATTATCAGGACATGTTACAAAGTTCCTTCAGGGCTGATAATCCATGCCCCAATTGCACACTATTCCACTGTAAGCCTCACCTGGAAGGCATTCAGCTCAGGTTCCATGGGTCAACAAACCAGCACCCTGAATTAAATGCCCAAAGGTGCTGTATTCCAGTAAGCCTCTCTGAAGCTCCACTTCTGTGGGTCAGTAAGTCTAACTTCCTCAACTAAGTGCCCAGAGGCACCTCTCGCCACCATCCGAATTGCTGCACAAAAGGACCCTGCTTCACTTGCTTCATGTGTTGGGCAGTTTCCAACTCAGTGGCATGTTTTGGCTCCTGGTTCTGCTGCTGCTCCCCTGATATTACAGCTGTCTTCTGGAACCAGGAGGCCCACTGCACAGGGATCTAGGGTAGAGAGGATGAGCTCCACTCCTGACTCTTGCAGGTAAAGAAATCCCTCCTCTTGCTTTTCAGAGGACTCATTTTATATGCAGCAAGATGCCATTGCAGGGAATCCTGTTCGCAATTACTCACAGGCGAATCCTATATTTTCTCCCACATTAGAGGCTTTGGCCAGAGGAGCCATATTAAATAAAATTTAAATTAAATTAATAAATTTAAATGAATTACATTTAACTGTCCCTTGCAACTATATGATAGCTTTCCATTTCAGCTCACTAGTACCTGTGCAATTTTCCTAGATTCATATTTTGTATGAATATAGCTGTGGCCATTTCTTTACATTACTTGGTTTGTGCATGGTTCCTTACTAGATCGCCTCACCCAGTATATGTTTCTCTTCTCTTTTTATAAGCTAGCACTCAGAAAGGATTGGGTTTAGGACTGATGGGTCCAGCTGAGTACAAAACTGCACCTGGCCATTCCAAGCATTCCCTCCCTTGCTTCTTGCTCACCAACTCTTTCCATTTTCTACACTTTCCAATGTGCATGAAGAGACTCCATGTGCATGTCAGAGGCCACATCCCCCCTTTCATTTAAACTTGCAATCAGGAGGATACACGTTGTCCTCCCAATCCCAGCCCCACGTCTCCACCCCCAAGGGTATATTTGTCTGTGTCTTTTTTGTGGGTCAGCACCACTTTTCCCATCTTCATCGGAGACCAGCCGTCTATGCTTCCCAATAAAGCCTGTTACTTGATACCCGCATTTTGGCTCGATTCTTTTTCTATCATTTGTGCTGAAACCCGAAAGAGAGCAGTCCAGGGATGGTGATGGTGCTTGGATTGGCCTCCTGGCTGCCTTTCCTGGACCTGCTGGAGCAAGTTTCTTCTAAGGACCTTCTCTGTTTGCCATTACAGACTCTTCATCCACACATTGGCTGATTCTCGGTGAGTGTTTATTTGAGTTTGTCTTTCAGAAAGCTACCCCTATAAAACCCGAGTACCAGGTCAGAGAATTCTAAGCCCCTGGGCATGGGATGCTCTCAGTGGGCGGATGCCCTTTTGATCTGCCTCCAATGGTACTATTCCCTTTATGGATCCGGAGTCTAATGGCCTCACCAAGGCCACTCTCTGAGCCTGTTATACTTATCAGGAGCTCAGATTTTACTCAAACCCCCAGCATTGGAAGTACCCAAATGTTGGCCACCCAAAAAGTCACCTCTGGGGTGCCTACTTGCTAATCATAAACATCGAGGCTTAAATTCAGTTGTTAAACTCCTAATTATTCATTGCAAAAAGATCTGGCCTCAATATAAATGAGACAGTGACTCAAAATGACCACAAGATGGCATTCTCAACTTTTCCTAGGGACCTTGGTAACATTTGTCAACATAAAGGCAAGTTTTCAGAAGTTCCCTACATGTGGGCCCTTTCCTGTCTTTGCTCTCATCTGTTTTGAAACTTCCCCATCACCCAATTCCTGCTATCTCAGGTTAAACCCTCTCTCCCAGACCACGCCCTCTACCCACAGCCACACTTGTCATGCCTTCTCCCCCTCCTCTGTCTGCTTTAGCTTCTTGTCCTCCTCCTTACAATCCTCTTCCAGTTTCGTCCTTAGTCCACCCAGTTCCTTCCAAATCCTCTGACCCGCCATCCTCTAAATTGCCATCTTTTCCTCTAATGTATCCACCCCTTCTTCGTCACCATTGTCCCTCCTTGTCACCATTGTCCCATTCGTCACCATTGTCCCATCTTCTACACAAGATCCCCCATCCCCTCTGCTCCCTTTGTCTCCACCCCACACCTGTTCACACTCAACTCTCCCCTGTTCAAAAACCTCTTCTATGTATCCAAAGATACCACCTTCAGACCCTGCCCCTCTTCTACCTGTCCATGAGGTCTCAGGGACTGAAGGACCCATTAAAGTACATAGCCTTTTTCATTTTCTGACTTACTGGTTCTCGAAAAACATCTTGGATCTTTTCCCTCTGACACAGACACTTACATTAAAGAGTTGAAATATCTCACTGAGCTTTACAACCATACCTGGCACGGTCTTTATATTATTCTTACAAGTACTTTATCCCCGCAAACAGGGAGAGCATCTGGGGAGCAGCCCAGCAGAGAGGCGATGAAGTTCGTGCCCAGAATCAGAATAAATTGATGGGCTTCAATGCAGTTCCCCTGTGAGACCCTATCGGAAATGATCAACTCATTCTTGGGGACTGCACCCTCCAAGATGAAATGGTTATGCACCTCATTGTGGGCTTACAAAAGACAGCTAATTATGGCAAAATTAGAGAAATCCTTCAAGGGTCAAAAGAAAATCCTTCCCAGTTTTTATCTGACGTTTGGGAGGCTTTCCATAGGTTCGCCAGAGTTGATTCCTCAACACCAGCTGACACCACTTTACTTTACTTCATTCACATATTTCTCACTGTCAGCTCCTGACATCAAGAGAAAGCTTAAAAAGCGTGAGGATGGTCCTCAAACTCCACAGAGACCTTCTCAATGCAGCTTTTAAAGTTTCAACCCTATGGAGGAACAAAAAATATTACATAAACTGAAAAGAGACAGATGCTAGCTAACACCCTTCAAGACAATGTGGGTGACTCCAGATGAATAAACATTGGGCCACAATCAGATGAACCCAGACCCTGCTTTCAGTGTCCCCATTGGGCCTGTGAATGCCCCAGTCCTCCTCCTCTGCCTGGCCCACACTGCAAACAAGGAGGGAACTGGGGAGTTGATTGCCCTTTTTTACAGAGGGCAGGAAGGATACTCTTCCATAACACCTCCAGAGCAACCAGCTCAAGACAACTCATTGCCAGGATAGTGATAGAGGACTGATGGTGCCCAGGGTCAATGGTCCCCATTGAGCTCACCCCTCTTGAGCCCAGGGTAACGATCATCATCTCAGGTAACCCTATTTCTTTCCTTTGAGACACCATGGCCACTTATTCACCACTACTTGAACATCCGGGACAAACTTCTTAGACTATTGTAGAAATCTCAGGTATAGTCTCGCAACTCCCTCATTCCATGACCATATGTAGTCTTTATAAGGTATCAGTTTCTAGCCATCCCCAAATTCCCAGTACCCCTTTTGGGCAGAGATATTCATACCAAATTTCAAACAGTAGTAACTTTTCATTTGCCAGGAGCCTCCAGGCTCCAAACATTGCTTCTCTTACAAGCTGCACCAGATACTCCTCCTGCCTCCACACCAGCCCTCACACCCAAATAACTCTAGTGTCCTGGCACCCCCTACCAATTCCCTTTCTTTGCCACTAGTTCCAGTTAACCTACATGTTTGGGATGTCACCTAACCCTCCATTGTTTTGCATCACCAACCTGTTCACATCCAATTAAAAGACCTCACAAAATTCCCTAATGTTCCTCAATACCCTAGAGTCTTCCAACACCTAAAGTGCCCAATGGCTCCTATCATTCCTGGGGCCTTTCAGTTAAATATGCATAACTCTGCTTCGAGCTTTGTCTGTTCCGCTGTTTTCAGAACTTCTTGCAGGAACAAATGGGTGCTTTCACCAAGCAAACCTACAAGGAGCTATAGATGACTGGATTCCAACCTCTTAAGCACTGGTGAGTACCAGACCTAGCTAAGACAAGATAGTGATGAGCCTTTTGGAGCTCCTGCCCAGCAAGAAGTAGTTACAGAAGATGAGACCTTCCGTCCTATTCCTTATTATCAAAAGGCAGGTGATGGGTCCAGCTGAGTGTAAAACTTCCCCTACCCATTCCCAGAGCTCCCTCCCATGGTTCTTGCTCACAGACGCTCTCTATTTTCCACACCTTCCTGCACACTCAAAAAGCCTCCCGTGTGTGTGGCAGAGGCCACATCACCCCTTTCAATGAAACGTGCAATCAGGAGGACACACGATGCTCTCCCAACCCCAGCCACAAGTCTCCACCACCAGGGTATATTTGTCTGTGTCTTCTTTGTGTCAGTGCGACGCTTTCCCATCCTCAGGGTAGACCGATAGGCTGCACTTCCCAATAAAGTCTGTTACCTGATACCTGCATTTGAGCTCAGTTCTTTTCCTATCAAGGAGCCACCCTAAAGATGTACAGTCATAGAAACCCTATATAGCATCACTAAGAGTCAAAATTGACTCAATGACAGCTGGTTTGGTTTTAGGTACTCTATTCCAATAGGATCTAATTAACATAACAGAAAAAACCTCCCCAGTTCCAATCAGTCATATATATAAATACAGCATCAGTATAACTTTTGTAGGGGACACAAGTCAATGCATAACATGTGTAAAAGGAGTTTTACAAAAACTAGAATGAAAAGGATAATGGAAATTTTCTTTCTTTTATAAAGAAATCATTTTATTGGGGGCTCTTATAACTCTTCTAACATTCCAAACATCAATTCTTTCCAGCATATTTGTGCATATGTTGCCATCATCATTTCCTAAACATTTACTTTCTATTTGCGCCCTTGGTATCAGCTCCCCCTCTTCCCCTTCCTCCCCCTGCCCCTTCCCCGCCTCCTTCATGACCCCTTGATAACTTATAAATTATTATTGTTTTTTATGTCTCCCTTCACCCAAGTTTCTGTTGTTCATCCCCCTGGTGGGGAGATTATGCGTCAATCATTTGAATCAGTCCCACTTCTCCACACTTCCCCCCACCTTCTCCCTACCCTCCTGGTATCACTATACCTAATTCCATTGTGGGGAGTTTATCTGACCTGGATCCCGTGTGCCATGAGCTCTTATCTGTACCAGAATACATGCTCTGGTCTGGCCATGACTGAAAGGCAGTACTGGGGTCATGATAGTAGAGGGGTGAGGAAGCCCAACGAACCAGAGGAGTATTGTGTGTTTTATGGGTGCTATCCTGTGCCCTGGTTGATTCATCCCTTCCTTATGACCCTTCTGTGAGGGGATGAATGGACATTGCTTTATGGACTTGTGAAAATCGCATTCACTCTTTGTTCTTCATAACCTAGTCGTGTTCTTTTCTCATTTCAGTGTTTATATTCTATCCATCAATATAATCCTAGTCCCTTATCTAAGAGCTTCTTTGGACACTGTTGAATGACTCTATTTTGTGGAACACTCTTCTTAAATGCAGAGTGGAGTTTCTTCTAGTTATCTTACAGACTTTGTGGCTTGTTTAGTAGCTTTTCCTCCATCTTCCCCCCAAATTTGGTTATCGACAAGGTTTCTATTTTTGCACCTGTATTACTTGTATCCCTGTTATTCGTGTTTGTCTTATTTAACTATTACCTCTATAATATTATAAGTTGGATTGAGAGGGGGAAGATGGCCGACAGGGACACCCGCATACTCTGAGAGCTCCTCCAAACAAAGCGGGATTGGCGACCAGGTAGCTGAATAGTAAGAGTCTGGTGAGTGAAATATCCCCCTGGGACAGCACCCCAGTCCTACCCCACGTATTTGTCCGGAGCAGGGGTCTAGGTGAAAGAGGACCGGACTAGTGGGACATCTCTGGCCACTAAGCTGCCGTGAGCTCACTGGCGACCGGCTTAGGCTCCATCCCCAAACCGGACGCCAGCCCAGAGCCAATTGCCTGCCCTGCCTACTCCAGCGGCCCACTCCCCACTCCCCACTCGCGGATCTCCACTGGGAGAGAAGCTTTCCTCTCCCGCAGTTCCCCTCTCCCCGGAGGGCAGCAATCTGCCCTCGGGCCCACGTCCCTCCCTCCATTCATCCAAGCTCAGGGGAGCGGACCCGCGGATTGTCTGGCGACCCCCACGGGGGACCATCCACCCGCACCGCTGCCGCGGACCTCTCCACCTGCCCTCCGTGCGCTGGCCTCCCACCCCCGCCCGCTCCCGCCAGCCCCTGGCAGCCTAGCGCCAGCTCCACTCCTGGCGGGGACCCTGCGCTGAGCACTTCCCGCCAACAGGAGCCATAGCCCAACCCGCGCCTGTCCCGGACCCTGAGCTTCCACGGAGCGCCGCGCCCCACGCTGCTGAGTCTGCCCACCAAGGGCCCCCCCCTGCGCAAGGCACAAGAGTAGGTGCCCTCCCCAGGGTGCTGAGGGGACCCCGGCAGCCGCGACTCTGAGCCTGAGCAGAAGAAGGGCGCCATTGCCCCCTGCGGTTTCACGCCAAGCCTCCTTTGCCGGCGCCATTACCCCCCGCGGTTTCGCGCCAAAAGGGCGGAGAGCGAACACCATTGTTCCCTGCAGTGTCCCCCAGCTGCCTGCGCAGCTATCCAAGGGGCCTCCCCGCGCCCGCTCACAGCCCGGGCAGATCAAACACTCCACCTGCAGTGGAGCCTGGGTCTCGGCTTTGCAGTCCCTGAGGAGCCGTCAGTGAGCTCCAGCCAGCTCTCACCACCTGGGGCCCTGTTGGGTCCCCAGTGCCAGCCCTAAGCCTGCCGCAGCCCGCCCCAGCCACCCCAGGAGACGGCACAGTGGCCTGAGTCTCCACACAATAAGGTTACTCCTGTCTCCCAGAAGCATGGGGCCTATTAAAGGATCAAGGAAAAATCAACAGACCACATCACTCCCAACAAAAAAATCAGAAAAACGAGGCACTTTAACAGACCTAACGTCACTCACAGAAGAAACAGATATAGATCAGCCACAAAAGGAAATCTTCAGAACTCTGCTTGCAGTAATACAGGAGCTAAGAGAAGCAAACCAAAATAAGGATGCAACGATAGAAGGGATGAAATGCACAATAGAGGGGATGAAGTCCACAATAGAGGGGATGAATACTATCCACCAAAAGGAACTGCAGAAACTAACAGAGGAGGTAGCAGAGGCCACACAAAAGGTCACAGAAGCTATATCTAGGCTTGAGGAGGCTGAGAACCGTATCAGTGAACTCGAGGACGCTCAAACCAAACGAAGCAAGCGAGAAAAACAATCAGATAGGAAAATTAAAGAAACAGAAGACAGCCTGAGATCAATGACAGATGCTATGAAGAGGAATAATATTCGAATAATCGGTCTACTGGAACACAACATAACACACAAATCGACCGCCAAGATAGCAAAGGAATTCCTGGAAGAAAATTTCCCCAACCTAACAAAGGAGAATCCGACTCTCATACAGGAAGCAGAGAGGACGCCGGCTAAGCTAAACACCAAGAAGAACACGCCAAGGCATATAATTGTAAAATTATCCAACTTAGAGGAAAAAGAGAAAATTCTACGAGCATCAAGAGAAAGGAAGACAGTCACATACAAAGGAGCGCAGGTAAGGGTATGCTCAGACTTATCAGCTGAAACCATGAAGAGGAGGAGAGAATGGAGCAGCATCTTCCAAAAACTGAAAGATCAAAATGCCTCCCCCAGAATCCTATACCCTGCCAAGTTATCCATTAAGATAGAGGGTAAGATAAGGGTCTTCCAGGACAAGGAAGAACTCAAAAAATATACTGCAAGTCACCCGACCCTGCAGAACTTACTGGCTGACTCACTATGGCCAGAAGATCAAGCTCCAACTAGAACCTCCAGGAGACCACCATATAGCCCATCTCCATCTAGAAGCCAACATGCCAGCAACACGTACCAGGACAACACGGTCTCAGATGGAAAAGAGGACAGGATAGAAACCCTCCAATCAAACGCAGTACACTGATATGAAGGAAGATAGGCAAAGACCCAAAACACAAAACAGAATATGGCAACCATGAAGCCAGAGATTGTAATAATCACTCTGAATACAAATGGGCTCAATTCATATGTTAAAAGAAAGAGGCTGGAGGATTGGATTAGAAAACATAACCCATCAATCTGCTGCCTGCAAGAGACACACCTTAAGCAAGCAGACAAGCATATGCTGAGAATAAAGGGCTGGCAGAAAGTTTACCAAGCAAATGGTAACTCCAAGAAGGCAGGAGTGGCTATCTTAATCTCCGACAAAATGGATCTCAAGATCCAAAACATAAAAAGAGACAAAGAGGGACATTACATAATGCTCAAAGGCTCAGTAAACCAGGAAGCAATAAGCATACTGAATATTTACACACCTAATAATGGTGCGGCAAATTTCGTCAAACAAACTATTAAAAAAATGACAGAAGAAATCACGGAAACAACAATAATAGTGGGGGACTTCAACACTCCACTATCAGAGAAAGACAGGTCACAGGGAAAGAAGCTCAGCAAAGAGGCCAGAGAGCTAAACAATGTAATTAGGCAACAGGGCCTGATAGACATCTATAGAGCCTTTCATCCAAAAGCAAAAGGTTTCACATTCTTCTCCAATCCACACGGATCTTTCTCAAGAATAGATCACATGCTGGGGCACAAGGCCAGCCTGAGTAAATTCAAACACATAGATATTATCCAGACGTCTTTCTCAGACCACCATGCCATAAAGCTGGAGATTAATAGGAGGACACCCAGAAAAGCAAGGGCCACCAATTGGAGAATAAACAACGATCTCCTGCGACATGAATGGGTTAAGGTCCAGATCAGAGAGGATATCAGGAAATTTCTAGAAACTAATGAGAACGAGCATACAACATATCAAAACTTATGGGACACTGCAAAGGCAGTTATCAGAGGTAGCTTGATATCACTGAATGCATACATGAAAAAAGAAGAAAGGCGTATGACAGATATGTTAACACAAAACCTCCAACAACTAGAACAGAGTCAACAGAACTACCCCTCCAATAGCAAGAGAAAAGAAATAATAAAAATCAGGGCGGAGTTAAACCAGTGGGAAGACAAAAGAACAATGCAAAGGATTAACGCAACTAGAAGCTGGTTTTATGAACGAATTAATAAAATTGACACTCCCCTGGCAAAGCTTACCAAAGATAGAAAGGAGCAATCATCAATAGCCAGGATGAGGGATGAATCGGGGGCAATAACAACAGACCCCAATGAGATAAAAAGGATAATCACAAAGTACTATGAAGGTTTGTATTCTAATGAATTCAGAAACCTGGAAGACATGGATAAATATTTAGAAAAACAATCTATCCCTAGATTATCTGAGACAGAGATCAAGAACCTCAACAAACCCATAGCGAAGGAAGAAATAAAGAGTGTCATCAAAAACCTACCAAGGAAAAAGGCCCCAGGGCCAGATGGCGACACAGCAGAATTTTACCAAACATTCAGGGAAGAGCTGACACCGATCCTCCACAAAGTATTCCATAACATAGAAAAGAACGGCAAGCTCCCAAACTCATTTTACGAAGTCAGCATTACTTTGATACCCAAACAGGGAAAAGACCCCACAGGTGTAGAGAATTATAGACCAATATCTCTAATGAACATAGATGCAAAAATCCTTAACAAAATATTGGCCAATAGAATACAAAGGAACATCAAACATATCATTCACCACGACCAAGTAGGATTCATCCCAGCGATGCAGGGATGGTTTAACATCCGAAAATCCATCAATATCTTACACCACATCGAGAAGAAAAAGGATAAAAACCATATGATAATATCCATAGATGCAGAAAAAGCATTTGACAACATCCAGCATCCATTCCTAATCAAAACACTCATGAAGATAGGATTGGAAGGTAAGTTCCTCAAGCTCATACAAGCTATCTATGAAAGACCAACAGCCAACATCATAGTCAATGGAGAAAAGACAAGAACAATCCCACTGAAAAAGGGTTCAAGACAAGGATGCCCCCTGTCCCCTCTTCTATTCAATATCGTTTTGGAGGTTCTGGCTAACAACATAAGACAGCGGAAGGACATCAAAGGGATCCAGTTGGGAGAGGAGGAGGTGAAACTATCGTTATTTGGAGATGACATGATCCTATACATTGAAGACCCCCAAAACTCCACAGTTGGAATACTTACAGCAATAGAGGAATACGGAAGAGTAGCAGGATACAAGATCAATAAACAGAAGTCGGTAGGGTTTCTATACACATCGGACAGGGCCATGGAAGAGGCGATTAAGAGGGAAGTACCCTTCACAGTAGCCAAGAACAAACTGAAATACCTAGGAATATACTTAACAAAAAATACTAAAGACCTTTATAAGCATAATTATAAAACCCTATTACAGGAAACCAAAAGTGACCTTCACAAATGGATGAAGCTCCCCTGCTCATGGTTAGGTAGGCTGAAAATAGTAAAGATGACAGTTCTTCCTAAAGCACTCTACAAGTTCAATGCTATACCAATCCAATTACCATCAACCTTCTTCAAAGAATTGGAAAAACTGACCACCAACTTCATATGGAGAGGGAAGAAACCCAGAATTAGCAGAGAACTCCTCAAGAAGAAGGACACAATTGGAGGACTCGCCCTGCCTGATTTTAATGCCTACTACACAGCTACAGTGGTCAAAACAGCATGGTACTGGCACAATGATAGACACTCAGACCAGTGGAAAAGAATAGAAAGCCCAGGAGTAAAATCATCAGCATATAGACAACTGATCTTCGACAAGGGTCCCAAAAATGTCAAGTGGGAAGCAGATGCCCTCTTTAATAAGTGGTGCTGGAAACAATGGATATCCACATGTAGAAAGTTGAAACAAGACGTCTACCTCACCCCATGCACAAGAATACACTCAAGGTGGATCACAGATCTAGAAGTCAAACCCCAAACCATCAGGACCATTAAGGAAGGAATCGGGACTAATCTCAGAGCACTGGCCCAGGGAGCACATAGGCTCACTGCAAGAGGGAAGGGGACACACACAGGTGATCTGGAAATCGACAAATGGGATCTAATAAGAATAAAACACCTGTGCACCTCGAAAGACTTTGCCAAGAGGGTGACAAGGCAACCCACAGACTGGGAGAAGATTTTTAGTAATGACACGTCAGATAAAGGGCTCATTACTAAAATCTACAACACCATCATGACCTGCAAAAAGAGGAAAACAGTTAACCCCCTAAGGAAGTGGGCAAAAGAAATGAGAAGAACTTTCACTAGAGAGGAGATCAATATGGCCAATAAATATATGAGAAAGTGCTCGAAGTCCCTTGCCATAAGAGAAATGCAAATCAAAACAACCATGAGATACCACCTAACACCCCTGAGGCTAGCCCAGATCAGTAAATCAGAGAGCAACAAGTGTTGGAGGGGCTGTGGTGAAATAGGAACCCTCCTCCACTGCTGGTGGTCGTGCAGATTTGTACAGACACTGTGGAAAGCAATCTGGCGATACCTAAAGAAAATGGAAATTGATCTACCTTACGACCCAGCCATCCCTCTACTGGGCATATACCCGGTTGAAGCAGCAAATAAAACACGACCAGTCATATGCGCTCCAATGTTTATTGCGGCACAATTCACAATAGCAAAGACTTGGAAACAGCCTAAGTTTCCATCGATAGACGAGTGGATTAGCAAACTTTGGCACATACACACAATGGAGTATTATGCAGCACTGAAAAGCACCGATGAGCACATGAAACACGTTATTTCATGGGAAGAGCTGGAAGGAATTATGCTAAGCGAGGTAAGCCAGTCCTAAAGGGACAGGTACAACATGAGTCCCCTGAGGTAAGTACAATCAGCATGACAGAAATGGGGCATTAATCCACCCAAGGGGAGGGTATTGTTTATATCTCCACAGGGAAAGTGGGACCAGACTTCAACCCAGTGTCGCAAGGTGTGAATGCAATATCCCGGCGTGGAGGACGGAACCGGTGGAGAGGTCTGGGAGGCAGGCCCCAGCACCATAAATTAAGTGGATTCCTGCCCCTCCCCCGAAAAGAACTTGTTCCAAAGGACGACATTGACCCTGCAGCTATAGGAGATGGACATATTTGATCAGAGCACACGGGAGCAGATGAAGGGGCAGGAGGAGAGAGTGGAGCACAGCCTGGCCCACCAGGCCGTGAGGATGATGTTCCTGAGTAGAGCAGCCAGTCCACAGAGAGAACAACATGGCTGGCCCTACTATGAGACATGATGCCCCTCAGTGACTAAGGGCGATACAGGGGACAGCACCGGAGACACAGTGTGGGAATTGCACCTGACCTGATCCCACCACACCGAGGCAATGCACTGGGGGAGTGCAGCGGAACAGCAAGGGAATGGAGTGGCAAGGTCCCCAGGGAATGCTGAAAGTGGACTTTGGGGCCAGGGCGTGGTGCCCCAACAGACTGGACTGGAAAACGCTCCTAAGGGCCAGCAAAGATCCCTGAACTAACTACAAGCTTTTCTCTTGTGAACTGTTTTGTTCTGTTCTTTTTCAGTGGTTTGTTTTGGTTGTTTTGTTGTCTGGTTGTATACTGTTGCTTTGTGTTCCTCTGTCTAGTTTTCGTGCATGTTAGTGACTCCATAGGTCTGTCTGAATAGGACAGGCTAGATGAACTATCTGGATGAAAAACAACGGGACTGACAGTTCCGGGGGGACTTGGGGTGAGGGTAGGGGGGGGTAAGGAAGTGGTGTTAACAAACCCAGGGACAAGGGAAAAACATGGGACCCCAAAGGGTAGAGAAGGGGGAGTGGCAGGCCTGGTGGGAAATGATCAAGGGTAAGGTTGCTTAGAGAAGAGGTATACTCTAGCCCAGGTGGCAATGAAGCATGGTAGTAGGGCAGGAGGAAGGTCAAGGGAGATGGAGGAAAGAGCTAGGAGTCAAAGGGCATTCATGGAGGTCTAGACAAAGACATGTACATGCAAATATATATAGGAGGTTGGGGAAATAGATCTTTGTGTCTATATTTATAGGTCAAGTATTAAGGTGGCGGAAGGACCTTGGGCCTCTACTCAAACACTCCCTCTATGCATGAATACCTTCTTTTATTAAATTGGAACTCTATGATGCTCACTCTCCCGACACAACAGCTGGAGCCAAAATGGGTGAACAAGTAAATGTGGTGAAGAAAGCTGATGGTGCCCGGCTATCAAAAGAGATAGTGACTGGGGTCTTAAAGGCTTGAAGATAAACAAGCGGCCATCTAGCTCAGAAGCAACAAAGTCCACATGGAAGAACACACCAGCCTGTGTGATCGAGTGGTCCCAAAGGGATCAGTTACCAGGCATCAAAGAACAAAAAATCATATCATTGACTGCACACCTCCATGATAGGATCGCTGAAGACAAATGGGTGCACAAGCAAATGTGGTGAAGAAAGCTGATGGTGCCCGGCTATCAAAAGAGATAGTGTCTGGGGTCTTAAAGGCTTGAAGGTGAACAAGCGGCCATCTCGCTCAGAAACAAATAAGCCCACATGGAAGAAGCACACCGGCCAGTGCGATCACGAGGTGCCCAAGGGACCAGATATAAGGCATCATGCAAAAAAAAAAGATATAAGTGTGTGTATGTATGTGTATTTATGTGTATATGTATATATGTATGTGTATATATATATTATATTAAATGAAGGGGGAAGTGCAGAGTGGAGACCCAAGGCCCAAGTGTCAGCCAATGGAGATCCCCTCATAGAGGGGCTTAGGAGAGGAGATGGGTTAATTAGGGTGTGAGGTAGTATCGATGAAGAACACAGCTTTCCCCCAGATCCTGGATGCTTCCTCCCCCCAACTACCATGATCCGAATTCTACCTTGCAGGGCTGGATAGGACAGAGGCTGTACACTGGTACATATGAGGGTTGGAGATACAGGGAATCCAGGGTGGATAATACCTCCAGGACCAAGGGCGTGAGGGACGATGCTGGGAGAGTGGAGGGTGAGTGGGTTGGAAAGGGGGAACTGATTACAAGGAGCCACATATGACCTCTTCCCTGGGAGAGGGACAGCAGAGAAGGGGGGAAGGGAGACCCCGAATAGGGCAAGATATGACAAAATAACGAGGTATAAATTACCAAGGGCATATGAGGGAGGGGGGAAAAGGGAGGGAGGGGGGGGAAAAAAGAGGACCTGATGCAAGGGGCTTAAGTGAAGAGCAAATGCCTTGAGAATGATTGGGACAGGGAATGTATGGGTGTGCTTTATACAATTGATATATGTATATGTATGGATTGTGGTAAGAGTTGTTGGAGTCCCTAATAAAATGTAAAAGAAGAAAAAAAAAATTGATTAATATTTTTTCATATTTTATTTAGAAAGAAATGTAACAGTTTATAATCAACATGAAGCACATGCTTTTATGTACAAACATAGTTTAATGATACACAAGTTTTCACCATAAATATGTTCCTTCTTTGTGAATAAAAACAAATACTTCAGTTTTAAAAGGATACCTTCCTCTCTAGATATGCATGGCATAGGTAATCTGTATTTTAGCTTATTTTTCTCAATAATGAAAATGTCATTTGAAATTAAAACAGAGAGTAGTGATTTGCTTACAGGCTTTTTTGCAAGGATATGCCTATTTTGGATGTCAAATGTATATTTTGTAAGGTTTGTAAATATGCAGTTTGATATATATAGGAGATAAAAAGTACCATTTAGATGAAAAAAAAATATTATAAGTTGAATTGTGTCCCCCCAAAATATGTGCCATTTGTCTGGGTCATGAAACTCAGTATTATTTAGTTATCTCTAATATGGTTAAATGATGTAATTATCCTATGTGTCATAAATAATAACCAATATGATGTTAAAAAGGCAAAAAATTATAGCAGTTTTGTTAATGAAGCAGGATAGTCCATCTCTTTTGGGATTAAAGAGAGATTTAACAAGAAAGCAGAGGTCAGAGGGACCTAATAGTCATCAAAAAAGGAGAAATAGGAGTTTAGTGTATCCTGTGAACCCAGGATCCCTGTGCTGGGAATTTCCTAGACTTAGCAGAAGATTGATTCCAGGGTACAAGAAATATCCAAGGATTAATGGATCCATTAATGCACAGAAGTGATAACCTTCCACCAAAATGGACAGGGAGAATGTCCTCATCTAAAGCTAGCACCCTGTCATTGGATTTCTATTTTCCAAATCTGTAAGAAAATACTTTTTTCTTTGTTAAATACATCCTCTTGTGGTGTTTATGCTATGGCGGTGCTGGATTCCCAAGACAATGTATATGGTTCCCCAAATCCCTATCTCTGGCCACAAATTCTCTCCTAAAATATCTAATTCATTTCCACGTGGAAATTCTTCTACCTCCACGACTTCTCCCTCAGTTTGTCTTACTGTGGTGACTTGTGTGTTGCTGTCAAGCTGGAAGATCTGTTACTTGTATTTCAAATGCTAGCAGGGTCACCAAAAATGAACAGGTTTCAGGCTTCCAGACTAAGACCAGACTACGAAGAAGGAATTGGCTATGAGCCCCAAGAGGAAGAAACCTCTGAAAACATCTTGCATAGCTATGAAGCATTGTCAAATACTGAAGGTCTAATGAGTAGAAGGAGAACATTGTCAGAGATAGTGCTACAGGATGGGCCCCTTCAGATCCAAGGGCAAGTGAAATGTGACTTCAGAGAAGTTGATGTCTCAGAGTGGAATCGACCATCATGACTTGAGTCAGGGAAAGCATGTGGGAGTGTGGCCTTTGGGATCTTCACTTGATAATGGGCCAAACTCAAAGTAAGGAGAAGCCACTGCAAAAACCCACTAATGAACAGAATTGGAAAGTGCCAAGAAGGAATGTAGGAACACTGGAAACCATCAAATAAATTAAATAGAATACATGAAGATGGATATCATAGGCATTAGTGAGCTGAAATTGACTGATAGTGGCCATTTTTAATGAGAAAATCACATGATTTACTATGCAGGAAGTAACATAATCAAAATGAGTATTCTGACATTCATTGTCAAAAAAGGACATTGCAAAAATCAATCATTAAGTACAATGTAGTCTGTGATAGCATTTTATCTATCTGCCTAGAAGGAAGTTCAATCAATACAATTATTATTCAGATTTATGTACTAACCACAAAAGTTAATGATGAAGAGATTTCAGAATTTGATGAATGACTGTGTTTAGAAGTTGATGAAACATGCAATCAAGAGGTATTGATAATTATTGGTGATTGAAATAAAAAGGTAGAAACAAAGAGGAAGGAACAATAAATGAAGCTGAAGATTGCATAATAGAATTTTGCAAAACCAATGACTTGTTTATAGCAAATACACATTGACATCTCCCAGAAATCAAATTGACTGCATCTTTGGGAAGAGATGATGACCCAAATCAATATAAGCAACTAAAATCAGGCCAGAGACTGACTGTGGAATAGACCATAAATTGCTTATATATACACTCAGGATAAAGCTGAACAAAATGATAACAAATTCATGAGAGTCAAAATACCTTGAGTCTAATTCCACCTGATTTTTGAGAACATCTCAAGAACAGATTTAGCACATTGAACGCTGATGACAGAAAACCTGATGAGATGTGTGAGAAAATCAATACCATCATTCATGAAGAAAGCAAAAGGTCATTAAAAAGACTAGTGAGAAAGACCGAAGACGAGACTGAAACTCACCCTTACTTGTGGAGCAGTTAAAGTACAGGAAGAAATGACGAAATCAAGGAGCCGACTAGAAAATTTCAAGGGGTAGCTCAAGAAGTCAACTATGATGAAATGTGCAAATAATTAGAAAACCAAAAGGGAAGAACACTCAATATATCATAAACTGAAAAAACTCAAGAAAAAATTCAAGCTGTGAGTTACAATATCAAAAGATTCCAAGTGCAAAATATTGAAGATACAGGAAGCATCAAACGAAGATGGAAAGAATAGTTATTATATGAAAAAAACCCTAATGGACAATCTACCATTTCAGCAGGTAGCATATGAGCAATAACCAATGCTACTGAAAAAATAATTTCAAGCTGCACTGAAAGCATTGACCCAAAACAAGTCTCCAACAATTGATGGAATACCAACTGACATGTTTCAACAAGCTGATGAGGCACTGGAAACACTCATTTGTCTGTGCCAGGAAATTTGGAAGATAGCTACTTGGCTAACTGAATGGAGGAGACATATATTTGCTCCCATTCCAAAGAAAGGTGACCCAACAGAATGCTAAAGTTATGACCATGTCACTGATAGCACATGTCAGGGAGAGTTTGCTGAAGCTCATACAAAAATGGCTGCTGCAGTGCCTTGACACAGAGCTTTCAGAGATTCATGCTGGATTCAGAAGAGGACATGGAACAAGGAATATCATTTCTGATGTCAGATGGTTCTTGGTTCAAAGCAAAAAGTACCAGAAAGATGTATACTTGTGTTTTATTGATGGTGGTAAAGGATTTGACCCTGAGCATCATAATAAACTGTGGATAACCTTGAGAAAAATGGGAATTCCAGATTACTTCATTGTGCTCATTTGAACTTTGTATGTGGATCAAGGGACAGTGGTATGAATGGAACAAGGGAATACTGCATCATTTGAAATCAAGAAAATTGTGTGACAGGGTTGTATCTTCTCACCATACTTTTTCAATCTGAATGGTGAGCAAATCCTTAGCGAGGCTGGGTTATACGAAGAACAGTATGGCATCAGGATAGGAGGAAGGCTTATTAACAACCTGTGGTATGCAGAAGATGCAACCTTGCTTGCTGAAAATGAGGAGAACCTGATGCACTTGATGCTGAAGATCAAGGATTGCAGACATCAGTGTGGATTAAAATTCAATGTAAAGATGACCAAAATCCTGACAACTGGACCAATATGTAACAGCATGGTAAATGGAGAGAAGATTCAAGTTGTCAAGGATGATTTTGTCTTAGTTGGAATCCCTAATCAATGTTCATGGAAGCAGCAGTCAGGAGATCAAAAGATGCATTAAGTAAATCTGATGCAGAAGACTTCTTTAGAGTATTAAAAAGCATGGATGTCTTTTTGACACCTAATGTACCATGGTATTTCCCATTGCCTCATATGTATATGAAAGTTAGACATCGAATAAGAAAGACCAAAGAATGGATGCACTTGAACTGTGGTGCCAGAGAAGAATATTGAGAGTATCTTGGAATGCCAGAAGGAGAAAACAATGTGTCTGGGAAGAAGTGCAGCCAGAGTGGTTCTTGGAAGCAAGGATGGCAAGACTTCGTCTTACATACTTTGGAGAGGAGAGACCAGTCAGGAGAGACCAGTTCCTTGAGAAGGACATCATGTTTGGGAAAGCAGAGCTGCAGTGAGGGAGAGGGGCCCCTTAAAGATATAGACTCCCATGGTGGCTTCAACAATAGACTTAAGCATAAGAAAAAGTGGTGAGGCTGGCTCAGGACCACGCAGTGCTTCCTTCTGTCATGCAGAAGGTTGCTATGAGTCGGAACGACTAGATGGCCCTTAACAACAACCACAGCTTTCCTATCCAACCACGAACAGTTTGTCTAAGCCAGTGGTTCTCAACCTTCCTAATGCCGCGACCCTTTCATACAGTTCCTCATGTTGTGCTGACTCCCCAACCATACAATTATTTGCATTGCTATATCATAACTGTCATTTTGTTATGAATCAGGTGATCCCTGTGAAAGGGTTGTTTGAGCCCCAAAGGGGTTGCGACCCGCAGGTTGAGAATCGCTGCTCTATGCTAAGCCATCTGCTCCCATACAGTTGAATTTTCTTCCAAGATTTAAAAATTATTTTCTGGATATATATTTATCCTGCATGTCAGACTTGAAATCTGTTTATAGATAGTTCTTTCGTCTCATTGCTAATCTTCATTAGCAATACTTTTCCTCCTACCTGAATTACTGATGTTTCTTGTACCTGGAAAATTTGTCAATCCTTCCTAAATTTTTCTATCCTCTATAAAGTTGCCCCCACCGAGTTTGAAATTTATTCACATTCCAATCCACTTCTACAGATATTTCTGGGGAAATTTTCTTGATCATGGTTTATTGAAAATCAAAACAAAATATATAACACTTCCCAAAGGCCTATCTAATAAAATCCAATTTTCTCATGAAGGTTTTCATTTTCCATGTCTCGCTTATTAGTGTGTGAATTTTCCTGAGCTCCTGTTATTTGGTAGACATTGGGAAAAGCACAGGTATAGGTAAATACAGTGCTTACCTTCAAGGAGCTCAGAGTCTGAGAGGAAAGGCAGTCAGAAGAGCCTTGACAACATGCTCAGTAAGGCTGTGATGGAGATGCAAGAGTGCGGTGTGAACACCTATCGAAACTTAGAGTCAGGATGGTTTCCTGCAGGAAGTGGCATTTACCAGGATCAGGAAAGACTATGCACAGTTTAATAAGCACACGGGAAGACAGGTTTCCAGGTAGAGGCCACAGTCTGGATTTTGAAGACTCACTGGATTATGGCCTTTTATCAGCTCACTCTCTCACATTGTCCTTTATGTCACGTGACCCCTCAGCCAATTCAGACCACACCAGGTGTTTTCCTGGCTTTGGGTGTTTTCTCAGGCCTTCTTCATGCTTTCTGTTTTCTGCGTATTTGTATCCTGCCCACCCTTTATGATTAAACTCAACTACCTCAAACTGTGGATGTTTTTCCATTGTATGGGAAGGAAAAAACATCTTTTAAATTCTTTATACATTTGCAGTATTTTGTGGTATGTTATTGCAGATAATATATATATATATATATATTTATAGTCTTATACTATTATCAGAGTAAATATTAGGATAATACATCTTTTTCTTTGCCAAGGGGAAATATACCCTGAAGTAGCAAGAAAATTGGTCATTCAAAACTTAATTCAGAGTGTGAGTGACAGAGGTGTGATATTTGGAAAATAGTTTTAATCATATTGTGTTAGTCTGGGTCCTTTAGAGAAACAAATCCACAGAAACTCATGTATAAGAGAGAGTTTTATATAAATGTTAAGTGTACATGATGTAAACATCCCAACCCAGTGCTGCCCAAGCCCGCACATCCAACATTAACCCATATGTCCAACAGACACCATGATGCCGACTGCAGGAGGAAAGCCGAGTCAGTGAACATGTAAACATCTCAGCGCTGGCAGGGGTTTCCACACGGGTGCTCCAGCACCCAGTGCTGCATCGGGGTAGGTCCATGTGTCTTCTTCTCAGGGATGTCTTGTAGGAAATGAGCCTTGCCAGCTAAAGCAGGGAACTGGCTAAGGCAGCTTCACCCTGGTCCAACCATCAGAATGCAAGAGACCCGAGAACTAGACAGATGAGGTTCGCTGAGCCATTTATCTCTCCGCCCTTCAATTAACCCCACATGTGTTTATTGGCCAGGTTGGCACAATAAACTAACTATCTCACACAGGATGGTGGAATGGGTAGCATCTTGAGCAAAATAACTCAGTTTTACTCTGGGAGATTCTGATGATGGACCAGTCATAGTGAATCGCCCACAGTTCAGGGTGGAATGAAATGAAGGTGGTGCTGATAAAGAGCAGTTTGCTCTGTGTTCTGTCCTTTTATCCTGGATTACAGAGATCTGCGAAGCAGAGGCCTGGGAATGTCTTCCTGTTTCCCTTTTCCAATTTCTCTGTTTTTCCTCCTCCTCCTCTCTCACCTCCTCTTTCTCTTTAACTGAGGAATACTTTTCATACAGTAAATGTAGAGCTCTTAGGCATATAGCTTAATAATTTATAACTATGACTACTACCAGATCAAGCTATAAAACATTTCTATCAACCTAGAAGGTTGTGCCCCGCCTAGTCAGTACTCCCAAGGGTGACCACTATTTTACGTTCTGTTCTTACTGCTGTTGAGTTGGTGCTTTACGGAGTACACTTGTCCCCCAGGGTACAATCTGTCTGTCTCATACAACCGTCCCCTTCATGAGAGCAGAGCACCTGGCTTTTCTCCTTGGCATGCCTGTGTGGCCTTGAACTCTCGACTATTTAATTACCAACCAAGTACATAACCATTGTGCTGCCTTTGATTAGTTTTGCTTTTGTTTTGACTTCTTTCAACATTATGAAAGATCTGTCCGTGCTGTCGCTATGCAGTATGTCATTGCACGAATGTATCCTATTTGCTAACCCATTCTATTATTAATAGAAATTGCATTGTTCTCAGTTTTATATCAGGAAACAATTTGTCACTCTCATTCTTGCATCTGCTGGACTCATCTCTGCTAGGTATGTGCCTGAGTGGGAAAGCTGGGCTGTAAGTCCCCTGAACATTAGAAAATATTTACAGTTTTGTCCAAACTACTTTTCCCTGAAACATCCCTTGATGGCTCACAAAATCCTACTTTTCATCGTATCCTCAGAAAACACCATGAAAAATGCCTGTATAAGCCTTCTCTGCTAACAACTGAGAAGTAGAAGGCTACTCTACTCTCTAACCAAATCCCATCAGTGGGGGTTTTTGTTGAAACGAGGGTTATAATATTTACTTGGTCCTGGAAGGGCTATGGGCTCCCAAATTCTACTTTTTAAAGATGAATCAAATTTTAGGCAGTCAGAATCCCCATATGTTTTTAAAATTTAGAATGCTTTTTAGAGAATTAATCTCTTCATCTCTACATTCAATAAATCTGGGATTCAGAAAAATGAACAAAATGTAGTTACTGGATACCCATCAAAGCTAGCTGCATCCAAGCATCTTCCATGCCATGGCCACTGGTAACTAGAAAGCAGAGCAAGAGGAACCGTTGATGGCTGCCTCATGGACATGAGGGTAAGTTAAAACACGGTGTTGCATTGAGGATTCCTGTTCACACCTACAGGTGTTCATTCCAAACACACTGTTTGTCAACATGTCTGCAATCAGGAGATGGCTGAAGACAAATTCTTTCAGTGTTCCATTATTCTTAATGTTCTCATGCGTCTTAAAAAGCAGGATAATATTTGTGCCACAGGGGAGTAGAAAAACAACTTTGAGGGCAGGGATAATACCACATTTTAAACAAAACTCACGTGGATACATGCTCTTAGGCTCTTTTTATGTGTTACACAAGTAAAAAACACCATTGCTTATTTTGCAAAAAGATATCAAATGCAAAACTCAAGTGGATAGTTTCATAAATCACAGAAACTCGGCAACGAGTTTATGTAAACGAGCCAGGTTTTGGATTGATCAAGCATGTGAATCAAGTGAGGTCAGGAAGACCTCGAAGATGAGCCAAGAGATGGCGAGCTGTCAACTTTGAAGGATGAGCAAAGTGGTGGCATCTGGAAGTTGGCGTAATAGGAATTCATGTTCATACAATAGCTACTGAAGTTAGGATCTCACTTGGTTTGGAATTTTCAATTTTCAGTGAGTCTCTTCGCCTTAGGTGAATCAGATAAGAGCTTTCACGCATTGAAAGAATATATATTTTGGGGAGATGAACATATCTGATCAGAGCACACGGGAGCAGATGAAGGGGCAGGAGGAAAGAGTGGAGCACAGCCTGGCCCACCAGGCCATGAGGATGATGTTCCTGAGTAGAGCAGCCAATCCACAGAGAAAACAACATGGCTGGCCCCACTATGAGACATGATGCCCCTCAGTGGCTAAGGGCGATACAGGGGACAGCACCGGAGACACATGTGGGAATTGCACCAGATCTGATCCCAGCACACCGAGGCAAATCACTGGGGAGTGCAGCGGAACAGCAAGGGAATGGAGTGGCAAGGTCCCCAGGGAATCCTGAAAGTGGACTTTGGGGCCAGGGCGTGGTGCCCCAACAGACTAGACTGGAATACGCTCCTAAGGGCCAGCAAATGATACATGAACTAACTAAAAGCTTTTCTCTTGTGACAAAAAAAAGAATATATATTTTTTCCTTTGTGCTATTCACAATTTTGTTAACAATAGAACTGCCTTTTTGGGTTTCCAAGATATTAACTCTTTATGAGAGCAGACAGCCTCATCTTTCTCTTCTGAAGTGGCTAGCTGCAAACTGCCGACCTTTTGGTTAGTGGCTCAGTGGCTGACCACGCCACCAGGACTCACATGTGTTGCGAGTTGGGCTGCTAATTGCAAAATCACCAGTTGGATACTACCAGCTGCTCTGTGGGAGACAGGCGAGCCTTTCTACTTCCATAAAGATCTACAGTTTTGAAAATCCGCAGCACACTTCTGTTCTGTCCTACTGGGTCAATGTGAGTCACAAATGACTCAATGAGAGTGAGTTTGTTCTTTTGGATTTATAATGTTATGGCCATGTTTACACCAAACTTTTACATTTACTTTGTGCTTACTAAGAGGTCGCAACATTTTCTTAAGCCTAGAAGCTCAACAAAATAATAAACCAAGCCCTTAATTGTGTCAAAGCCAATTTTAAAATATAACATATTGTCATTGATTGTAATGTTGGCAAGAGATAAGCAGTACTACACACACACACACACACACACACACACACACAAACACACACCTTAGATATAATGGACATAAATTCCCACAAGAGCACAGATAATATAACATGACAGCGTCATAGTAATTGGAGAAAAGAGGGAAGATGTCAAGGATTTCATCTTGCTTGGATCCACAATCCCTGCTCATGGAAGTGGCAGTCACGAAATCCAAGGAGCCATTGCATCAGGCCCATATGCTGCAGGACCGCTTAAAGTATCGAAGAACAAGGTTGTCACTTTGAGGATTAAGTGGGTCTGACTAAAGCCATGGTATCTTCCATTGTTCATATGATTGTGAAAGTTGAACACTGAATAGGGGAGACTTGGAATGATTGGTGCATTTGAATCATAGGCTGGCAAAGAATATTGAAGATACCATGGGCTTCCAGAAGAACAAACAATTCTATCTCGGATGAAGTATAGCCAGGTTGGACCTTAAAAGCAAGAATGGTTAGACTTTTTACTTTGGACAAGTTATCAGGAGAGACTGGTTCCTGCAAAAGGACAGCAGACTTGGCAAATCCGAGGGTCTGCAAAAACGAGGGAGAACCCTAAGAAGATGAAGTGACGCAGTGACTGCAACAGCGGACTTAAACATGAACCCACTGTGAGGATAGCCCAGGACTAGGCAGTGTTTCATTCTGCTGTGCGTACATACGTAGGGTCACTGTGACTCAAAATGGACTTGATGGCACCTAATAGCAACTTTTTCCTGCGACCGTTTGTCCGTTTGTGATCCTACAGTGGCTTGCCTATTGCTCTGACTGTAAGCTATGCCACTAATTTTTCACACACCAGCAGGGCCGCCCATGGTGAGCAGGTTTCAGTGGAGCTTCCAGACTAAGGAAGATTGGGAGGAAGGAAGAACCAGTCCACTCCTGATGGATCAGCCACTGAAAACCTCATGACCACCAACAACATCTTACCTGACACGGAGTTGAAGAGGAGCTGCTTCAGTGGGAAGGCACTTCCTGTCACGTGAAGCCGAGGTCGGCACTAGGATGGCAGGTTGCTCATGACTCAGGACAGCAGGCAGTATGGTCTGGTCGGTGAGGCCACTGGCTCAGGACCAAGGGGCTGCACATCAGATAACAAGCCCGATGCAGGATCCACACCCAGTAAAAGCAAGAGAACTTTTTAAAGATATGTATGTATACATACACACACACGCATGAGCACACATGTAAATATACATAACTATAAGTACAGACTAAATGTAAAAGTCAGTGTATATGCAAATAAATGTAAGCGCCTTTACATACACACATGTATGTAAATTTATAAATATACATGATATATTTCTTTTATATTACATTTATGCTGTTATTTCAATTATGATATAATTAACTATAATGGTAATTTATTATATATTTTATACATCATAAAATATAATTATGTAATTATAATTATAGATGTCTAATATAAATATATATGGAACAGGCCATATTCTCAAGAACAATTCCTTTCAATTGAATGGCTGTTCATAGTCGAACATTTTTTCAGATTCATCATGGGTAATGGCTGCATGATGGATCTGCCAAACCAAAAACTCATGGCTTAGCCAAGCTGACACATACCCATCACAGTACATAAGAGGGTTAGCACGGCACCTGTGAGATATTATTATGATGATTGTGATCATTGTATGTGTCTGTGCTGGGCTTGCAGGTGACACATGCATTTCTACGACAGCTGACAAAATAATTTAATGAAAAGTTGAAAATTTTGGTAAAGTCAATTAGTTTCATTGTATAAAAACCTTTGCATCTTCTTTCAAAAACAAAATTTCCTTGAATTTATATATATATTTTAATTTTCCAATTGACCTCATCCTTGATTATCATTCAAGACTATGTGTGATGTAGTCTGCCAAAATGAGGAAAATGAAGATATAATTTATTTATTCTGAAGATCCTTCCCATCATGACTTTCTGGAGACAATTTTACTTTGAAATGTAGAATTCAAATAACCAATGGTTTTCTAAAATAGCTGATTTAAAACAAACTTCTGCTTTGCAAAGTACTTATTACAAAGAAAAACAAGTACCTCTTTGCCTGATGTAAAACCTTAACAAATGACTTGTTTATCTTTGTACAAAATGTTTTTCAGAAGAGTGAATGCTGAAGGGCCTTCATGGGTCTCCTGGTTCCACCTTTTAATTTTCTATCAAGAACTATGATAATGATGATAATAATAGCCATTATGATTATAATTATTATACGAGCTATTGAACAATTATCATGCTCACTCATCTATAAGTTAATTCTTATAGCTCCCTTGCATGTTGTTACATACTGTGAACTTTATTTTACAGAGGCAGAAACCAGGGCACAGATAATTCAGGAATTATAAGTGGCAGAGTCAAAAGTTGGGCTCATGCTTATTTATTCCAAATTTAGACTGCTAACTACTGGATCATAATGATTTCCTGGGCTTATGTCTAATGGAGAAGAATGCATGCCATTGGATTTACATACTACTATTTTAAAAAGATTTTTTCTCTTCTTTTTCAGGACCAAGAAATATTGAAGAATTAATGCAGGGTAAGGTAGAAACAAAATAACTCAACCAAGAAACCAGAGACAGATGTGAAAACTTGGGTAAATAGTTTAATCTTTTCAGATGTGAATTTTGGGCCCATTGTGAGCAGATTGAAGATTAACACTCCAGTGTTAATGACCCATTTTCTTTTCACCTGCATTAAAGCTTCTGGTGTGAGGAGACAGTAAGAGGCTGGGGATCAGGTGTTTTTGATTTTGTTTCCATTGTATGAATTGTCCTAGGAGAGAAAGACCCCCCAATTCAATTTTCTTTTCAGAAACCCTGTTTTAAAGTCTTAAACAGGACAAAGATGAGACAAAGGTAAATCATGCAAACCAAGGGATACCATCACCATGAGGCCACAATGAGCCCCAAAGAATTCCTCTCCACCTGGTATCGCTAGGAAAGCTAAGGAAATGGTCAGAGCATCATGATTGGCGGCAGATCAGTCATCCTGTCACAGGTGTGACTATGGACAGGGAAAGGGGTCAGGATATGGATGCGGGCATGACTGTAGCTTTGAAAAATGCACAGGGTGTCTTCTGGGGCCTCCAGCTACCAGCATACTTGATGACAACCCATGCCTACCCCTCCCTGAGCTGACAAGGGGGCTTATATGACTTTCAAACACACTCTACCTGAGGGGGAAAAATCTCAGAAAGTATTTAAATGGAGAAAGACTTTGTGGCAAGACTTATTATGGAGTTAAAACCCTCACTATAAACCACAACCTACCCACCCCACCCCAAAAATACCCAAACTCACTGCCATTGAGCCAATGCCGATTCACAGCCTTCAGCAACCCAAATGCTCACAATTTAAGCTCTAACACAGATGAATTGGTTTATTCATTGACCAGTCAACAGACTATTTGCATTGTCTCCACTTTATAGAAGTAATACATAAAGCTATTGAGGAAAGAAAAGCGGACCGCTGGTGGTGTAGTTGCTAGGAATTGGGCTGCTAATCGCAAGGCTAGCAGTTCAAAACCCCTAGCTACCCCATGGGAGAACGATGAGGCTTTCTACTCCAATTCAGCATTACAGTCTCAGAAACCCACAGGGGCAGTTCTAGCCTTTCCTGTACGGTTGCTGTGATTTGACATTGACACGATGGCAGAGAGTCGTTGTGTTGAGGGAAGCAGAAATATGGTTCCCCAAAGATGTGCAGAAGAGCCCTGATGGTGTAGCGGTTAAGCCCTTGACTGCTAAACAAAAGGTTGGCAGTTCGAATCTATTCAGCAGCTCCATGGGAGAAAAGGGAACCCTATGACACCAGAACCCAATTCACTCTCCTCAAGTTGCTACCAACTCATAGTGCCCCTACAGGACAGGGTAGAACTGCCGCTGTGAGGTTTTGAGACGGTAACTCTTTGTGCGAGTAGAAAGCTCCGTCTTTCTCCTGACATGCAGCTGGTGGCTTCAAACTGCCCAGTACAGGACCGTATGCCACTGGGCTTCTTGGAAACTTTATAGGGAGCTATATTTTATCCGTAGTGTCACCATCCCTCAGAATTGAGCGGATGGCAATGGATTTAGTTGATTTTTAAAGATTTCCAGGTCCTAATCCTCCCACATGTTCATTATGTTTATTCACTTACCAGTTTGCAGGTCAGTTTTGTTCTTCTCAGTTTTTAGGGGCAGTACCTATCTACAATAACAACAAATAAAGCTACTTAGGGAGGCAGATAGGGACTTAGCAGATGTGATTAAATGAAGGCTTTTGAAATAGGGCTATTACTCTGAATCCTCCAAGTGGGTTCAATGCCAAGGTCCTTACAGGGTGAAGTGCAGAGTGGAGACCCAAGGCCCAAGTGTCGGCCACTGGAGATCCCCTCATAGAGGGGTTTAGGAGAGGAGATGGGTCAGTCAGAGTGCGAGGTAGTACCGATGAAGAACACAGCTTTCCCCCAGATCCTGGATGCTTCCTCCCCCCAACTACCATGATCCGAATTCTACCTTGCAGGCCTGGATAGGGCAGAGGCTGTACACTGGTACATATGAGGGCTGGAGGTACAGGGAATCCAGGGTGGATGATACCTTCAGGACCAAGGGTGTGAGGGGTGATGCTGGGAGAGTGGAGGGTGAGTGGCTTGGAAAGGGGGAACTGATTACAAGGATCCACATGTGACCTCTTCCCGGGGAGAGGGACAGCAGAGAAGGGGGGAAGGGAGACTCCGGATAGGGCAAGATATGACAAAATAACGATGTATAAATTACCAAGGGCACATGAGGGAGGGGGGAGCGGGGAGGGAGGGGGGAAAAAAAGAGGACCTGATGCAAGGGGCTTAAGTGGAGAGCAAATGCCTTGAGAGTGATTGGGGCAGGGAATGTATGGATGTGCTTTATACAATTGGTGTATGTATATGTATGGACTGTGATAAGAGTTGTAGGAGTATCTAATAAAATGTAAAAAAAGAAAAGAGGAGAAAAAAATGATTAGGGCAAAGACTGTACAGATGTGCTTTATACAATTGATGTATGTATACGTATGAACTGTGATAAGAATTGTATGAGCCCCAATAAATTGTTAAAATTAAAAAAATAAATAAATAAAAATGTCAAAAAAAAAAAAAAAGAAAGATGTGACTACAAAAACTGAAGTCCAAAAAAAAAAAAAAAAAAACTGAAGTCCAGGAGAGAGACTGAAAGACACCATGTTGCTTGCTTTGAAAATGGAAGGAGGTGATGAGCCAGCCCTGCAGATTTTTAGAAGCTGGAGTAGCAAGGAAATGCCTTCTTCTGTCGAGTCTCCACAGGGAACATAGCCCCGTAGACCTTTGTGTAGACTTTGGCCCAAGCAGAGTGTTTTAAAGGTGTAATTCATACTGAAGGAGGCCTGGTGGCCCTGTCAGGTAAGTGGTAAACTGATGTTAAGCTCAGTGGTTCAAATGCAGTATCTGCTACATGAGAGAAAGGTAGGTTGTCTGCTCCTATGAAGATGGAAAGCCTTGGAAACCTTCTATAGCGTGGGCTTCCATCAGAAGTGACTCAGTGGAAATGTGTTTATTTTAAAAATTCATACTTAAGGCTTCAGTCTTTGAGATTCATTGGCAATTTCTACAATGCTCTTAGCTTCCAGTAAGTAAAGTTGTGTCATCTGCACCACACAGGTTGAAGTGAAACTTTCTCTACTCCCGAATGCAAAGTCTTGGATCATTTGCTTATTATACAGATTGAATAAGTTTGGTGAAGTTATGCAGCCCTGAAACATACCTTTTCTGATTTTTAAATCATGTGGTACTTCCTTGTTCTGTTTGAATGGCCACCTCTCGGTCTATGTACAGGTCTGTATGAGCAAAATGAAATGTTCTAGACTTTTCTTTCTTTGAAATGTTGTGCATATTTTGTTATGACCCAGAGAGTCAAATAATTGGCAAACACCATAATATTTTCAACTGCTTTATATGCAAGAGAAAGCTGGACAGTTAATAAGAAAGACCAGGATGGACTGCTGCATATAAATTATACTTTGGAAAAGCTTGCTGACTATATCATGGAACAAGTACTGCCAGAAGGTTCTTTCGAAGCAAGGATGGTGAGACATTGTCTCCTGTAATTTGGGTGTGTTTTCAGGAGGGAACCGTCACTGGAGAAGGACATCATGCTCAGTAAAGCAGAGACTCTATGAAAAAGATGGCTATTAGCAAGAGGAGCTGACCCAGTGGCTGCAATGATGGACTGAACCATAGCAATGTCGGCGAGGGTGGTGCAAGACTGGGCTGCATTTTGTGCCCTTGCACTATGAGTGCTGAGTTAGATGGGCTCACAGACACCTACAACAGTATTTTATCCCATTAATATCTTTCTTTATCATTCTTCATCACCACACTTCATTGCTTGTATGTTGTCTAGTAAGTTTTGAGATACGGTCATGTGAATTTTCTAACTTTACTTTTTTTTTCTAATGTTACATTTTTTTTCTCAAGATTTTTTAGACTATTCTAGGTCTTAAACTTCTCTGTATACATTTTAGAGTAAGTATGCTGATTGTTAGGATTTTTATTTGGATTTTAGTAAGTCTGTGAATCAATTTGGGGAGAACCAACATTTTAACAAGTCTGAATCTTTCAACCCAAGTACACAGATTATAATTTAATTTATTTAGATCTTGTTTTATTTCTGTCATTGTTTTATAATTTTCAATGTAAGCATCTTGAAAATATTTTACTTTTAGACTGATCCCTAGATATGTTATGCTTTTGATTCTATTTTAAATTGTACTATATTTTCAACAGTTATATCAACATAGAATTCATGTACCATAAAATTCAATGGTTTAAATACATATAAAAAGAATTGTAATCATCAGCACAATCAATTTTAGGACCTTTCCTTCATTCTTGGACTCATTATTATTAGCTCCCCATTTCTCCCCTAACCTCCACCAAAGAACCCTAAGAAACTATTAATCTAGTAACTATCTCCGTGAATTTATCCATTCTACATTTCGCATAAAGAAAACTATACAAAAATCATAAACAAAACAAAAACTTCAATCCAAAAGAAAGTAGAGGATAAAATAAACTAGAACTAACAAAAATGGGTCAAAAGAGCAAAGATAAAATGTTAATTTTAAACCTAATTACATCTGCATTAATCCACTTTCTGATGCACTATATTTTAAAATTTCAGTTTCACTTGTTCATTGATAATATGAAGACATACAATTGATTTTTTGTATTTGTCTTATAGCCTTATGATATTTTAAGCTCCTAAATTTTATTCTTTCTATATTTTATAGGTTTCATTGGATCATTTAAAAATATTATAATGACGTCTGCAACATTTCCAACCTAATGTCTTTTATTTCTTCTTGTAGCCTTATTGTACTGACCGAAATTTCCAATATAACACTAAATACAAGTGGTGAGGTGACTGTTTCTTGTTCCTAATCTCAGATGAAAAAAATCAATCTTTCTTTGTATGGAGAAAATTATAAAACACTACTACAAGAAACCAAGAGTGACCTCAACAAATGGAAGAACATCCCATGCTTGTGGATTGGCAGACTCAATATCGTAAAGATGTCAGTTCTGCCCAAGGCACTATATAAGTTCAATGCTATCCTGATACGAATACCACCATCCCACCATCCTTCTTCAAAGAATTGGAAAAACTGATTACCAACTTCATATGGAGGGGGAAGAAGCCCAGAATCAGCAGAGAACTCCTCAAGAAGGACACAGTGGGAGGGCTTGCTCTGCCTGACTTTAGCATGTATTGTATGGCCACAGTAGTCAAAACAGAGTGGTACTGATATAACAACAGATACTCAGACCAATGGAAAAGAGCTGAAGACCCAGAAATAAAAACATCAGCATACAGGCAACTGATCTTTGATAAGGGCCCTAAACATATTAAATGGGAAGCCGATGCCGCCTTCAATAAATGGTGCTGGAAAAATGGGTATCTACCTGCAGAAAAATGAAGCAAGACCCTTACCTCACTCCATGCACAAGAATAAACTCAGGGTGGATCACAGACCTTGAGATAAAATCCCAAACAATTAGGGGTCTTAAAGGTTTGCAGATAAACAAGCAGCCATCTAGCTCAGAAGCAACAAAGCCCACATGGAAGAAGCACACCAGTCTGTGAGACCATGAGGTGTCAAAGGGATCAGGTATCAGGCATCAAAGAACAAAATAATCATATAATTATAAATGAGGGTGAGTGCAGAGTGGAGACCCAAAGCCCATCTGTAGGGAACTGGACACCCCTTTACTGAAAGGTCACAGGGAGGAGATGAGCCAGTCAGGGTGCAGGGTAGCAATGACGAAACATACAACTTTCCTCTAGTTCTTAAATGCTTCCTCCCCCCACTATCATGATCCCAATTCTACCTTACAAATCTGGCTAGACCAGAGGATGTACATTGGTACAGATAGGAGATGGAAACACTGGGAATCCAAGACAGATGACCCCTTCAGGATCAGTGCTGAGAGTGGCAATACCTGGAGGATGGAGGGGAGGTGGGGTAGAAAGGGGAAACTGATTACAAGGATATACATATAACCTCCTCCCTGGGGGGTGGACAACAGAAAGCGGGTGAAGGGAGACATCGGACAGTGTAAGATATGACAAAATAATAATAATTTATTAATTATGAGGGGTTCATATGAATGGGAGGAGTGGGGAGGGGTAAAAATGAGGAGCTGATATTAAGGGCTCAAGTAGAAAACAAATGCTTTGAGAATGATGATGGCAACAAATGTACACATGTGCTTGATACTGCATGTATGCATGTATTGTGATAAGAATTGTATGAGCCCCCAATAAAATGGTTTTTTAAATCAGTCTTTCACTGTTAAATATGATATTAGCTGTAGTTCAACTGTAAATGTCCTTCAAGTTTAGGACACACCTTTCTATTCCTAGAATGTCCCGTGAAAGGCTATTGAATGTTGACAGATGCTTTTTCACTCTCAATTGTTTTATAGTTATAAGATATTTTAAATTAATTCTTTGACAAATCACCTTCAAAGGTGGGTTATTACTTGCCAAGATGTCCATAGAGCGTGAACCTTAAGAGAAACTACTGGGCTGAATCCAGGTAGATAATATGAATGTAACTTGAGTATTGCTTCTTTCACTGATGTGGGTAGAAGGTACCATCTTCCCTCCCTCACACCTTATCTTTTAGGATTAGGGGAATAGCAGTAGTTAAGCACAGGAGCTTACGCATTGGGTTGGTCACATCAAAGGATGCAGTTTGAAACCTCCAGTTACTCAAATGAAGAAAGATGAGATTTTCTACAACTGTAAACAGTTGCAATCTCAGAAACCCACTGGGCCAATTCTACCTTGACCTAGAGAGTGTCTGAGGCAGCATAGACACAACAGCAATACGTGAGTGGTTAGTTAAGGAACAAAGTGATGCGATTTGATATGTGTGGAGTTACATATACCATGAGCTTCATGGCCATTTTGATACAGTCTACTGGCTTAGCTAGTCTGGTCCATATCTCTGAAAGCATACTCATTCTGGGTATCTTAGCCCAAGTCCCATGGGGTGGTACCATTTTACAGCCCAGACTCACTTTCAACTTGGAAGCTTCTAGGAGCCTAATTCCAAATATAATACCCAAATAGCCCTTATTTGGATGTCCTACTGCTGACGTCACAGTGCTGTCACTCAAACATTCAACGACATCTTTATTTAACTAGTACTTCTATTGCCCTCAACGCATGACACTGTCTCATGTGATGCTGGCACCTGAGGTGGAAAAAGGAAGTTATTTTTACTTTTAAAATTAATATGACGCTTTTTGAAAGATGGGGTGTCACATCAATAGCTTCCTTCCTTCTTTTGAACTTCTGTTTTCTATAGCTTTTTTCCCTCCCTAATTTCAACTCAGCCTCACCCACCCCCTCCTTAGCTATATTTAGTCAGTATCTCAGTTCCTTTTTGTTTCCTTCTCCATAGGACATACAGAAAAATCTCTCTCGAGTGCTAACTATGGTCATACTTGTTATCTTCTTGAGCAATTTCTTGCAATGAGTCAAAGAATATATTTTTAGAACATCCTACATGTCCTGTTGCCAGGAAGAGTGAGTACCTTGGTCAATTTCAATTACACCCACTGCCTGTAGCCACCTACATGGAGATATGGGGAGTGAAATGAATATTTTCTTTCAATTATAACACTGTCCAGAGTTAAAGTTTCTTATTTATGAGTCACCATACATTTATTTATGTTCATATTTAACAAATAGTTGTTACAATAAATGTAAATGTACTTATTGTTTTACTCTCTGGACTTAAAAAATAGATGGGCTGTCTAACCATTAACATCAAAGGAAATTTGAGTCCATTTAAGAAGACAAGACATACTATTGATTTTGTTAGCTGCCATCAAGTCAGCTCCAACCCATAGCAACCCTATGCAGAACAGAATGAAACACTGTATGGTCATGTGCCATCCTCACAATTGCTCCAATGTCTCAGCCCATGGATGCAACCACTGTGTCAATCATCAAGTTGAGAGTCTTCCTCCTTTTGATCACCCCTCAACTTTACCAACTATGATATCCTTCTCCAGGACCTGGATTCTCCTCTCAATATGTCCAAAGTATGTAAGAGGAAACCTTGCCTCCTTGACTCTAAGAACTACTCTGGCCTGACTTCTTCCAATACTGTTTGGATTCTCGTTTTAGCATTGACTCTTCTACAAATACAAATTCAAATGCATTGACTCTACGACAGTCTTCCTTATTCAATGTCCAGCTTCCACATGCAAATGGAGCAGTTGGAAATATCCTGGCTTGGGTCAGGCATGCCTTAGTTCTCAAAGTAATGTCCTGTTCATCAATATTCTAAAGAAGTCTTGTGCAGCAGATTTACTTAACGGAAGATATCTTTTGGTCTCCTGACTGCTGCTTCATAAGCATTGTTGATGGATCCAAGTAAGACAAAATCCTTGATAATTTCAACCTTTCCTCCATATTATCATGTCACCTATTGGTCCAGTGGCAAGGATTTTGGTCTTCCTTATAATGAGTTGTAATCCATATGGAAGGCTATAATCTTTGATCTTCATCAGCAAGTGCTTCAATTCCTTTTCATTTTTAGCATGTAAGACTGTGTCACCTGCTTGTGGCAGGTTGTTAATAAGCCTGCTTCCTATCCTAATGCCCCACTCTTTTCCATAGAATGCATATTTGCTAATGATTTACTCAACCTACAATTTTAAGAAGTATGGTAAGAGACTACAACCTTGACACACACCTTTCATGACTTTAAACCATGTAGTATCCTCTTATTCTCTCCACACACCTGCCTCTTGATCCATGCACAAGTTCTGAATGAGCACTCTGAAGTGTTTCAGAATTCCTATTCTTCTCAAGGTTATACAAAGTTTATCATGGCCTACACAGTCGAATGCTTTTGCATAGTCAACGAAACACAAGTCAACATGTTTCTGGAGGTCTTCTCCTTGAGTCAAGAGCCATCTGACATCAGAAATGATATCTCATGTTCCACCTCCTGTTTGAATCTGGCCTGAGTTTATGGCAGTTCCCTGCCAATGTATTGCTGCAACAATTGTTGCATGATCTCATGTAAAATTTGACTTGTGTGGCATAGAAATGATATTGCTCTACTATTTGAGCATTCTGTTGGGCCACCTTTCTTTGGAATTGACACAAATATGGATCTCTTCCAGTTATTTGGCCAGGTAGCTGTCTTCCAAATTTACTAACATAGATAAGTAAGTGCTTCCAGTGCTGTTTCAGCTTTCTGAACATTTTAATTCCTGGAGCTTTGTTTTAAACTGATGCATGCAGTAAATTTTGAGGTTGAACATCATCAATCAGCACCATTGGTCCTTGTTCCTATGCTACCTCCTGAAATGGTGGACTGTCAAGTAGTTCCATTTGGTACAGTGACTCTGTTCTTGCCATATTCTCTTGATGTGCCGACATTATTCAATATTTTGCCTGTAGAATCAGTTTGAAGCGTGAGGTTCAAAATTCAGTTTGAAGCTTGAGGTTTCCCCTTGAGTTTGTTCAGTTGCAGATATGCTGAACATGTTCGTCCCTTTTGTTTTTCTAATTCCAGGTCCTTGAACATTTTCTTATAATATTTGGCTTTGTTTTCTCCAGCTGCCCTTTGAAATCTATCCATCCTTTCTTTCATTTGCCTTAGCTACTCTATGATGAATAGCAAGTTTCAGAGTCTCTTCTGACATCTAATTTGATCTTTTCTTTCTTTCTTATCTTTTTAATGACCTTTTGTTTTCCTCATGAATGATGGTCTCAATATCCTCCCACAGCTCATCAGGTCTCTGTCATTAGTGTTCAATGGGTCAAATCTGTTCTTGAAAGGTTCTCAAAAGTCAGGTGAGATAGACTCAAGGTTGTTTTTTGGCTCCTATTGACGTGTTTTAGTTTTCTGCAGCTTTAACTTGAACTTTACATATGAACAATTGATGTTCCACAATTAGCCACCGGTCTGGTTTTAGCAGCCGATTTTTGAGCTTTCCATCATGTCTCCCCATAGATGTATTCAATTTTATTTCTGTGTATTCCATCTGGGGAAGCCCATGTGTAAAGTTAGTTGCCTTTTGTGTTGTTGAAAAGATATTTGCTATGAACAAGTATCATGTGATCTCCAGCTTCATTTCTATCAAGTACATATATTTCAATTCGAGTTACTGAAACATGTTTAAACAATTTCTGGCTGAAGTTGTTGGTAGAATTCTTCAGTTTCTTCATTATTAGCTTTTGTAATTGGAGAATCAAGTTGAATAATGGTTGTATTGATGGTATTTCCTTGAAAGTGGATAGATACAATCGGATCACAGATAGCATTGTACTTCATAACGTATTTAGCATTCATGATAGATGTAGTGTCGTCTTTTCCGACAGTGAACGCCACGCCATTCCTCTTGGCACAGTCAATGATATGACTTTCAGATTTCAAATGACTGCTACAAGTCAATTTCAGCTCTCTCATGCCTAGGATATTGATCTTCATTTTTGATCTCCATTTCAATTTTGAACACTTTACAATTTTCCTAAATTCATACTTGGCACTTTCCAACTTCCAATCACTAGAAGATCATTTACAGTTGAGTTTATTTATCTTGCGTCATGCCTCATCAGCAATGGCAATCCCAAGGCAGCACCCTCATAGGCTTTATTGGACTCCAGTCACTATGGTTGGTCAACTTCCTTCCAAGAAAGCATGTCTTCTTCATTCACATTCCAATTGCTCTCGTATCAAGGGGCCGATCTGCTGGCTGTTTCTCCAACAATGTTCTGCTTCCTTTGCTTAATCTTTCAGTATTTAAAAATGCTTCCAAGCTATACATAAGATTTTTAGTGGCAAGGAAGACAAGGAGCCATCTAGCTGAGAAGCAACAAAGCCTATGTGACCACAAGGAAGAAGCACACCAGCCTATGTGACCACAAGTTGCCGAAAGGATGAGTTATCAGGCATCAATGAACGAAAAATCATATCATCGTGTGTTCACTTCCCCAGCATGATCGCTGAAGACAAATGGGTGCATAAGCAAATGTGGTAAAGAAAGCTGATGGTGCCTATCAAAAGATATAGCGTTTGGGGTCTTAAAGATTTGAAGGTAAACAAGCAGCCATCTAGCTGAAAAGCAACAAAGCCCACATGGAAGAAGCACACCAGCCTGTGTGATCTCAAGGTGTCGAAGGGATGAAATTTTAGGCATCAAAGAACAAAAAAAGCATATCATTGTGAATGAGGGGGAGTACGGAGTGGAGACTCAAAGCCCATCTGTAGGCAACTGTATATCCCCTTATGGAAGGCTTGTGGGGAGGAGACGAGCCAGTCACGGTGCAGTGTAGCAACAATGAAACATACAACTTTCCTCTAGTTCCTAAGTGCTTCCCCCGACCCCTTCCCTATCAATCACGATCCTAATTCTACTTTACAAACCTGGTTAGACCAGAGGATGTACACTGGTACAGATAGGAACTGGAAACACAGGGACTCCAGGACAGATGATCACTTCATGACCAGTGGTGAGAATGGTGATACAAGGAGGGTGGAGGGAGGGTGAGATGGAAAGGGGGAACTGATTACAGGGATCTACATATAACCTTCTCCCTGGGGGACGGACAACAGAAAAGTGGGTGAAGGTAGACGTCAGACGGTGTAAGATATGACAAAATAATAATTTATAAATTATCAAGGGTCCATGAGGGAGGAGGCTGTGGGGAGGGAGAGGAAAAATGACGAGCTAATACCAGGGGCTTAAGTGGAGAGCAAATGTTTGGAGAATGATGAGGGCAATGAATGTACAAATGTGCTTTACACAATCAATGTATGTATGGATTGTGATAAGTTGTATGAGCCCCCAATAAAATTATTAAAAACAAACAAACAACAAAAATAAATATAAAAATATTTCAAATTTCATAAGTGAAAAAAAAGATTTTTAGTGTGTTCTTCCTCTGAAGTAGGGAGCCAAGTCCTTCTTTGTAATCTGTCCTTCGTCTGGAATCTCCATTGAAACCTGTTCACTTTGGGTGCCCCGCTGGGCATTAAAGAAAGCAGAGTCGTAGCTTCCAGCACCCCACAAGCCAGTACGACAAACTGACACACAAGTGTGCTTCCTCTTTGTGGAAAAGTAGAACGGTGGAGGCAAAGTAGACCCAAAAGAATAATACACCAGGATTTGCCTAAGTTCCCTACACCTCTAACTCATTTCCAGGAAATTTTTAACATCTTTAAGTCTAACTTTGGTTAAGAAGAAGGATATGGGTAAAGTAGATGTTCATCTATGCAATCTTTGAGTGAATTACCCAAAATTGCCCATTCTGGCATGCCCTTCTGGGAATATGAAATATATGAAGACCCATGCCATATGACACTTTCCGGTTGGGACCAAGGGACTAGCACCTGGGGCATGGGCCTGGATTAAGCAGGGAACTTTTCAAAGCCTTCACTTCCTACCCATTTGTAATGGTGCAATGATGCCAACCTTATGGGATTACCACAGGAATTAGAAAAGAACATGTATGTGAGGACCTGTGCCATGTGCCATAGGTCTCTGGTCCTCAGGTAAGAACTATTTGCCAACCCTCATCCTTAACTTGATCTCTGCTGCCATACTATTGCCCCACTGGAGCGCAAAAGCTGGAAGGTAGATTTCACCATGCTTTGTGTTATGCAGCCAAATGGTGAAAATTTTATTTTTGATCATATCCCTTTTGGAAATGACCCCTGTTGAGTTTCACTCAGATTGTGAAATCTTTGTGTTTCACCTTGGGTAATGATGAATTCTTGAAGCTTAGCAAACAAGATATTGCTAAGCCTGAAAATGACCCACCCCAACCGACGCACACACTTCCATTAAGCATATGGATGTCCTATCTCAACATAAGGAAAAGGCAGAAGAATGCCCTAAATCTAGATGCCTTTTCTTAAATCTTACCTTGAAGTGAGATTTGCATTCTATAGCTGGAAGTGTGAGATGAGAGGGTGAATGAGATAGTTAAGGTTTATTGTGCCAACCTGGCCAATAAACACATGTGGGATTAATTGAAGGGTGGAGAAATAAACAGCTCAGTGAGCCTTACCTTTCTAGTTCTTGGTCTCTTCATTTGTGGTGGTCAGACCAGGGGAAGCTGCCTTAGCCAGTTCCCCGCTTCAGCTGGCAAGGCTTACTTCCTGCAAGACATCCTTAAGGAGGAGCCACATGGACCTACCTTGACGCCGCCCTGGATATTGGAGCAGCCATGTGGAGACCTCTACCAGTGCTGAGATGCTTACTCGCTCACTGATTCGCCTTTCCTCCTGCAGTCAGCGTCATTGCTTGTGTTTTGTGAGATCAAGGAAGACTTAGTAGATTGGTGTCAGACATATGGGCTAATGTTAGACTTGTGGGCTTGGACAGCACTGGGTGGGGATGCTTTCTTAATATACACTTACCCTTCATATAAAACTCACTCTTATACATGAGTTTCTGTGGATGTGTTTCCCTAGTTTACCCAGACTAACACAGTGAAGAAGCTGAGCACTGATACATTGGCCTTGTGGGAATTCCTCATATTGGCCCAGCAGTACATGCTTTCTGAATTATGTCATCTCTGAGCCCAGAGGTGCTAAAAATCAATAAATTACTTATGCTTACTTGCCCTGTTGTGACCCAAGAAAAGCTCTGATAACACATACACACATTCATATGCAAACAATAATTATAGTCTTTTGTGGCGAGCCAAGATGGCAGATACAATCTTACGGAGATACTTAAAGATTGAGTTGGGAATAGAGTGGACTCTTCGGATGTCGTCCAGAAAGTTTGTCTGGGTTTAACTATTGTGGGTATGTCTTTTAATGATCTGTATTTCTGATATCCAGTAAATATTTTGGAACTGTGAAAACAGTAATAACAATAATAATAGTAAGATTCCAATAAATGACAGATTTTGAAATACAAAATCTCTGATGTATTTTCCCAGGGTTGTAGTCACTTCATTTTCCTATTTCTTCAAAAGCAGTTTTAAATTTTGGTGAAATCAAATTTATTAATTTCATGAGGTTCATATTTTTTGTTATGCAAGATGTATTGAATTTGGCCAAACCCATTATTACAAACCATTTTCCTTATGTTTATCATCATGGGTTTTACATTTATGATTATGATCTATATTGGGCAAATTTTTATATAGTACAAGGTGTGACTGAAAGGACTTTTCCCCCTTATTGGGATTTCAGTCTGCCAGCACCTTTTGTTGAAAAAAACTATCATTCTTAACAGAGTTCAGATGGCACCTTCATTGAAAACCAGTTTGGAAAATACATGTGGAACTATTTCTGTACTCAGTGCTGCTCTCTTAGCAGCACAGTGGTAAAGTATGCAGAGGTCACAGAGTGAATTTCCAAGTTGCTTGGTGTAGACTTCATGCCACCTGTAAATAGAGGGTTTTTTAAATATAAATCATTTTATTGGGGCTCATACAACTCATCACAATCCACACATACATCAATTGTGTAAAGCACACTTTCACATTCGTTGCCCTCATCATTCTCATAACTCGCTTTCCGCTTGGGTTCCTGGAATCAGCTCCTGCTTCCCCCTTTTCCCCTCCCCCTCGCTCCCTGCTCCCCACCCCCCATGAACCCTTGATAATATATAAATTATTATTTTATCTTATCTTACACTGCCTGGTGTCTGCCTTCACCCACTTTTCTGTTGCCCATCCCCCAGGGAGGAGGTTATATGTTGATCCTTGTGATTGGTTCCCCCTTTTTACTGCCCCCTCCTTCCCTCCCGGTATCGCCACTCTCACCACTGGTCCTGAGGGGGTCATCTGTCCTGGATTCCCTGTGTTTCCAGTTCTCATCTGTAACGCTGTGCATCCTCTGGTCTAACCAGGTTTGCAAGGTAGAATTGGGATCATGATAGTTGGTGGGAGGAAGCGTTTAAGAACTAAAGGAAGGTTATGAGTTTCATTATTGCCACACTGAACCCTGAGTGACTCGTCTCCTCCACACTACCCCTCTGCAAGGAATGTTCAGCTGTTTAAAGATGGGCATTGGGTCCCCATCACATGCTCCCCTCATTCACGATGATATGATTTTCCCCCTGCCTTTGGTGCTTGAAACCTGGTCCCCTCGGCCCTTCATGATCACACATGTTGGTGTGCTGCTTTCATGTGGACTTTGTTGCTTCCTGGCTAGATGGCCACTAGTTTACTTTCAAGCCTTTAAGTCCCCAGACATTATATCTCTCACTAGCTGGGCACCATCAGCCTCCTTCACCACACTTACTTATGCATATACTCATCTTCAGCATTTATGTGGGGAAGGTGATCACACAATGATGATTTTGTTCGTTGGTGTCTGCTACCTGATCCCTTCATCACCTTGTGATCACACGGGCTTGTGTGCTTCTTCTCTGTGGGCTTTGTTGCTTCCGAGCTAGATGGCCACTTGTTTGCCTCCAAGCCTTTAAGACCCCAGACACTATATCTTTTGATAGCTGGGCCCAGCTATCAATAAAGAGAGTTTTACTGCTTAGCCTGGAATCAGCTGTTGTTCTTAGGTACTGACAAGACAGCTCCCTCTCAGCCACGCATGCATGAAAGCACCCTGTGCTGCACCCACCTCATCGTCATTGCTTTGTTTGAGGCCAGTGTTGCAGCTGTCTCACTGGGGGTTTTCCCTTGACTTTCCCAAAGATGACGCGCTTCCCCGGGAATGGGTCGTACAGGATCCTGGTCCCTCCTGATACTATGTCTAAAGTGCATGAGTCAAAAGGTCCCCATTCTCACCTCTAAGAATCAATCTGGCCGTAATTTTTCCCAGGCCATGGTTTATGCAGTCCTGTCTGCCATAACTCCTACACATGGATTCTTTTTTCAGCTTCCTTATTTATTGAGCAGCTTTAGCATGCACCGGAGGTGATTGAAAAATACTATGAGTTGCATCTTGTGCACACACCTTGTCCTTATAGCATTTTCTATTTTTTATATGTTCAAAATGTGTTTTGTAGCAAAATGCTACAATGCAAGACCTTATTTTTTAAAAACTACTTCTAGGATTGTTGACAGTAGCTCCAAGTGAACCAAATCCTTGACAACTTCAAACTTGGTCACAGCGTTGTTATCCTGTTTTTATACGCTTGGATACAGTTGACTAAAACTCTGTTTACAACATTTGCATCTCGTTTCCTTTTTCACTTTCTTACATTTCCTGCTGTGCTTCCCATTGTCGTTCCTCCTACTCTCCGAGACTTTCTGAATTTTGTGCTTGGGTAAATACCATCCTTTTGATTTCAAATGGCTGACTATGATGACGCGTATCTGTCTACCTCAGTACTGTCTTTTGTTCCCACTGCACTGTCTATTGTTTGGCTGAATATTGAGCCACCCTTCTCTTTTCTGAAAGGATTGTGTTCTAGAGTTTAGTTTTCTTCTAATGGCTATCTTGTTTGGATAGTACCAAAGTCATAAAGGAGTCCTGGTGATGTAGGTATTTCCCAATGGACTATGTGCTGCAAGATCCACAGTTGGAAACCACTAGTCGCTCCTTGGGAGGAAGAGACGGCTTTCTACTCCTGTAAAGAGTTACAGTCTCTCTGGGGGGATGGACAACAGAAAAGTGGATGAAGGGAGACATTGGACAGTGTAAGACATGACAAAATAACAATAATTTATAAATGATCAAGGGTTCATGAGGGGAGGAGATGGGAAGGGAGGGAAAAATGAGGAGCTGATACCAAGGGTTCAAGTAGAAAGCAAATGTTTTGAGAATGATGATGGCAACAAATGTACAAATGTGCTTGACGCAATGGATGGATGTATGGAATGTGATGAGTTGTATGAGCCCCCAATAAAATGATTTAAAAAAAACAACAGAGTGACTGTCTCAGAAACTCAGTAAGACAGTCCTACCCTTTCCTATAAGGTCACTATGAGTCTGCATTGACTCGATGGCAGTGAGTTTTTGATGTCATAGAATGAGTTAGACACATTTCCTTCTCTTCAATTTTCTGGAACGGTGTGTATGTAATTTATATTATTACTTCCTTAAGTGCTAGGGAGAATTTACTAATGAAGTAAGTTGGGTCTGGAGCTTTTTTTGTGTGAAGGGTTTTAGCTTAACCCTCAGTTTATTCTAACTACATATATTGTTTAAAGGTATATGGTGATTTGCCTAAGCTGTCAATTTTCTTGCCATTTTAAAAAGTAATGGTTTCTGACTATTATTTAATGCCTGTAGAATCTGCAGCAACATTCCTCCTCTCATTTCTGGCATTGGTAATTTTTGTATTTTTCATGTATCCTGAACAATCTGATGAGCATTAATTTCTTTGTACACACACACAATGAACAAATAACAAAACATCTTTTGGTTTTAATTATTTTTTCGATTGTGTCTGTTTTCCATTTCTTTGATTTCTAGTTTGTGCTTTATTATTTGTGTCATCTGCTTGTGTTGGATTTATTTGCTTTTTTTTTTAAGAAAAATACACTTTTGAAAAGGGTTAGTTTGAAAGTTGTACTGCTTATTTACACATTTTAAAAAATGACACATTTTTAAAGGATTCTGTGCCACATCTTCTATGACTCCAGGTTAAATGGGGTAGGTTTTATTGAACCAGCTGTTTGGAGGAAGTTTCCATGATGGGTTGGATTGATGATACAAAGAAAGGAAGAAGAAAAAAGATTTTGCCACTTGAGATTTCTGACATCTGATGACAGAAAAATACATGTTTATTCAGTGGATGACAATTCTGTGTGCGTCAGTACACTGGCAAACCTCTTTCAAAATCAACTTGATCTGGGAAATGTTTTGCCATTAGTCCAGACATGAAAATGGCTGTTTCCAATAGACCTGTATCAGGGGAATTTTAGAAAATATTTTATCTCTTCTTCCATTGCTAGCCCCACTTCCCCTTGAGTCATAAAAGATGTTGCACAGAATCCAAGATGCTCACCTTCCTGACATGATCGCTGAAGACAAATGGGTGCATAAGCAAATGTGGTGAAGAAAGCTCATGGTCTCTGGCTATCAAAAGATGTAGCATCTTGGCTCTTAAAGGCTTGAAGGTAAACAAACGGCCATTTAGCTTAGAAACAACAAAGCCCACATGGAAGAAGCACACCAGCCTGTGTGATCATGAGGTGTTGATGGGATCAGGTATCAGCCATCAATGAACAAAAATCAAATCATTGTGAATGAGGGGGAGTGTGGAGTGTGGACCCAAAGCCCATGTGTAGGCAACTGGACACCCCCTTACAGAAACGTTGTGGATAGGAGATGAGCCAGTCAGGGTGCAGTGTAGCAACGATGAAACATACAAGTTTCCTCTAGTTCTTAAATGCTTCTTACCCCGTCATGATTATGATCCCAGTTCTACCTTACACATCTGGCTAGAGCAGAGGATGTACACTGGTACAGATAGGAACTGGAAACACAGGGAATCCAGGACAGATGAGCCCTTCAGGACCAGTGGTGAGAGTGGCAATACCTGGAGGATGGAGGGAAGGTGGGGTATAAAGGGGGAACTGATTACAAGAATCTCATATAACTACCTCTCTGGGGGACAGCTAACAGAAATGTGGGTAAAGGGAGATATCAGTGTAAGACATGACAAAATAATAATAATTTATAAATTTTCAAGGGTTCACGAGGGAGGGGGGCTCGGGAGGGAGAGGAAAAATAAGGAGCTGATACCAAGGGCTCAAGTAGAAAGCAAATGTTTTGCGAATGATGAGGGCAATAAATATACAAATTATTTTTTATTTTTGCCTGCCATTCATGACACACACCTTTATCTTGCTACCATCTTCATGTGAATGGTAGTCTTATCACTTCACTTTGATAACTGAGGACCCTTACAGTAAAATATTGTCATTTCTGCCCTCTGACTTTCAGACACTTGTCTTACAGATGTTCTAAACCCTATAATACATTGCTGTTGCTCTTGCTTTACAAAATCACCATTTAGACATTTAATATTTTTTTTAAAATCACATGTTATCCTCATTTTGATCACTTACATGATCTTCATTATGGATTTTGTAGATCCATAGTTTCATATTTTCATTCAGTTTCCTTATCCCTTTACCCGAAGGGCATCCTTTAGCATTTTCTGTGCATCCACTGGTGATTAAATCTCTTAGTTTCTGTTTTAGTATCTAAGAATGTCTTAATTTCATCTTTGTTTTTAAGAAATATTTTCACTGTGTACAGAATTCTAGGTGACCATCTTTTTCCCCTTTTAGTGCTATAAAGACCGCTCCTTTGTATTTTCACATGCAAGAATTATGCTCTCCTCCTTCTATTTTTCTTTTAGACTCATCTTTTTGCTCTTGCTTATTTATTTTCCAGCTGATTTGAAGAACCATCACTTATTTTAAGCAATGAGTACAAAGTCTCTTAGTGTAGTTTTCTTGTGCTTGGGTTTCATGGAATTTCTTGGATCTGATGTTGGAGCCATTGAGTCAACTTCTACTCATAGAGAGACTCTATGCATGCCAGAATGAAACACGGCCCAGGTTTACACCATCTTCACAATTGTTGCAATCACTTTCTCAATCCTTCTCCTTGACTGTCTTCTTTTTTCACATGGACACACCCCCGCCCCCACTCTGTTTTCGCTAAGCATAATGTTCTTTACCAGCAACTAGTCTCTTCTGACAATGTGTCCAGAAAGTGAGACGAAGTCTCACCATCCTAGCTTGTAAGGAGCATTCTGGCTATCCTTTTTCCAAGACAGATTTGTTTGTTCTTTAGGAAGCTCACTGTAAACATTCTTCACCAACATCAAAATTCAAATGCATCCAATGTATTGGCTTAGGTTTTATAAAATTTGCCACCATTTTCTAATCATTACATTTGTTTCTGTTCTTGGGTTTCCACCCCTTATTTAGAGGTTGTGGTAGTCACCTAATCTGGTGTCAATTTAAGGATTAAGAGTGTAGAGGTGGAGTCTAGGCTGTCAATCTAGAGATAGCCAATGAGACTTCTGTGTGGGCGTGGCCTTCTCCTGAGAATTCTGGGAAATCTAGTATTTCCTCCTTGGAGGCAGAAGACACTTCTCTCTCTCTCTCTCTGCTACTCCCTGGGAGACATTGCACAAGACAAGTCACATGTCCGCAACCAGACCTTGGAAGCCAGAGAAGCCACAGAGACCCCTCCCACCACTGAGATGTTTACAATGCCACTGGACCCAAAGACTTTCTACCCACTGGCTTGTGCTCATCCTGCATCTGGCTTCATTGCACGTGTTTCGTGAGTCTGAAGAGGACTTTATAGATTGGTATCAGACCTATTGGCTAATATCAGACTTATGGCCTTGGGCTGGACTGGGTTGGGGTGTTTTCTCAATGTTCAATTGGTCTTGTATATAAATCTCTTTCTTATACACATATGTGCGTCCATGGATTTGTTTCTCTAGTCTACCTGGACTAACACAGGGATCTTCAGGTATATACTGAAAAAATCCACTGACATTGAACCAGTTCAGATTCATAGTAACCTTATACAGAGTTTTGAGCCTAAATCTTTACACCTGCAGCCTTATATTTCAATTGTGGAGTGGTTGGTGATTATGAAAAACCAAACTGGCACTTAGTAGTCCATTGCCTAACACACACATACTCCCCACCATTAAGGTTTCTGTACACATAGTAAGCAATGTAAATTTTCTTGATAGTCAATAACACATTTTAAATGTCCCCTCTGTTTTCTATTTTGTAAATTTCTATTTCTATGTCATCAAATTCACTAATCCTTTTAGTGTCTAACCTGACATTAATTTCATCCAGCTTAATTTTCATCCCAGAAATTATGTTTTTTATCTTTACACGTCTGAGTATTTTAAACAATCACTTCCACCTTTCTACTTATTAAATTGGACCTTATTGCTAGCTTTGTGGATGATGGACTATAGAATGATAAGTTTTACTAATCTTGTCCCTAATTCTACAATTTGTCACAGTTCTCAATGGATGCTTTTTTGGTTCACATTGTGGATCATATTTTTATAGTTCTTTTCTGCATGACTGCAATTTGTTTAATGGATACCAATCAATGTACATCTACATGGTTGGGTGCTGGATCATTTTTTTCCTAGCCTTATTCTGGGCTATGGTTTTTTAGAAACAAGCTAATCCTTTCAGGTTTTGCTTCCAAGTTGTGTTCTCTGGGACCAAGGTAATATTCATGTGACAGGTCATCTTTTGTAACCACCAGCTGCTCCTTTAATCTTGTAGAATTACAGGCCTGTTCCGTCCTTTGTGAATTAGCAGCAGCTCGATGGCAGTGTTTTGAGTTGAAGCAGGATTTGCGTATTTTATCGGAGAATTCATTTTTGCTAGGTGCCATCGAGTAATTTCCAACTCATACTGACCTGCATACAACAAATGAAACACTAAAGGATTTATAATTTATGAGTTAGAGACAGACACTATTTCAGTCCTGTGTAAGCTGGGGGTGCTGTTCCTTCTCTATTTTCTAACCTTGGGTCTTGTGGTAGTCATATGATCTATTGTTAATTTGAGACTTAAGAGTGAATGGGGTGGACTATAGCTTGTCAACCAGGTCACAATTTGATGACCCCATTTGGAAGCACTAGGAAGATAAATAGCTCACTGGATGTAGGACACATACTCACTCCCTGTGAAACATTACTGATGATGAGTCTGATGGAGCTATGCTGATGCATCCCGAGCCCTGGGAGCTGGGGGAGCCATGTGGGGACTCCTGCCAGCACTGAGATGCTTCTACCACCACTGGATCCATAAGACCTCCCAACCACTGGCCTGTGATCTTCCTGCATCTGGCATCATTTCATGTGTTGCATGAGTCTGAAAAGGAATTTATAGGTTGGTATAGCACATATGGACTAATATCTGACATATGGACTTGATCTGGACTGAGTATTCTCAATATTCAATTGTTCTTGAATATAAGGCTCTTTCTTATACACATATGAGTCTCTCTGGATTTGTTTCTATAGTCTACCCAGACTAACATAGGTAATATTTTCTCCAACACAGCTACATGCTCAGCCTAGTGCACTAGGGGTACCCTATCCAGAACTCCAGAGTGCTCTCTCTCTCCACTTCAGGACTCTGCTTGGCAAGCTCTGTCTACCTGAGCACATCCAGATTCTCAACTGCCTCCTCAACTCCAGGAGTTTGCTGAGCTCCATCCAAGTCATATCTCCTACATCAAGACCTCAAAACTCTTTCTACACAGTATTGTTGTTGGTAGGTGCTATGGAGTAAGTTCCGGCCTATAGTGACCCTATGCAACAACAGAACGAAACACTGCTCTGTCCTGTGCCATGCTGTGTATAAGGTTGTCAGTGGGTATAGCCCCCAGAGTGGGCAGCTGATTTCTTCTTCATAGTCTGTCCTTAGTCTGGAAGCTCTGCTGAAACCCGTTCACTTTGGGGAACCCAAGTAACAGTGGCAGAGCTTCCTAAATCAGAGCAACGCACAAGCCACCATAATATGACAAACTGATAGGCAAGGGGTGGCATTATAGAGTAAACATGGATAACTGCAGTGCTTATCCTTTATTTCTCTCTCTCAAGGATCACTGACCTTTCTTGCTTAATACCCAATGTCTTGAAAGCTGCGATTTCATAGATTTTCCCTCTTCTTTTTAAAGTTATTTCATTTGAAAAGTCAGTCCTATCCCTGTTACTTCATCCTGGTTGAAAGTGGAAATCTGTGAATGGTTAAAAACCTTGCTAATTGATCCCTACTCTGATACAGGTTGGGCCTGATTTGGTTTTTAATATTTTAATATTTGGTTTTTAATATTGTCTTGAATTTTTGTTATATATATTTCTGTGTCTCCGTATGTCAAACCCAAGATTGATGAATCAATAGAGACAGAGAGTAGAATAAGAGTTTCTGGGAGGTACAGGGAGTGAGGTAAAGGGGAGTTGATGTCAAGGAGTTCAAGAAAGAAGAGAATGTGTTGAAACTGGTTGTGGTAGCAATTGCATGATACTGCTTGCTGTGAGTGAACTATGGGATGATATGATAACTATATTAGCTCCCAATAAAGTGGTTTTGAAAAAAAAGAATGTATTATACTGAGAAAAAACAAAAAAGAAAGCGATAATCTGTAGAAAGTTCCATGGCTCAAATTTCGTTAATAAATATCTACCAATCAGTTACAGTAGAACCCCGGAGCTCAGTGCTAATCCCTTCTAGAAGGAGCGTCGAGATGCGATGCAGCCGAGTTCCAAATCAATTTTTCCCCTAAGAAATAACTGAAAGCAGATTAATCAGTTCTTGACCACCAATTTTTTACCCCAACCTTACCTTCTTATACAAAACATTACACAGAAATTTCGAAGTAAATAAGTTCAGAGTTAAATAATATAATTTAAATAAGAAACACAGCATTTAAAAAGTTTTAACAGCTATACTGTGGCCCACACCTTGCGACTGATGAGGATCTTGATCTGTGGATACGGATGTGGAGAAGAGGCATGGAGAGAGAGTCAATATTTGGAAGGGGAGTCCCTTTTCCATAAAACCAACTGGTAGCTCTTTCTCAGGAGGTTTTTTTCCTCCCTTCTTTGCCTTTTTTCACTAGGACTGGCTGGTTTTCGCAAAAAAAAAAAAAATCTGTCAAATGTGGTCTGCTATTGGTGTTTCCTTAATTGTTTTCTAAAAGGGTTTACTAAATTGTCATCAACAATGTTGATAACATGGTTAACCAGTGCCTTATCATGATGATTTTTTTTAAAAAAAAACCTCTTTCTTAGGACCTGTTTTTATTTTTTAATCTAAAAGCAGTAAAAAAAAATCACAAACAAAACTAAGAAAATTACAGCAAAATGCTTGGAACACAGCCGCAAAAGTTTTAAACAATGCGCACTAATAACGCCAACTAACGGTGAGTGGGTGAAACACCAAAAAAAAAAAAAAGAAAGAAACACCAACTGCGTTTGTTTACAAAAATCACACGTGTCGGGTCAGCTTCCGATGTTTTGTTCAAGCTTCGATGCAAAATTTTCTGGGCATTTTGCGTTGAAATCCTATTATTTTGAGTAGTGATGCAGTACAGGAGTCCTGGAGTCTCCTGTACTTAGAGTAAGATGTTTGCTCTGTCTCCACAGCACCCTTTGCTTTTATAGCTCCGTCTCCCATAGCACACATTACTTTTCTTCTAGGTGCCACCCAGAACTAATAGACAATGTCATCATTTTGGAGTTTATTATGGTAGGTAACTGGTTACAATTAGGTGAGGCATACTCCGGATACAGTTATTCATCAGGACATGTTATAAAATATAAAACTCTCCCAGGGCTGCTAATAAATTCACAAAGGGCATACCACTCTGCTGTAAGCTAGCCCAAAGGCATTCATTCCCAGGTCCATGGGTGACAAACCCACTTCCCCCAATGAAGAGTCCAGCAGCACCCCAATCCACAAGCCGGGCTCCTGCACAAAAGCACTCGGCTTTACTGATTCTGTGGGCTGGGGAACCCCCTTCTCAGACTCAGGCTCTGGATCCTACTTCTACTGCTGCTCTTCTGCCACTCCTCTGGTGTCAAAGTGCACATGCCCTACTTCCGGCTCTTGCTGGTACCAAGACCCCCTTCCAGCTTCCAAGACAACTCACTTTATATACATAGCAAGATGGTCATCACAATGAATCCTGACAAGCCCTGATGACTGAATCATATCAGCACCCTCCTCCATCTCCTGTTACCCACACCCAGCTGGAACAGGTTGGTGGGTGGGTGTTTCAGAGATGATGGCTGGAAGAGCCACACGAACCAATTTGCTGACCTGCAATGTTGTACACGAACCACAGTGGTCTTTGTGGGTCATTCTCTTTGTCTCTCAATTCATGGATGAGGAACCTGAAGCAGAGGGATTAATTGCCCAACAATATGGAAGTAATAAAGGACTGATAATTAATCCAGGTCCAGCTCAGTCTTTTGCGAAAGCCCACCTTCTTTACAACACTTTTTTCCAAAGGGGATACAGTTTAAGCCATCATTGTCTTCGTTATACTCACTACTCCATGATTTTTCTTACCTATAAATGTGAGTTATTCAGACCCAAACTAGTGCCTAAAATGAAATAAGCGAATCTGATATTATAAACTGTAAAGGCCAAAGAGAAAGCGAGTCCTTTAGCCGAGAATAAATTTGAAGTCCACAAGCTGGACCTATGCCTTTGATGCACTGAACTGACACCTATAGTGTCCCTGGTTGGGACGACTGCGAGGATAGAACAAGCCTGAGCATTGTCCTGGTCTGTTGTGCTCAAGGTCACTGTGAGTCAGAACTGACTCAATGCCAACTAATAGCAGCAGCTGTAACAGTAACCCAATGCCTAAAATTTTCACTCTGCCACGAGTGTATGTGTACATATATGCACACATATATACATACGTACATGCATAGACAACATTACTTAAAGTCACCACGAGCTTTCTAGTCCTCAAAGGCAATGGATGAATAAGGGAGATCTGAAGGAATTTGGAGTCTAAGCATCTGGACTGGAGTCATAACATACACCTCTGCTGAGTTACAAAACTATTCCATAGCTATGTCAGGAAGCACAAGTGGGAAGTGGTTACATTTCGTTTCAAGTCAAGGTCAACTAGGGTCTTCAGCTTTATCAGATACAACTGTTTCCAGAGATCGATTTTATACCTAGATAACTCTGTGCAGACGGTTTGCCATTCAAAGGATTATGACAACACATTTTCTGAAGATAAGACTGAAAATACCAGTTAGAAGACACTTTTTTTTGGTGTTGTTGAAGCCTGTTTTCGAGAATATATTATTAGAGAATTGGTCAAATTCCAACATCCCAGGTTAGAATGTATTTGGGTTCCAAAGCAGCAATGAGTGACTTGAAGAGTGGTGCTGCGAATAGCCAGGCATTGCTATTGCATTTCTTAAATTCAGTGAGCATATGTGAATGCTGAGAAAATAGCGTAGAGACCCGGAGAAGCCCAGAAACTCTGATGATAATGGCTTAGGCAATAGTTTGGTTCAGTTATAATCATTATAATTTCCAGAAGATTTTCCTTAATGAACAAAGAGGAGACTGTTTCTAGAACATTAGTAACTAAACCAAACCAACTGCCATTGAGTCAATTCTCACTTTGGGTGACTCTCTAGGACAGACTCGAACTGTCCCTTGGGATGCCCAACACTGTAATCTTTCCTGGAAGCAGAAAGACTCATGTTTTCTCCTTTAAAGGTGCTTGCAGTCTCCAACTTCTCAGCGTGTGGTTAGCAGCCAACTGTGTAGCCCACTATGCCAGGAGCGTATCTAAATTTCTTTCTTTTAACATTTTATTGAGGGCCCTTACAGCTTTTGTGACAATCCACTAAATTTCTTAAGAGGTCATTATAATAAATTTCAACTTAAGATAACTAGGAGAAGAAAATATATGACGCATAACACTTTAAATGACGAAGGTACAGACAAAGGAAACATAACCAACAATAAGCTATTTTTAATCCAAAGACATAAACCCCTGGTCTGGAAATTGGTTCAGAAGTCAGTCCACTCTCCCATGCTTGGCAAGGAGGCACATGTCATGACTTTTTAGTGTCACGAGGTCAAAGCATGAGTGACTCATGTAGAGGCATATACAGGGGCACGGGGAATGTTCGCCTTGACAGTGCATGAGTTTTTAAGGGAATTTCTTCACTTCTTCTATTGACATAGCAAAATCTTTCAGGTTTCTGCATCACTGTTGGTCAGAGGTCCAGCTCAGCCTCTCTCTGGAGCGAAAGGCCTCTGAAGAAGACAGAGAGATGTGCTACATCTCGAATAGCGCCTGGAACACAGCACTATGGAACAGCAAGCATGGCCCACACGTGTGAGGGAAATAGCGACTGGCTTTCCTGTCCTTTCACTTTGATTTTCTCAGTGAGAAGTGCTCAGTATACTACTTGAGAACTAAAGAGTGGATCAGCACAATTGACCCTCAAACCACAGCCAGTGTTGCGGAGTTTGTTCTGATTCATGGGCACCCATGTGAGTCTGAGTAGGGCTGTGCTCCGCAAGGGGGGCAGTGGCCCATTTTCCAGACACTGATTGCCGGGTCTTCAGAGGAACCTTTGAGTAGACTTTCACCTCCAGTACGTCAGTGAGTAGGGAGCACGGTAGCCATCTGCACCGCTCGGAAACTCTCTGGTCGACATTGTCCCAGAATTAGGGATGAAAGGGTTTCTAAGGCCTCGTAGTCATGCTACTGAAGGGTTTGCTCTGACCAGACAAAAGTCAGTTCACACGCAAGGACTTTCTAGACCACGGGATTCTCAAGTGATTTTGATGTGAACCCAGTTTTCAGATTGTAATACTATGGGCTAAAAAGAGTTTTAGTTTGCAAATTGACTGACTGTTCTTAGTTCTGATTTTCCTGGGCTAATAGCAATGACTCTTTGTAATTATGCTCTGTGTTATTTGCAAAATTAACAAAAAGAACAAAAGTGAAAACTAAGAAGTAAACAATCCATTCGTCATACCTTCTAAAAGGCGATGTGAGGAAAGTAGAACAGAGCCTTCACCTTTCTTGGTTCTTTTAAAATACGGGATTCTACATATTTAATTTATGAGAAGCTATTCAAGTCTCATCTTTCAACTTAAGTATTTATTTTTTGCTCTGTAGTCAGTTCTACAGATCAAGAACCTAAGGGTGATTTAGTTGGCCAGTCATGTTGACTCTGAGGCTTGATTGGTTTTGGCAATTCCACCCCCACACTCATGAATGTGCCTATTGATAGGGGGTCTCCTCAGACCTGCATACCACATGGCTTCTCCAGAGCAAATGACCAACCAAGAGATGGCACCCGACATCAGCCCCAATGAAGGCTGTCCTCCATGAAGAGAACTGAAGGTGATCACAAAGCTCATTTTACAGGTGATTTAATCATGGGGGAGGGGGGGCGGGTGTTCTGGTTGTGGTAATGATTGTATAATTCTTGATATAATTGAACTATTGAATTGTGTGATATGTGAATTCAGTGCCAATAAAAGCTTTCTTTTTTTAAGGAAGCTAATCCTGGAAGTGACATGCCATCTTCATTTCTGTCACGTGCTACCGGTCACACAGATCGATGAGAGGGGACTGACTATACAAGGATACGAAGACCAGGAAACGGGCATCGTGAGAGCTCACACGAAGGCTAGTTGCCTCCCAATTCCCATAGTCCTACATACATGCTGGCCAAGCAGACATCGGTCTGGAACACAATAAAGTCAATATATAAGGTGTGCAGGATTAGATAGCATCCACGATGCAGAATGAAGCTTCTGGAAAACCTTACAGTCACCTATTGTGTGTAGTTCCTAGCGATAGCTCTTTGTACTGTAATGGCTAGTGTGATGGCTTCTGTACTATAACAGACCCTGTGACTCCTGGAAGCGATGCTATTTACTGAGGAGGAAAGAAGAGTGCACATATTTGAGTTATAATATTAGTGAAGAATATTGAATATACCACGGGCTGCCAGAAGTGTAAACAAATCTGTTTTGAAAGAAGTTACAGTCAGAATGCTTCTTAGAGAGGATGCTGAGATTTCATCTCAAATCCTGTGGACATACTGTCCAGAGGGCTCAGTACCTGGAGAAAGGCATCCTGTTTGGTAAAGTGGAAGACCGGCCCAAAAGAAGACCCGCAACAAGATGGGCTGACAATGGGCTCAAACATGGCAACGGTTGTAGGCACGGTGCATGGCTGAATAATGTTTAGTTGTGTTGCACACGGGGGACCTGTGAGTCAGAACATGCTAGATCAATCACCCCTAACAACAGCATGTTCTTTTCTAAATATGGTGGTGATTCGGTAAATGTTTGCTGAAGGGTTGTGCCCTGGGAGCAAAAGGGGTATGGCAGGATTCATCAAAGTTCATTTGTCTTAATAGAAGACCAGAATGCGTATCCTCTAATGCAATCCACTGGGGTAAGTTTGCACAGGGCACAAGCGCGCAATTAAACAAGTAGTTTGTAAGTGTTAGGGAGGCAGGACACTGTCAATAGAGGAGACACTGAGCTATATAGATCAGTCGGTGTCCATTCATGTTTCCTATCTGTTTAACTAGCTGGGTAACTGTGAGAAAGTCACTTAACCTCTCTGACTCTACTATCTCAACTTCACAATGAGGTTGTAGTCCTAGATGATGTATAATAAGATCTGCTTCTTCTAAAAGTGGTTAGTTGAGGATATTTAAATTATAACACAAGAGTCTGTATCAGATTCATTCCAGAGGACAGTTATCTGTATTCTGCCCTTTCTGCAGTAAGAGAAATACATCATGAATAGGCACACAATATAACTGAATTGGGACTAGGATAAGCTATTTTAAATACAACAGTGTTCAACAGTATTCGTTTGTGACAAACGATAATGTTCTGGGCCCATGGGATAGATAAAGTTTATGTGAGAGGAACAGAACCCCAATAGCACAGTGGTTAGTGTTTAAACCACTAATAGAAAGAATGGTGGTTGGAACCCACCAGGTACTCTGTGGGAGAAAACCGTGGTCATGAGCATCCTGAAAGAGTTACAGTTTTGGAAGCGCTACAGGGCAATTCCACTTTGTCTCACAGGCCTGCTGTGCGTCAGAATTGACTTAGCAGCAGTGGTTTTGAAGGTTGGGTTCGGGGCTGGTAGACAAACACTGCAGAAATTCCTGCAGAGAGAATACGTTTTCACAGATCACGCCTGCAATTTGTGACTATACTTATCTGCAAATGTACATACTTTAAGAGCCTTATCGAGTTGCAATCTGCATAACATAAAAGGCAGCTATTCTAAATGTATTAGTCTATGAGTTTTTGTAAATGCAGGTAATTGTTCAACCATCATCATAATCTAATATCTATTGCATTAAACAAACCCTTCATGGCAGTTAATCCACCCTCTAGTCCTAGGCAACTCTTAATCTAGTTTCTGTCTGCAAGTTTGCCATTTGCTATACATTTCACATAAATGGACTCATACAACAGTGGGCTCATTTCTATCTGGCTTCTCTCACATAGCATAAGATCTTCTATGTCCATCCATGTTATAACATGCACCAGCAGTTTTAGCTTTATTTTTGAATATTGAATTATATGACTACCATATGTTGTTTATCTCGTTGTTAGGTGATAGACATTTGGGCTGTTTCTAGTTTTGAGCTGTCGTGAATGATGTTGCTACAAGCGTTTGGGTGCAAGTATTTTTTTTGTCAAACATTTTAATTTCCCCTGGAGTCCTGGTATCCCAGTGGCTCAGCACCTGACGGGCAGCTGAAAGGTTGCCAGTTGGAGGCTAGCAGGCACTAGGGGGGAGAACACTGGGGAGCCGTCTGCTTCTGTGAACATTACAGCTTTGGACACCCCATAGGCCCATCAGCGGCAGCGGACAAGCATCTAGAAGGAGAATTGTCGAGTCATATAGTGACGCTACACTTAGCTTTTCAAGAAGCTGAAAACATTACATCAGGGATGGCACTATGTTGTAGGGTTACACCGGGGCTGCTAACCATAAGGTCAGCAGTTCCAAACCACCTGCCCCTCTGTGGGAGACAGACAAGGCTTTCTATTCTTGTAGAGTTAGTCTCAGAAACCCACAGGGACAGTGTTACCCTGCCCTGTCAGAATCAACTGATAGCAGTGAATTTGATTTTGTTGTTGTTGTTAACTACGTCTACAGGTTCGTGTTTCTTCACATCCTCACCAACACTTGCTAGTGTCTTTTTGATTTTTCCAGTCGACCTAAGTATTCCAGCGAAGGGGCAAATGTAAAAGGAAAAGTCCTCCCTTCCCAGATGGGGTTCCTGCCAGACCTGCAATCTAGGTTTGCACCTGTGGCCACTGAGACCATTGTTTCCTGGACTAAATTCTTCCTAGATGCACCGAGAGCAATCTCTGTTTCACTAAGCTGTTCTCGGTCATTATCAGGACAGCTCAGAGTTTGTAAAAACATCCTCTTCGGAGATGGGTTAATTAGGGTGCGAGGTAGTACCGATGAAGAACACAGCTTTCCCCTAGATCCTGGATGCTTCCTCCCCCCAACTACCATGATCCGAATTCTACCTTGCAGGGCTGGATAGGACAGAGGCTGTACACTGGTACATATGAGGGCTGGAGGTACAGGGAATCCAGGGTGGATGATACCTTCAGGACCAAGGGTGTGAGGGACGATGCTGGGAGAGTGGAGGGTGAGTGGGTTGGAAAGGGGGAACTGATTACAAGGATCCACATGTGACCTCTTCCCTGGGAGAGGGACAGCAGAGAAGGGGGGAAGGGAGACTCCGGATAGGGCAAGATATGACAAAATAACGATGTATAAATTACCAAGGGCACATGAGGGAGGGGGGGAAAGGGGAGGGAGGGGGAAAAAAAGAGGACCTGATGCAAGGGGCTTAAGTGGAGAGCAAATGCCTTGAGAATGATTGGGGCAGGGAATGTATGGATGTGCTTTATACAATTGATGTATGTATATGTATGGATTGTGATAAGAGTTGTATGAGTCCCTAATAAAATGTAAAAAAAGAAAAGAGGAGAAAAAAATGATTAGGGCAAAGACTGTACAGATGTGCTTTATACAATTTATGTATGTATATGTATGAACTGTGATAAGAATTGTATGAGCCCCAATAAATTGTTTAAAAAAAAATCCTCTTCATCCCAAATAGTTTTGAACTTGAATAGATGCCACTCTTTTAGTAGCTATTAGATCTCAGAAACTCCAGATGGTCACAGAGACAGGTTATGCTTTGGGCTGCGAATCAAAAGGTCAGCAGTTCAGAACCACCAGCTGCTCCATAGGAGAGAGACATACCTTTTGACTCCAGTAGAGATTTACAGTCTTGGAAACCCACAGTGGCGGTTCGACCCTGTTTGATAGGGTCACTATGAATTGGAATCAATTGAATGACGAGAGAATGTTGAGTTGTGAAAAAGCATGCTGCAGGTAAGGCATGTCCTGGGCATTTTATTCAGAGATAATTCTGCATCATTCTCTTTAGTAGTTTGTCTGAAGAACAGAAGATTTTGCCTAGGCTATATAAAGACATCAGACTTGACCAAAGGCTTGGTAACTGAATGGGCTCTGTGGTTTTCAGACGCCACCTTATTTACTCACGGTGGTGGCCATTCAGGAACTATCTGCTGAGTCTGCCACAGGGGAACATTTATTTTGGGGGGGACTATAATAATGCAAAAAGTTGACTTCGCATTTTGATTAAACTATGTTGATTTTATTAACAGTAGGCTCCATTTCTTCACACAGGCAAGACATTTTCTCTCCTCTTTCAAATGGTGCCCATTTCATTGATATTTCATGCGAGCGAAACGGACTCGGTGAGATTCTTACTGACGAAGACATGTTCAAAGTTCGCTCCCCGCTTCTGTACACGTGGATAGCCACAAGCACCTTCCAAATATGTACAGATTCCCTTTATATGCACACACATATACACTCACAGCTAATAAATAACATCTTAGCCAAAGCATATAATCTATATGTATATCTTTATAGTGAAGTCTTTAGAAGCCAGAGGTCCCAGAGAAGCTGATGAATCTTTTCTTAAGTTTATCCACCTTTCATCAAAATCCCCCCGCCCAAATAAATGAATTAACAGTCAAGAGGGGTGCCACCAACAGATGGCACATCATTTTATTGTCAGAGAATGGGTCCCGAGCCCGCTGATACCCTCGCCCATGTAGGCACAGCCATGTTTCGCAGGTAAGGCGCCGAGGGCCCGCCATCTGTGGGGCTTGTTGAGCTCTGACGTGTTGCGATACGTCCCGTGCTGGTCTGCCTTCCAAATCGTGCTGCATGGCAAGCATGGCAGACACTTCTTATATGAATGTGGGCTCAGGAACCCACACACTTTCACAGTTTGGGTTCTCCGTGAAAGCCTCTGAGCTAATTGACTCCTTTCTAATTCTGTGTTAATAGAAAAACATTTTGAAAGTATGAAATATGGTTTATAAATAAGTGATCACTCACTCTTTATTAGTTGTTAACAACAACAACACCCTTCTTGGCCCTTTCATGGCTGCAGCAATCGAGCGCTCCTTCCATTGCACATAATGGCTGGCACACACTGTGCTGAGGAATAGCAGCACCCAGTGACCTGTCCGTCTTTTTGTTTCGCAAAAATGGTCCTGGTGGGAAATTTGTCAGAATCCAGATGAGGCAAAAATTGGGAATCAAACACATATTTTCTAGCTAAAATCCACAAAGGAAAGAGGCGGGTTGAAGTTAAGACTGGAGTAAATCTCATGGAAGAATAATGATGGAATCTCTCAGGCCTTCACGTTGATGAATTTAATTTTAAAAACCTGATCATAGAGGCATGGTCTCATTTCCTTGCTCCACAGCCCAGATGATGTATCCTTGGAGGGTTACAGGCGTATTTTAAAGACCTCTCAGGCAACAAGGCTAAAGTGTTAAAGTACAATCTTGAGACAAAAGAATAAAATGGGAGTGCAGCGAGATTAAGGACTAATTGATCACAATATGAAAGGGTCAGTGCTTTATCCTTGCCACTCCCCCAATCACCAGGTCCTGGGTAACTCTTGGCTACATGCCAGTGGCAGGAAGGGAACCACCCTCCAAACCCCCCAAAACAAAACAAAACAAAACTTACTGCTAAGTCCATGACTAGTCTCCTGGTCACTTCTGACTCACGCCACAGAAAATCATTTGAGAAAACGCTGGGAAGACATCAGTTCAGAAAACCCACAACTCCAATTGAAATAGGAAATTTGACTACATTTTAGGCTCTGCCTAAATGTCCTACCTGAAGGAGCCTTAGTCTACCCTTGGCCTGAACAATTCCTCACTTCCTTCTCAAAGGTCAAAAGTGTTGCATTTATATATTCCTATCTGCCGTCGTTGAACATGGAAGGTGTGCTGTTTGGCCACCCTAGTCCTCAAATTAAATTAGCTACATTTTTTGTTGTTCAAAGCATTTGCGATTGTGTCCTAAAAGAACTAATAAAGATATAGCTGGGGTTAATACTCAGGAAAATCCACTTTTAAAAAACACCAGAACCCTGGGCATCTTTTGTAAAAGTTACTTCTTCCACTTCCTTCCTCACAGAATCCATGTGCCGTTCTTTGCTCAGGAGATGTGCCCGGTTTCTAAGAAAAAGCAGAGGAAGAAGGGTGATTGATCTCCTGTTTAAAGTCATACCACCTCTCCAGCTCCCCCAGCATGCTTAGGACAAACAGGTCTTCCCTTAGAAGTCCAGAACAAAGCCTGTGAGGATAGACGCAGGGAAATCTGGGTAGTGGACCAGAGAAAGTGACAATCCCAAGAAATGAAACATTGACACTGCCAAGTCCCAGGATGGAATATCATTTTCACAGGATGAACCCACCTGGTTCTTATTTCTGATCTTGTAAAAAATAAAAGCCCCAAATCTTTTCTCAGGGCAGAAAGCTACAGTTAAGGAGATAAGATGAGGAGAAACTTATCTGATCAATTTACTTTTGTCATACGGACGAGAAGCTTTGTATTATCAATCTGATTCACAATGGCCTCCTACACTATATTCTGATATGTGAAATTGAAAAAGGCTTCCCTGCATATTTGTTGACTCAGAAATCCTACCATCAGACCAAGAATGTGCTGTTAGACTTTGCCAGATGAATTCTAAAAGCACACAAATAATGTGCCCAGAAATACTGAATAGCTGGGATTTTTCCTCATTGAGAGTTAGGGTTTTGTCTTCATGACCATTTGCAGATCTAAAGCTGTGGGGTGACTATGGGAGACCATCTGCCTGTGTGTCTCTGCGTGGCTGTGTGTGACAGGAAGGCATGATCTGAAACTTCCTTTTCTACGAACTGAAGGAAACACAATCCAATGACTCTCTTAGTAGGGCAGTCTCCACTTGAAAAAGAGTTGAGTTACTGGATTAACCCCCGGACCGATGGCCCTTTTCAAGTTTATCGTGATGGCTCATGTGTTGTTTGGGGGTCTAGAAGGTCTAATCTTGTCCTTCAAAGTAGATCTATGCCTTCATTCCATTTGTAGGAAACACGGAAAAGTTGTGAATATTATGGAAGCATAGATCAAATCTGGATGGCGATCACTGCTACTTGTGGACGTCCCTGGGAAAACAGCATCACGGTGCCTTCACTTCCTCTTAGCCTGGCTATCTCTCCCAATCTATGCATTATGAGCACACAGCAAACGTTTCGTAAATAGAGATGAAAAACAATTAAGGTAGTCCACATCCACACACGGTCTTTCACACACTTTCCTGGATATGCATGCTTATAAATATATCTAGGAGAGGAACACAGGCCTAAAGCAATTACCTTTTCTATTTCCAGATGATGATGTGACCAGTTTTCTCATTGTTTCGTGTGTCACTGGCTTGTCTTACATGCCCTAGGCTTTCTCCCCTTCGTAGCTGACACCCATTAGCACTTGGCATTTGGCAGGGGTGCCCGGGTAGAGGAATGACACTGGCATATCCAGGGAATTCAGCTGGGGAGTGGGGACGGTCACATGCTTAGTTTCCACTTAGTACTGACGCTCTGGAAAGATTCAGCTGACAGCTGCAGTGTGGATTAGCCTTAAAGGTCAGGTAGGAAAGAGCCAGGGAGCTGTTTAGAGATGGGGAAGAGACTAGCTTTCCTAGATGCTAACCCCTCTTGCTGCCGTCTTTGGCAGTTTTTGAGATGGGTGTTTGGTGGATGCACCTTTGGCTTTCTTCCCTGAGACCTACTGGCTCTCGGAGCCTCAAGAACAAATGCTGCGGCCGCTGGAGACATTAGATGTTCTCATCCTAGGCTCTCCCTCGGCAGGGCCCCATGGCGACTACTACACTTGTGTCATGGCACGGAGGCGGTACAGAGTCAAAGAGAAATGAAGACCTAGTGGTAGTTCAAATAAGGAAATGTTCAAGGGGGGCTGGGATGGAAGTGAGTGGGTTGAGAGAAAGGCCCGGACACAAGAAATGCATAAGATGCCGGCAAAAAGGAAATGAAGCTTGGGACGAGGCCTGTGTGGAAAGACCCCGGGGAGGATGTGATCCCAAGGCATGGCGCAGGGCTGAGGTTGGATCCCCTCCGAGGGCTGACTCGCGGTGCCAGAGGGGTTGGCCCACAGTGCTTACCAGCCAGACTTCTTAGTCACAGACTTGTCATGGCACTTCACAAACACCACCGGTTCCTTTCCTTTCGTCAAATAAGACGCTTTGTTCCGGGAGCAGAAGAGCACCCTGTCAAAGGAAATGGATGTGAGCAGGCCTTCCACATGGAAGCACAGCAGTGGCTTCCTGACAAGAGGCTGCCTGCTCCCACACCGATTTGCAATCTGGGCAACTCTCTATCGGCTCACTAGGCATTGGAATTGACTCCGTGGCACTGGGGTGATGGAGGGTGGTCTGAAAGGGGATGCTATTTCTGCCTAGTCTTCTTGATACACTCCCACTTAGAACCTAGCCACTGTGCCATGAGGAATCCCAGGACACAAGAAGAAGCCACGTGTGAGTGACTCTGCCACAGTCACGGCCACAGCCACAGCCACAGCCACAGCGAGGGTTCCAGTGAACAATCAGGCCCAAACCAAGAGTCAGGTGAGCTAGCCACTAGGAAGTGGACCCACCAACCCCACGTTAGACCACTGGACTGAGGTGATGTGGACTGATAGACAGCATGTGCACTGAGTTTTGTCAAATAGTAGACACGCAAAAATAAATAAATGTGTGTGCTCATTTGTTCCACTAACAACAACAAAAAGACCCCAAAGCTGTGGTGGTTGGCTCAAGTGCGTTTAAATCCTGCATGATGGTGCTAGTTAGTTTTTGGTATTTCCAATAATTAATGGTTAGTTTTCAGGTTGTTTGGGGCAGTGACACTTCCGTAGGGCTATTAGAGAGTCTGGTCTGTTCCTTAGCAATTGGTTAACTCGCATCTCTTATCTTAAGATGCAGGGTCTTCACCAATCCTCACTGCCATTGAGCTGATGCTGCCTCATCATGACCCTCTCGGGCAGGGTAGAACTGCTCCTGTGGGTTCTGAGACTATCACTGTTTCGGGAATAGAGAGCCCAGCTTTCTCCCATGGAGCGCGCGGTGGGGGTTCAAATGGACACATAGTGACTATGCCATCAGGGCTCCCATGGTGTATGTTACCTCCAGAAGCAGAGTAACTACAGGGACAGTTGTGTCCTACTGTGTATCTTACAGCCGCCGCCGAGGATTAACCAATCTAAGCAGGAAGCTACAGACAGCTCGGAGCAGCCTGAACGTCATAAGTTGTGTTATGAAATCCCAGATGCTCGCTCTCAGCACCTGCATTAAGGAGTTAGTGCAGTTCTCAACCTGGGGGTCAGGACCCCTTTGGGGGTCGAACAACCCTTCCACAGGGGTTGCCCGATTCATAACAGTAGCAAAATGACAGTTATAAAGTAGCAACAAAAATGTTATGGTTGGGGGGGGTCACCACACATGGGGAAGTGTATGAAAGGGTTGCGGCATCAGGAAGGTTGAGAACCACTGAGTTAAGGGTTCAGTAACTGTTTGCATAGCCTTTATATCGGACAACATGTCTTTTGGGGGTTCTACAAGAAAGTGACTAAATAGGCATACTCTATCAGCACCCATTTAAAGAGTTGCTTTTTATGATCAATGAAACCAAGCTCCAGTTTATAAAACCCACCTCCACCTAGTAGGTTAAAATCCCACAAGGCTCTCGATGCCATTCATTTTCTAGGCAAGGGCAGTGAATTGCAAGGGCAGTGATTTGCAAGGGCAGCTCCAACCCCGGGTTGCTCTGAGGCAGATGGATGGAGCTGTCTGTGGTCCACAAAGACTCAAGCCCAGGACAGTTTGGCTGGGAGTCTGAATCAGCTGCAGGGCACTTCGCTTAGTCAGGTGAGGTGAGGAGAAACAGGAAGGGATTAGCTTGGCATTAGCTTGAAGAGGAAGGTTTGAATATTTGAATGTCCAAGTAACACCTCTGGGGTTTGCTTCTTAATGGTTTTGCGCTGAGTGAGTGCTGACTTTCATTACCCTGTTCTCCCTCTGACTGACGGTGGCCCGGGCCGAGCTTCGGCTGGCCTAACGTGATATGCAGAAATACCGCTCTTTCTCAGAATCAGAATAAAGGAATAGTCTTTAGAGAATCTGGGTGTAATTAATTATCCAGACCAGAGCGTGCTAAAGTTCCCAAGAATGCTAAAGGTTCCTGAGATGCTTTGAGTAATGACATGCGTGTGAGTGAATTTGAAGTGAATTAAGCAAAATATGAGTCTGATTACTTCTTTTGCGTCTCTCCTGCTTTGACTCGGATCTTCTGGATCACAAAGTCAGGGCTGCTCCACCATTCTGACCAGCTGAAGTAAGAATCGCTGTTCCATTTGAGCTTCAGCATGAGCAGTTCGCCAATATCCACTTCGGTATAAAGTAGGAAGGAGTATGTCTTGTTGGTGGAAACTTCAGGCCTGAAAATAACAGATAGCATGCTTGATTAGTTCTGAAAAAAAAATTTTTTTTCTCTCTCTCCCAAGCTGTATGAGTAAATGGCTTTATTGTTTGGAAGCTATTTAAAAAATGCAAACTATGTCCAACAAAAGATTCAAGATGGATGTCAGTGGCATTTAGGGTTTTTTAAAAGACATTCATATCCCATTAATTGATTCCAGCTTATCTTCTAACAATATGAACTATTAAGTACAATCTTAAAAAGCGGGGCATCTACAAGCCATTCAGAATGAATAACATTCAGAGTTTATTTTCATTTTCACAGATTCATTTTCTATCTCTAGCAATATGTGAACGCATGCTTACTTGACTTCATAGAATGCATTCACGTCTCTAGTCTTTCTTTACTCACTTGATAATAATTTATATTGCACATTTTTGCCATGTTTTTTTTAACCCCGGTTTCCATTTAATAAGGGTGCTAGTCAAAAGTGTGGCTTGGAAATCTCTAGCTGGCTGAGAGAAGCGAGAGGCTGGGGACCCTCGGCTGCATTGCTAAGATCCCACCACGGTCGGCCCGAGGACCCAGGGAGCCCCCGCCCACAGGAAGCCCGTCTCTAGAAATCACTAGACGGGCACATGTCAGCGGGTCGATTTCCTTATAGAATCAGGGTGATCATCAATGTTTAAAATGATCAAAAGTAAGGGTGCCACTTTACAGTCATTTTCTTGGGGTTGTTTGTAACTAATCTTCAGTGATTATAGTCTTTAAAGGCCCCACACTGAATTGTGTTGATTCAGTAAACTACAATTAACCCTTACCTTGATAGTGGACACTATGTTCCAAATGAGTGCCGTCATGTGTATTACTGAGAAGGAGTACGTGTTGGACTGCTAACCAACGGTTGTCTGTTCAAACCCACCAGCCGCTCCACGGGAGAATAATAATGAGGGTACCTGCTCCGATAAAGATCTACAGCCTCAGAATCTCTTAAGTGGGGCTGCGATGCGTTGGAATCAGCTTGGTGGTAGTTGGTTTGGGCTAATGCACAGTGCAAGGTGCCCTGTTGGCACAGTGATTACAAACTCGGCTGCTAATTGACAAGTTGGCCATTCAAACGCATCACCTGCTCCCCAGGCGAAAGATGCGCTGTCTGCGTTCATAAGCATGGCAGCCGAGAAACCTTCTGGGGCGGTTCTACTCTGTTCCGTGGGGCCGCCACGTCTCAGAATCGACTCAACGGCAACTGAGGTCAGGTCCACACATTGTGTTTATACTTATAAAGGGATTTCGTTTTTTAAAAAATAATTTTATCAGGGGGCTTTTACACTTCTTTTTCTTATTGTTGGTTGAATTTAAAATTCAGACTTTGGAGAGAATTCAATGTTTTTGCCGAAACACTATACAAAAGAAATAGGCAGGTTGAAAATAACAGGGAAAGACACGTGGATCTCAAATGAAGATAAACTAAAATTTTGAGTGTTTTTCCTTCATATGAAATAGGGCAAGGGGGTTCCCTTCCAATTTCTGGAGCCAGAGGCCTGTTTGCTAGGTGTCCCATTGCCCTGCTGTCCTCAGCCCAGTGACGGGCAGGGGGTGGGACCCCGGAGAGCACACCCACTGGAGGGGATGCTATGGACTCACAGGGTGAAAGCGATGTTCTCACTCTCCGCCACCGTGCCGTACAGCGAGATCTCGAATGCCTGGTTCTTATGCTCACTCATTTCAGTTCCAGAAAAATGTATCTTCACTTGGTAATGGAAGACTGGAGGGGAGAAATTGGAAGAACGGTGGATCAGGTTTTATGAGAACACCACAGACTATCCAATTGGATCATTCAGAGTGAAAGGAACAACCAAACATGACACACACACACACACACACACACACACACACACATGAGCCTAGTACTACTGTGCCTCTTCACTTCTGCACAGTGTCACTTTTAGGTAGTTTGACCTGGAATTCTACCTTTCAAAAAGGGTGGCTGTAGGGATGGAAAGAAAACAACACACACACAGGGGTGTGTGCGAATCGCCAGGGTGTCCTAGGGTGTCCTGGAAAGTAGCTATCCTTCTAGGGGTACAAGCAGAACAGATCAAGAAGCCCAAACACCCAGAATGCTTTCTTCATGAAATCCACCATTTCTTGACCATCTCGTCCCTTAGCATCTGAACCAAGCGTAGCGAACATTTGTTGCTGTGGGTTGTTGTATGCAAACACATTTCATGTTGCCTGACTATATCTGATCTCCCTACATGGCTTGTAACCTCCTTCAGTCCCAAGGCTAACACGTTCTCTCTTTCCCCCCGTCATCTACATAGAGACAGAGTTGGCAGCACGCAGTAAAACTTTGTTCAATTAATCACTGAGGAGACTGGGAGAAAACCTGTCTCAAAGTCTATGGTCTGAGGCGTGCGCTGGAAGCATTGTAGGTTTGGTGGTAGGCTGCCAACCCCAAAGGTCAGTGGTGCTAGCCCATTGACTGCTCCTCTAGAAAAAGATGAGGCTGGCTTCTCTCATGAAATTGACAGTCTCAGAGATGCTAAGGACCAGTTCTACCATGTGCTATATGAGTCGGCATCAACTGGATTGCAGTGGGCATACACTTGGAGTTTGGGAAGCAAGGATGTGAAATTCTACATCCCCTCTCTGCTCTTCCCCTCAGTTCCGCCAGAAACCCTGAGTAATGGGTGGTTGATGGTGAAGGGGACAGCACCCTGTTTAACTAAAGGACAACGGAAATGGGAGCTTGGGGTTAAATGGAGTCTTTGCAGGTATCATCACAAGTCAGCAGAAAGTCCAGAAGTTAGCTCAGTGTCCCCATGCCCCAGTGAACACCGACAGCACTGAGATAATGACTGAGATCCGTGCCGCCTTGGCACCCACGCTGCCTGTGCCTGAGAGCCAGGGATCGGAGGGCCCCTCATTGAACAAGGGTTCTTTGGGTTGCAGGGGACTCAAAAGCCCTCATGTCACCATAAGCACCCCTGCAGATGGACAAGCCACTTTCTAAAGGGGAGCCTAGGTCAGCTATATCCTCCCGGGGAAACTCCTCTTCAATGGTATCCCTTCTTTCAGGCTTCTTTCTACCTGCACGCCACACAAGCTGGCGTCTGTGAATTCCATCCCTCTCAGCAGATTCATTGGATTACCTCTGCTTGTCGTCGCTCCAATTGGTTAGGTCTTATTCTAAGCATGAGGCCAAGTTTGAAATAAAACTAAGAAACAAATGATGACAAAATGAAAATATCATCGATCTCTTTCCCTGGGATAGTTGCGTGTTTAAGTGCAGGTGATTCTTGCTCTCATCTAAAGCTTACTTTGTGATTGTTTTACTTGCTGTGGAGTCAATTTTCAGTCATGGTGGTTGGCAATTTTTTTTTAAGGGCTAGATATATTCGAGATTTTGTGGGCCGCAGAGTCTCTGTTGTAACGACTCAGTTCCGCCAAGCTGGTGGAAAACCAGCCAGACACAAAGGTTTGACTGTGTTCTCATAAAACATTAATTAAAAAAAACAACCAAAATAGGCCATGCACTGGATTTGGCCTGTGGGCTCTAGTTTGCTCATCTCTGACAGAGAGAATTTGCTCCCAATGAACTGACAGAGCAGTGAGATAATGGCTTAGCCTAGGCTGATGGTCACAAGTACAGAGGAGAGCGGCAAGCAGGAATGTAAACTACTGCCGCACAGCCTGGGTACCGTGGCGGTGGTGCTATGGTAAGAAGGAGCTAGGACAGCGAATAGACCTGTGGGGCTCCCCATCCCCAGAACCACGGGGTTAGTAACATCATTTCATTATCTCAGCTTCAAGGACAGACAGCATCCGCACATGTGACATGACGTACTTGATGAAAGGGTGACTACATCGGTTTTCCTTATTGGCAGGAACCTCTAACCTACCTTTGTAGGGCATCTGAGAGCGAGTCTTCAGGTACATTTTGCTGTTTCTCTTGGCCCGGACTTTATTGATCTCGTAGCCCATATTGTTACAGCGGTTCTTCCTGCAGCTCAGGCAGAGCCCCTTCTCAAAGGCTTCCTTTGAGTTGCAGCGGTAGGCCTTACTTGGGTTTTCTTCATTCAGCAGGGAGTCAATAAAGAGATGAATGGAACGTTCGTGGGAGCATTTCACTAGCTGGTCCACGTCTGGAGAAAAACAGACACAAGTAAGATCCTGCTCAGGTCCACAATGAGTGTCTGATTGCGCACGTCCAAAGAAATTTAGGTTTTGTTTCAGAATAAACTGACCTCGGGGTTACTGCTGGGAAGCCATGAATGCAGGCCCTATGTAAGCAGGTGACCGCTTGCTTAGTTACTTTCAAGAATGTCAAAACTACAAGCTCAGAGGAAACATCTGAGTTTTCTTGTACTTAGAAATATATTTGGTGTCTTTTATTTATGAATATGTTTATGATAGAGTAGCATAGAACGTCCAGGGTCGAAGATAAAGGTTTCTCCAAGTTTCTCTCATCCTTCTGTTGTAAAAGCACCCAAATGCTTCAGGAAATGCACTGGTAGAAACCACACCATAAAGGGTGTGTGCTTATTAAATGAATAATAGCGTGGTATTGTCCATACTATGTGTAATGGAGCAAGTTACTCTACTACATAAATCATAGAGGTAATCAACGGTGGCATAAGAATCGACCTATTATCATGAGATATTATAACAATTGAAAATAGTAACATTATCCTGTAAGATCTATGACACAAACATAGCACAAAAGTAGGTAGGTGCTACATACACAGTATGCAAAAAGCCCTTGAAATCAAAATGAATTAAACACAAGCTAACATGTTTGCTAAAATAAATATTAAGCTAATTTCTTTTTTAAATTTTGGGAAACTAATGGTTAGAAACGGGTTTTTTTTTCTTAATGGTTTGTTAGACTCTTAAGAAGAGTAACTAATAAAAAAATGACTAATTGATTGACATTACTTTACTCTCACTAAGGAGCTCTGGTAGTATATTGGTTACCAGTTAGGCTGCTAATTGCCAGGTCAGCAGTTTGAAACTACCAGTCCCCTCATAGGACAAATATGAGGCTTTCTGCTCCTGTAAAGGTTTATAATTTTGGAAACCCACAGGGGCATTTCTACTCTGGCCAATTGGGTCACCATGAATCTAGTTTGACTCAATGGCAATGAATTTGGTTTGGGGAGTTTGGGTTTTACTCAACAATGGAGCCCTTGTGACTCTGTGGGTGAAATATTGGTCAATTAACTGCAGGGTTGGTAGTTCAAGCACATGATTCGCTCCAAGGAGAAAGACGCGGCTGTCTGTTCCTGTCAAGATGCTACACTCTTGGTAATCCTATGGAGTTCTACACTGCCCCATGTGGTCAGAGGGAGTCAACAGCAGTGGGCCTGGTTTTTGGTTTCTCTCAATCACAATCACTCCACTGGCTTTGCAATGACATTAAAAAAACAAAACAAAACAAAAAAACACCCTGTGGGCAAGGTAAAAAATGTGACTGCTATTATTCCAGGCAGTGCCATTGTCCTGCCTTTACATTCATCTTGCTTTCACAAGAACAGTACTCAGTGTAATACACCGTTTACCAGCTGCTGAGTTGAATCCAGCTCAGGGTGACATACGTCATGTGTGCCAGAGTGGAACTGTGTTCCCTAGGTTTCGATGGTTGATTTTTCGCAAGTAGATGGCCAGGCCTCTCTTCCGGAGCACCTCTGGGTGACTTGAACCTGCAGCCTTTTGGTTAGTAACTGGGCATGTTCCCCATTTTCCCCACTTGTGGCAAGTTGCTGTCAGCTGCCCTTGAGTTGATTCCAACTTAGAGACCCTGTGTGCAGAGTAGAGCTGCTCTGATGGATTCAAACTGCCAACCTTTCAGCTAGGAATCGGCGAGCACTTAAAAAAAGATAAGGTGGTTGACTATCTGGACACAGAAAAGTATAAAGACTCGGCTCATACTGAATGGTGGACTCCTTCTGAAACAGATCTTGGTCAAATTGTATGTTAGCAGAACCTCCTCTGTAGGTGACCAATAGGGTAAGGAGGAGTGTCAATAAACGTCAAGAATAAAATTCACATTTAATTCCATTCAGGCCATATTTACCTCCAAGGCCTTTCTCTGCAATCACACGAATAGCTTCTCCAACATTACAGCCTGGCTGAAATGTGCCTCCATTCGGGTAAATGTCAACATGCCCCACTGGTTTCTGGATTCCAATACTTCGGCCAGGTGACCCTCGGGTGAATGTGTGTAACACGTCTACAAAATCCGCATCATCTGGAGAAAGGCGACTTGGAGCTTCAGCATACTCAAAGTTAGGTCCAGCTGGATCTAGGCCTTATGGAAAAAGACAGACAAACAAACAAGGCCACAAGTTTTAAACCTGTTGAGTTCCCCTTGTTATTTTTACTTTAGCACTCTATGGCTCTTCATGGGAATGAAACGGGCAGACACTTGGATGCTATTCATTCTACTCTGCACTAATTGGATCTTTTAATTACTAAGCCTATCACAAAAGGAGACTGGCATTCTTCTAAAAGGGATTTTTCCCTCATTAAACTAGCCATTGTATAACAATATTCACCTAGGATGGCTTGATTTCCCTTTGAAATGATTTCTGAATCTGGTGTGAAGATATTTAAACAGGAGTGGCTTCTTTGTCTCTCTCTACACATGCCAAAGTATCTGTCTACAGCAGTCGGCATAGATGTTGGTGCTGGGCTTGTTCACTGCGCCCAGGATCCAGGTGTAGAGCAATAGACAGGTGATACACTACCAAAGCACAGTGAAGGGGAAGGAGGAAACCAGGGTTCTTCTCAGAGAAATCAGTTTCCTTACTTCTAAGATATATTGAACCCAGAAGAGCAAGAGCCTGCATTTTAGCTTATTCCTGGAAAGCAGCCCTATCCTGAGAGAATCAAGAGATCAAACATATCACCGTATACACGCGAGCATTTAACAAACCTACTGCATCTCTCTGGGAAAGGCCGCCATCTGTACTGTTTGCTGAGAAAGTGAGGGGCAGTGTTTCTTACCAGTGATCCTGTTGACTTTGTTCTTGGTCAGACTTCCTGCAATACCAGCAGCATGGGCTCCAAGGCTATAGCCCAAGAGGTGAACATTGTCCACAGCATAGTTAAATTCCTCCTGTGGAACAGAGGGGCAAAATGATCCTAACAGTTCTATGCAAAATATCAAAGCTAAAGAAAATAGAATGATTACAAATATGGTTTTTAAAGTATAAAGAACACCCCAAATTAATGATGTGTATTTTCATGTTGTGCTACCCATAAGAGAGAAAATCATATGCTCTGGTGTTGAAAAGTTTTCCTTTTTTCACAATGGATTTAAATGAGAAGCGTATCTATATATCTGAAATTATATAATGTGCCTATAAAACTCATACCCAATGGTTAATAATCAGAAAATGTTAGAGTGAGAAGAGGCCCCACACCTATGGTCTGGTCAGCTCATTTTATGATTGTGCAAGGAGGTGATTTATTTGATTTATCTAAACACACTTGCCCGCTTACACAAAGATCCAGGAAAAGAACTGTTGTTTCCTGATGAGAAATCCCATCTGCCCAGGTTATCTTCTATCTCTATCTTGCTTATGCAATTTGCCCCCGTCAGAGTACATGCTTTCTTTCAACCCTATGTTTGTTTTCAGAGGCAATTTTCTCCAGGATGATCTCACAATGCCACATGGGAGCACCAGGTCCTCCATCCACTCCTCTCCTGTACACTGTCTCCTTTCTTCCTACCTATTTCCATCCACCTCCCAACCCTCAACAAGAAATCTGGATCCTTGAATTCAGATCCTCTGTCTCCTGCAGTTAGAGCTTGGTGATGGCTCTGCCTGATCCTGTTTGTGTGTCGCAAACCTGGCATTCTATATATGAGTGGCCAAGACCCCAAGTTCCTCTAATCTTGGGCTCAGTGGAGCCTGCTCCCCAGCCACTCCCTTTCTATCCCAAGCTGGGACAAGCGCCTTGGAGCAGACAGAAATCGGTGAACCAATTGCCCTCCTTTTCTGGTGGGTTTCTTTGGTTGGATTGCCCCCTACACGGTCCCCGGGAATCCAACACCCAGAAGAAGCCAGAGGCAATGCCGAGTCACCTGACAGGACATGGGTGCTCTCACCCTGTGAGCTGTCAGCGAGATGCCAGGTTTCTGCCAACACTGGAGTCATAAGACTTTGCATCCAAAGGCCTGGCACTTTCTTCTGGACACCTGGCTGCTTCCTTCCGTGTCATCTGCCTAAAGTTTTGTGAGTTTGAAGAGGGCTCAGGCTAGGATCTCGCTTATGGACTTAGTTAGTTTTAAAGGGTAGTTTTAAACAAGGGATGCTTTCTAATCTTAATGAAATTTTTAAAAATTACAGCTCTTTCATAGATAGATATGAATGTGGATCCTTAATCCACACTCAGGAGTAAATACTGTTAACTTCTTTGTCACAGGAGGCCTGAGGGTACCGATGGTTATGCACTTAGCCGATGACAAAAGGTCAGCAGGTCCAGCCTGCCAGCTGGACCACAAGAGAAAAGAGCCAAAGATTTTAGATCCTGTTCTAGTAAGGGTTTCCACCTAGTAAACTATCTCAGGGAGTTCTGCTCTGTCCTGGAGGGTCACCATGAGCTTAATGGGCACCATGGAATACAACAGCAATAGCAATGCTTATCATCAGAGAGCTCCGTATTCTAACAGGGGTTAAAGACTGGATGAAACTTCCATGCGGCAGACAAAGGGTAATGAAGGACTTGGCTGAACATGACATCTTCTTTCAGGCCTGAAGTGACAAGCTTTTGTCTGTTGTGCCCACTTGGTTGTTAGACTCAACAGATTTATTCACTATGGACAGATCACAGGACAGGCGGGGCAAGACTATGCCTTGGCATGACCATCACAATAACGCTCTTGGCCAAAAAATAACATCCATACTGACCTTCTGAAGATTTGACTTGGCATGGAAGATAGCTTTGGTTAAATGAAAAGGGGAAAAGACCAGCTGCCCATCTAGCTCTAGCCAAGAGATGTGTTTTGGACACTGCGGCAGTTGCATAATCTCCTGTCAACCTGTGAAGGGGTCGAGTCTAGCCTGTCCATCAGGCCATAGCCAAAGCCATCTCCTGAGGATTCTGGGAACTCCTCTTCTTCCCTGGAGGTGTCACACACAGAGACTTCCTCTGCTTTGCGTGCCTGATGACAAGCCACACGGAGACACGCTGATGGAGCCCGAGCCGTGGGGCTGGAGGAGCCACCTGGAGACCCATGCCAGCGCTGAGGTCCTTCCATCCCCACTGGATCCACAAAACTTTCCACCCACTGGCCTACGATCTTCCAGCATTCGGCATTATTGCACGGCTGTATGAGCCTAAAGATAAATTTATGAATTAATATTGGACATATGGGCTAATATTGGACTTATGGACTGGGCTGGGATGTTTCTTAATGTACAATTGCTCTTGGATAGAAAGCTTTTCTTATACACATAGGAGTATCTGTGAATTTATTTCTCTAGTCACCCTAGACTAGCACAGACATATCCATCCAGAATTACCTCCATCCAATTGATAAACCTGGCCACGTCATTTCCCACCAGCTTGGTGTAGCCTGCAGACACGGGATAATGCTGCTGCGCCCGCATCAGCCAGTCCACCACGATAACGTTGGAGTCCGGTTCTCTCTTGTACAGGGCCGCCACCAGCTTGGGCACCCAACTCTCATACATCCCTGTCACCTGAGGAAAGACCAAGCAAAATATGCCCTCTATAACTTGTTCAAGATACAATGGCCCCATACAAGGGTGCTCAGTGGGGAAAAGATTCACCAGGAAGCACAATGGCTTAGATGACAAAGGAAACCTGGGAGAATGTCCTGCAACTGGTCCTCGCCCTCTCGAGGCACATCGGAGACAACAGAGGGCTGTGAGGAGCTCAGGAATGGCAGATGGGGGTTAGCACACTGTCAGTTTCAGGAGGATGTTCGATAAATCCAGTAAAGTTTCGTTGATTTGTACTATTAGGAGGGAATTTCAGTCGTGATGTGTTAGACATTTGCAGCAGAATGAGAGCCTGTATTTTAAAAGAATTTCAGTTTAATTTCTTTCAGTGACGCTAATGGATGCTTCTCAAGAGAACTGTTTTGGGGTCTGTGGCTATTTTTTCCTTTCTTCCTCTTTTAATAGGGCCTTTTGCATGCAACACTTCATGTGCTCAGGCAAGAAAACTCGTTTTGAACATATTCATCAATCCTAGCAGAAAGTAAGTTTGCTTAGCAGTCGCTCTCTCAGCTGATAGGAAAGTGGTTAGTTAGCTTTAGCTCACACCTCATCATTCTTTGGCTAGATGGCGGGAGCAAGCCTGAGACCCAGAAGAGCTTCGTTCCGGTGCCAACTTTCCCACCACTTTTATCTATGAGCCGGCTTTCACCTTATCAGGCCACCTAAAGCACAGTGGCCAGATTCCAGTGGCAGCGCTGTTTCCATCTAGCTCGTAAATCTGCTGACGGTGACGCAATGCACCTCTGCAGCGATTCCGAACATACAGAGAAAACAAAGGGGAAGGGTACCAAGGTGACGTGAGCCCAATTAGGCGCTTATGTAAGTCTCCTTTGGGCCTACCTTAGCAGGCTGCTTCCTATCTGGGGGTAAAGGGTAATTTTTTCAGGTGGCAAGTCCGCCCTTGAGCAAAACCCAGGGGAATTGGCCCTGGCCCCTTCTCCACTCTTTGTGGTTGGTGTGCAGCCTACCCCTTGCGGTTGCCTTTCAGGACAGTGTGGTGCCGTTCCTCCAGAAGGCAGTTTCCTTTGCTCTGCCTCTCAGCCATGGGGAGGGCCTCCTACCAGGAGAAGCCTGCCCTCAAAGCGTGGGCTGTGACCCCCAAGCAGGAGGCACAGCTTCCACCAGCTGGGTCTCCACTGCTGGCTGGCCTCCGCCCATGCACCTTACGAGTGAAGCAAGGGACGCTCTCCTCATTCCCCCTAGCCTTTCCTCTTGGTTCAGAGGAATGGCGCACCTTGACGATGGCGGGGAGGCTTTCTTGCTCTGGGCCCCACTGATGAATTGCTTCTGTCTTATCAGTGTTTCCTAATTAGGCAATCTGTAAAAGGGCAAGTCACCGAATTTCCTTCTTGACTGATTGTTACTTCTGCCAGGTGCCTAACAGCAAGGTGAATCCTTTCTTTTATAACTCAGCACGGAGTACCAGTGTCCAGAACCCCAGAGAAAACCCTTCAAAGTTTTTGTTTCCTGAGGTTTTTTTCTTTCTTTTTCTGTGCTCCCCTCAAACAGAACCATTTTTAAATATCTTGAGATTGGCAAGCACACGGCTGAACTGACCCAACCCAGTTCATCCCACCCCATGTGCCCGTGATCCAGCTGATTCCGCCCCAGTGAAAAGGCGGAGATCTGCATGACTAGACGAACCAGCCTCGGACAATGAAAACTCAGTCCCCCAGCCAGTGACCTGGCCTCTGAGGTCAGGCTGCCAAAACCCCAGAGCAAGCAGTATAAAGGATCCAATTGGGTTGAGGAGGGTAGTGGGTCCAATGACTGAAAATGGCACGATCTACTCACATTGGATTCAGCATGAGAAGGAGACATCCATTTTTTTTTAACTTTCTAAATTGTATAATTCTCTCAGATAAGATTCTGATGCTGGAGTATTTAATTTATTATGATAAAAACGTGTTTAGTAAGCTCAGACCTTACAAAAAATGTTAAAAGCTAAGTTTTCTCCCTTTAAAGTTTCCAAAGATTTCTTTTTCATCCTGGTTAGCCCTATCAAAATGTACATTAAGAAATATGTTTAGGAATTTTGTATTTTAAGATGTGTCATTTACTGGAATGTTGCCAATTCTAGTAAACAGATGTATTTTATTAAAATAAACATCTGTGTATCAAGTGTTAGGAGTTGCTTAGCCACCACAAATAAACATAGTAATTGAGCTTCACTGTCAATAGCAAGGACACTTCAGAAATCAGGAGGAGATTGGTATTCTTCTGTAGCTACTTCATGGTATTCGACGTTAGGACCTATCATCAGATTCACATGCTTTGGAATACTATTCAATACATATTATTTATATATTGATAGATTGTATATAACTTTCCAGCCAGAGTGTGTGTGTGTGTGTGTGAAATTTCAAGTAGTTGAACTGCTGCTAAAAAAAACCCTCAATTAACCTAATCTTCTCTTAAGAGATAAATGTGATTTGTTTCAGATTATGTTGAATAAACAATAAAGCCTTCAGACTAGGGTTTAACAGTCTTAGAAATAAAGTAATGAAAACAAGAACTGCATTATGTAAAATAATCATATGGAATATTTAAAGGGAAGCCTTTTAAAAAAATTTTTTAAAGTGACTTTTGGCCCAATTTTTACCTTTTCTAATCATCTTGCATGACAAGAAAACCTTCATCTCTAATGTAGCTCCTGATGCTTACAATCTGAAAACACGGGAAGTAAGTGCAGGAATTATAGGGGTGTCTAGTTAAAGCTCTCTATTTTGCAGGCACATGAACTGAGGCCCAGAGGCGGGAAGTCACTTGACCCACAGCACAGAGCTGCTACGTGGCAAAGCTGGGATCCGCCTCCTCGCCCTTTCCTTCAACTCCAGTCCTCTCCTCAGATTCAAGACTGTCTTCCTTAGACACGGACAAAGGGCTGGATGGATCTGGACCATTCCAGGTTCCTGTCAGTGCCCACAGCGACAACCCAAGCTCTGTTCTGTAGTTGATCACAGCCCCTCTTCAAAGGAATGCCACCAGCCAGGTACCATGTTATCATGTAGGTGGGTGTCCAGGGGAAGTACTCAGGAAGCTGTGATTTAGATTCCTCCATTCCAAGCTAGACCTGCCTTTATGTAAGTTCAAAGAGTAAGCCAGAGAGACAAAAAGATAGGAACCCATCAACACACTCCTTATATCCAGGACCACATCTCTTGGGATGGCTGGTCTACCCCAACCATCTCCTTCTGAAAATGCCTCTTACCGTCCAGCCATGGATCACCACGAAGGTTTTGCTGCTGTGGTTGAAGTGGCAGTTAGCCACAGACTCGGTCACGCCTGGGATGAGGTGACAAGTGTCATCCACTGTGTTCTCAGGGGTCCTTAGGGCAAATTTACTTTCGATGTCTCCAAAATCTCTCTGTCCTGGAATTTCTGAAAAGGGAAAATCGGATAGGAGGTTAACTAGAGAACTGCTTTCTTACAGTTTTTGGAAGAGTATGTTTTAGATTCACAACCAATCCCCACCAGTGGTTTGTATTTTTAACTTGTTGTTGTTGATAATATACACAATAATACAGCGATTCGGCTGATTACATACTTCCAGTTGTGAGACCACTCTCATGCTCCTTTGCTGATATTTTCGTGAGCCACTAACATAATCTCCCCATTCCCTAAGGTCCCCCGCTAATTGTTCAAGGTGTTGTCGTCAGTAGATCTTAAGAGAATACAGTGCTCAAGGCAGGTATGCTAGAAAGTTCAGTTAAACCATTGTTTGGTTTAAAGGAGCCAGGGGAGATTACCAATGCTCTTTTTGTTCCTGAAGAGCTTAAGAAAATATGAATGCGGATGGACAAAGAAGAGCTGATCCTCCAGTGGTGACCAGAGTCGGCAGAGATGATCTGAAAGACAACGGCGTGAAGCAACAGCAGGGTCCCCTCAGCCTCTTCTGCTTTGCTCAGGAGGCATGCTTGACTAAGCACATACACACACACAGCTTCAATATGCAAATTGCTAAGCGAAGAGTCGTGACTCAACTTTTTTTTTCAACTTAACTTTAGCTGAAGGCATGTAAACACATGCCTTGGGCCCAGGTTCTGTTGCTAATAGTGGGAAAGAATGTGAGGAACAAAAACCAAATTTCAGTCCAAAGTTCTTTCTCTTGGAGCACATTGGCTCGCATCTCTTGTGCACATCTCTAGATGCATTTATTTTATTTATCATTTTGCATTTCTTAGCTTTCTAACTATATCAGAAGAATGTGTTCTCACAATACTAATATTATCCAATTAGACTTGTTTAGGGGAAAGCGCTTTGCTTTTCATGTTTGTAATGAAAAACATACACATAGAGAAAAGTTAGACGTATGAGATTATTGTATGGAATTCTCACTCCATGACAAGATGTATGAGATTTAAATGATATTTCAAAAAATGATTTAGAAATACCAGCCCTGATAGTGAAGAAGCCCTGGTAGAATAGTGGGCTACAAATTGAGCTACTAACAACAAGGTCAGTGGTTCAAACCCCCAGTGTGGCTCTGAGGGAAGAAACTTGAGACTGTCTACTCCAGCAAAGACTTGAAGTCTGAGAAATCCCGGCGGGCAGGGCTACTCTGACCTCTGGAATTGGTAGGAGTCAGATCGAGTCGATGGCAATGAACATGTTTTCTTTCTTTCTTTCATTCGTTCTTTCTTTTTCGGGTCCTGGTGGCACTGTGAGGTGAACATCCGCATGCTACCTACAAGGTCAGTGGTTTGAACCCACCAGCCACTCCAGGGGAGAAAGGGGAGGCTACGTGCTCTGGTAAAGATCAACCAGCCTCAGAAACCTTATACGGGGTCACTGGGAGTCATACCTGACTTGCCTACAGTGGATTTGGGGGCTGTGTACAAGTTACGGTGAATTCTCCCTCTCCAAACCTTTCTTTTCTCTTTTATGTCATTACAATCTTTCACATAAAAGCAAATAACAACAACAACGACAAACTCCAGGACCTAAAATGTAGGATGCAATTGGTTAGTGACAGGGTCTGGTATGATATAGATTTTGTTACAATAACTCAAGTCTAAGATCATTGATTCACGTGAGGGTCTGTGCAAAACTACTGAGCACAAAAGCCCCCTTCCTTTCTGCAGGGCCACACGGCACAGAACCAAACAAACCCCGCCAAACTCCAAGCTCATGACCACTGAGTCAAGTGTTCCTCCTAGCAATGCTGCTAGGATGGGGGAGATCTTCCCAGTGGGCTTGTTTCTGAGACGAACTTTTCACAGGGGGAACAGGAAGCCTCCTCTCAGGGAGTGGTCAGTAATTTCAAAAGGCTGCCCTTGTGGTGAGCAGCCAAACGCATGCCCCACTCCGACACCAGGGATCCTTAAGAAAGTGGTATAGAAAGGTTAAAACTAAATTAGTTTCACCCTCTCCCACATCTCCCAACCTCACATAACTCACATCTCATCTCCTCCCTCACAACCTTTTTTTTTTTTAATATATTCGATTGCCAGCCTGTTTAAAACAGAAATAATCTGAAAAGCCAGCAAATAGATTTCGCCCACAACCTATCTGCTCAACTAATGTTTAGGACAATTATGCTGCAGATCTGCAAATGGTCCCCATTCATGTTTCCTCTAGAATTATGCAATGTGTAGCATGAGTATTACAGGTGGTTTTGAAATTACTTTGAAATTAATTTCAAAGAATATTCTTTGAAATTACTAAGGCTTGTTTTATAGTTCCATGGGGGAAAAAATTCTATTTAACTCATAGACCCCACATCAAATTATATGTATGGTTCACTGAGAACTCTAGTTTCCCTCAGCCAATATTTTATGCTGGGTCCATCTCTTGTAAAGAAAACAAAAACCACAGGATATTTGTATGTGGAGTTTTGTTTTGAAAATTTGACTTCTAAAGGAAATTGTGTTCTCCTTTTAAGCTATGGGGAGTGTCATGAAGCCCTTTGACAGAGAAGTGGGGTCACTCTCTGAGCTGCCAGCACAATGACTTGACTGCTAAACAAAAGGGTGATTGTTCAAACCCACCAAGCAGCTCTGCAGTAGAAAGACCTGGAGATCTGGTTCTGTTACGATAACAGCCAAGAAAACCCTCTAGGCAGTTCTTTTGTCATACAGGGTGGCTGTGAGTTGGAACTCGCTTTATGGGCACCCAACCACAACCTGTGCTAGGTAATGCTAGGTGGAAGTTTTCATTCCAGGCCAGTTTTAGTTAGGATATCATAAATTGTGTTTGTGTTTAGTCAATCTTGCTTTCCCTTTGGGGTTCTGATAGGACATTTAACACTGGCCATATTGCAGCACCCCAAGGATGCTTCCGTGTCCTCAAGATGAAGTTCTTCTAACGAAGGCTCTGTTTAGTCAGTTTGCTTACTTATCTTCATACACCAAAATATCGCTCCAAGGTGAGTTTCCCTTGGTAACAGATGAACTCATTTGAACGATTTGTTACTAAAGACAAAATGAATTTATAAAGGGGACATCCTTTCTGCTAGAAAAGAAGGTGCACCGAGCATCACAGGAAATGTAAAGGCGATATTCTAAAGAGAGTTTGGAGTTATGAAATGGACAATATAATTATGGATCATATGAACCATATCCTGGGGTCCTGGTGGTGCTGTGGGTTAGGGGTGGGCCTGCTCACTGCAAAATCACCAGTTTCTCCCAGGGAGAAAAGGGAGGCGGTCTGCTCCAGGAAAGGTCTGTGGTCCCAGAAACCCTGAGGTCAGTTCTTGTTCCTAAAGGGGACCAACTCATAGTTGGAATCGACAATGAGTTATGGATAGGAGGCATACATTAAAAAAAAAACACATACAAAATCACTGCCCTTGAGTGGATCCAGACTCATAATGACCCTACAGTGCAGGGTAAAACTGCGCCTGTGGGTTTCTGAGACTCTATTTCTTTCCGGAGTGGAGAGCCTCACCTCTCTCCTAAAGAGTGGCTGGTAATCACAGATTGCTGACCGTGTGGTTTGTAGCCCTCTGCCTAACCACCAGGTCATTGCATAACTTCATTATATAACTGACAAACTACTGAGAATCATGACCCCGCCAATTCGACCCAAGACCGTAACCATCAGAGCCAGCACCTCAGTGTTCATTACCACTGGAGAGATGTCATGAGTGTACATCATCGTCAGGTAGAAGATTTTTTTATTTGTGCTGTCACTGTGAAATGTTGGATAATGAAATTGACCATAAGTGAGGAATAGGTTATCTGACTGAAATGACTGGTCTATTCAGACATGCCAGTGCAGTCAAGGGGCTAGTACTCTCTAAGTACTTAAACAAATTTAACTTTTTTTGTTGTTTTCGTCTTAAGAAAAAAAATTGTCTGATTAATTGAATATAAAAACAATCGCTGTACTTATCACTCAAATTAACTTTATGCTTAATGCTGTCTAATAGTAAGGCTGGCTTTCTACCCTCCTGAAAAGAAGGGTTAAAGATTGGGCGATGTCTGTTAAAAGTGCCCAGTTGAATTAGATCAAGGCTCAAGCGGATCCCATGATAGTCAACGCTCGTCTTGTTGACAAGGGTTTTATTTGTGGGAAGGATGGATAAACATGAGGATTCTGTTTGGGCTGTGACTTTAAGTGTTCTGCAAAAATATCTCATTTTTTAACACAACGGAATGCAACTTTTGTGATAAGAATAAGAATTCTGACTCATGGTGTTGCGTTGAGTCAGACTTGAGTCAGTGACAAGGAGTTTGGTTTTAAGTTAAAATGGTGCTCTCCTGCTGTTTTTCACCCTAGTAACTCTGAATACCACTTTTCCCTCAAAAGTACAAAACTTATTTCAAGATTGTATGCATACATATGTGTGTGCATAGATATTTATGTCCACACACACAACTCACTGTTGTCAAGTCAATTCACACTCCTCGTGATCCTAAAGGACAGAGCAGAACTGCCCCTGTGACTCTCTGAGATTGTAAATTTTCCTGGAGCAAAATGCCTGACAGATAACCCACTGTAGAACCAGGACTAAGCTATAGCTGCCTTCGAGTGCATCCATTTCTCCTTTCCCAGCAGGTATTTATTTCCCTCCCTAGTAGCAGCTAACACTTGTTGGGTGGCCAGATGATGTGGTTGCACTCAAACATTCTTAAGATGGCCCGAAAAAACAACCAACCCGGATGTTCCACTCTAGAGTCAGGGAACAATATTTGGAATGATCTCCATCTCTGCCTCTGAGTAAGGTGGACCCCCCAACCACACTGTATCTTTAGAAATGACCAGTCTTCGACTTTTTAAAGAGGAAATGTGATTACCGACTTGTGACACAGATTCTTTCCTAGGTTCACATGTCTCTGATGAAGAAAAAGGGACATAATTCATACAAGTTGTTGTTAGGTGTTGTTAAGTGGATTCTGACTTATAGTGACCCTATTGGACAGAGTGGGAAAGTCCTTTGTGATCTTGCTGAGAGCAAGACCCACTGAGTAACTAAGGGAGTATAAACCACCAGCCTCTGGGCTAGCAGCATTTAAATGCAGTGATTCCAGGATTCATGGTTCCTCCAGTTAAACCCACAATTAGTGAAGACAACTATCAAGAAAGTCTCACTAACAAATTTTCCAAAAGGTTTATGCGGGGATTATTGGCTGCCTTAAAAACAAAACAAAACCACAGCCACCTTTCTGTTTACCGGTTTCCCATGAGCATAAGTCAGTGTTCTGGAATTCTCATTTTTCAAGATGCTATCTATAGTTTGTTATTACCTAAATAGTTCAACGTTTTTACATAGTCAGTAAAACACAAGTAAACATTTTTTCTGCAAAATAAAAGTTGAAAAGACATTACTATAAAGTGAATCCTGGTATTTCTCTGTAGATCTGAAACATGATACTTCTGTCCTGAGTACATTTTGTACGCTCTGTGGTCCAGTCATCATCCACCATATCCTGACGGCAAGAACACATTCATTTTTACTGCAATGCAATGCGGCTTTTGCAACAAGAATGTGGGAGCAGGTGGTAGAGAGGGAACGGACAGGCAAGAGATGTGTGTGTCAAGGCCTTCTCAAGTGAGTCAATTGAATAACCCTATTTCTCCTCAGGAACAAAGTCAAAAAGAGAGCTAAAAATATAGTTTGAGAGAAAGTGAACATTTTCCATGGCGACTCTTCCCCCGTACCTGACACCTACCTCTCCATACAGCTATTAATCCATCACTCCCTTCGTGAGCTCTGTTAGAAAGTGACATCTGCTATTTTGCTCTCGTCACCCACCATTCTTCCCTGTGATGTTACCCTGCAAATTGACTGCGCCCTCTCCCAGAGAACTGCTGCCACCGCGCACTGACCCTTCTGCTCCAGGCCCCGCTCTTGCCACTTCCTCACTGGAGCCCTGCCCAGAGAGTTCGGTGGCTCTTGAGCAAAGAGCCCGGGGGCAGGGTCCCATATCCTCATATTTTTCTTGGAAAGAAAATAGAAAATGAATACATAAAGTAGGAGCCCCGAGGAAATGATGTCTATTTTTGACCCACGCATATGCCCTTCTCACTGAAATTCTTGAACTCATTTAGAGGAGCAAAGGGGAAGGGAGCCACTGTGATGGGAGAGGCAGCTAGAAAGGGGAGAGGGAAGTGAGAGAGAAGGGATGCCTCCCTAGTACATGTTCAGCCAGGGAACGCGCCTGCTAGCTAAGATGCCATTTGATTAATTAATTAATTAAATTTTGCGCCAAAGATGAAACATTAGAGGGGCCTCAGGGACCTTCCAATCCAGTTCATGCACCTGATCGGACAGGAGAGGAGAAAAAATATGGCAGGCAACAATATAGGATCATGAACCCATAACACACTTAAACCAAACTCAGGGGCTCTGAGTCGATTCTGAGCCCTGGTGGCTCAGTGGGCTATGAATGAAACTGCTAACTGCAGAATCAGCTGTTCTAAGCCCACCTGTGGCTCAGAAGGAGAAAGCTGAGGCTGTCTACTCCTGTAAAGACTTAAAGTCTTAGAAACCTAGAGGGGCAGTACTATTCTGTCCCGCGTGGTCTCACTGAGTGGGAACCCTAACCTCTAACGCAGGATGGTAAAGCAAAATGTAGATGATGCATTATTTGCATGGGTTTTACACTGTGGTAAAACAGACAAAGAAATACTTGTACCATTGAATGAATACTGACTCCTAGTGATTCCTGCCCCCCACCCCTCTGCCTGCCCTGGGTTCTCAAGGAACCTGAAGGGAGTAGAAAGTTCACTCTTTCTCCTGAGTTGCTGATGCTTTTGAACTACCGACCATGCAGATCGCAGCCCAATGCATGTCCACTAAGCCACTGGCATTCCTTTTACACTGCAGGATACGTTTTGAAAGGAGAATTTAGGGCGAATTCCTTCCACCACCACACACAGACGTTTAGGACTTTCTCACTGAATGCCCCTAGTTCTCAATATGATCTGCCAGAAAGAAATTGTAAGTCTTTCCGCCAAAGTTTAGCTTTCATGAAAACTTCTTGAAAGACAAACCTAACAATTGTACTTCCCATCTCAGGGCCCAAAGAAAACCCCCTGCAGTGGTGGGTAAACTTGAGTTTTATGTGAATATGCCCTCTGAATACCCCTCCAGGGGACACCATGGAAATTGAAATTCCACCAAGGTTAAAAAAGGGAAATGTTGCCTCTTTAATGACTTGTTTAGGTTGTGGCTATATTCCAGATGAACCAGGGTTCAAGTTACCCACTCCGCCTGTCTCTGCTGTAGGCTAGGCTCTCAGGCCGGACACTGCCTTACATTGAAGAAATTCACATCTCTCTGAAAGTGCCTTAACTTTTGAGAGGCTGCAGTGGGGTAAGGAGCTTTGGTGAGGGAAGCCCGAGCCTGCCAGCCTTGGCCTGAAAACCCAGGAGTTCGCAGCTACCTCGCCACATTGGGCGCCTGGAATTGAATTCCGCTTGGACAGGAAGAGACCCCAGTGCAGACGCGCGCACGAGGGTCGGCGCTGCTCAAGCCTTTGCTCAGCGCTATTATCAAGCGTGGGTGCAAGGAAGCTGGAGAGCTTCCCGGGCGCCAGAACCAGAACGTTTGCAAGACTCAATGTCCCCGGGACACCGGGACACGTGTTCTCTCGCCTCTCACGCACCCTGGAGCTCATGGGCGTCTTGGGCCCTTTAGACACTGACAAAGCGTTCCTCCTTGCCCACCCAGATCGACTTGGCCCAAAGAAGGGACCACTTGCTGCTCCCCTGCTTCCATGGCCCCGCTGAGCAGCCCCCGTTCCTTTCATTCCAAAGGCCCCAGAGCGAGGAAGTAATTGCGGGTCACCCCATCAGGGCCTCCCCTTCCCTGGTCCCGCCTCTCAGATTCGCCGGGGGTCTGCGCGCGCGCGCGCGCGCGCGCGCTCCTGGGAACGCGGTGGCTCCTGTCGCCTGAGTGGCAGGGACAGCGCGGGAACACAGGGCAGAGGGAAAGCGGGAACTGAGAGCGCCGGCGAAATGCCCCCTCCGCCCCGCCGGGCCCCTCCCAGTACCCCCCGACCCCGCCAGGCACCTCGGGGGCCAGGACTGGGGGGTGAGGGAGAATGTGGGGGAACTCTGCGTTCAGCCGCTGCCCCTTCCAACTTCCGCGCGCCGGGCTCCGAGCGTGTGCAGTGGCCGCGGCAGGGGCTGCAGGTGGAGCGGAGCCGCGCGCGAACTTACCCGCGGTGGCGGCCACCCCTCCGCGGGAGGCGGTCAGACTCTGGAGCCACACTCCCAGGGCCACCAGGAGCAGCGCTTGGCTCTTCATCTCCGGGAGCGTCCCTCTGTAGCGGCTGCACTGTGCCCGCGAGCGCGCGGACCACGGACTGGGCGAATGGGAGGCAGGAGAGGGCCTGGAGTCTCGGGCTGGCGCCGGGCAAGCTTCCCTTTCAACGGAGGGGCTCCGCAGATGAATGGAAGGGGCAGATCTCCTCTGCGCAGTAGGAGGAGGAATTGAGTCTGACACTGTCTTCACGCCGGGGCCTCTTAAGTGACTGGAAATATGCAAATAAACCTCATCACCTATTGGCTATAAAATCATAAGTTGGGGGGAGGGCCCTAAATCCACTTCCAAATATATCAGCAAACTGTAATGCGCACCGTGCCTGCCAGCAAGAAGAGGGGGAAAGGGCAGAAGGGAATATTTTTTTCTGAGGAGGTTCCTATTTGCTTTTCCTCAGGGTCCCTTGTGGACAGCCCATCACTCACTGGTTTTCCAAAGAGGGGAAGTTAAACTTTTAAACAACGTCTGCCATTAATTCCATGATTTTCTTTTTCAATTCTGGGGCAGATGAACAGGCGTTTCTTCTTAGGTTGTGTGGGGCTCTTAACATTGGCAAGTTAGGCGAGTTAGGCAAGTTCACCCAGTTTATCAGTTTTGCCTCATACCAATTACAGCCAATTTTCGAACTCTTCTAGAAGGCACGGATAGTATCTTATCGTCAAAGGCAGATGACTGAGGTCAAATGAAAGTTTCCAGGGTTGCGCTAGGAGAAAGAAGTAGTCGTGAAACGGAATGATTCCATTTATATGAAATTCCCAAAGTAGACCGATCCCTTGAGACAGAAAATAGAGCAGTGGTTTCCTGGGGTTGAGAGAAAGAGCCCAGGTGCCGTAGTGATGCCTCATTGGGCTGCTGACCTCCAGGCTGGCAGTTCAGAACCACCAGCCCCTCATCAGGCGCAAGATGGGCCTTTCTACTCCCTTAAAGGGCTGCCTTTCAGAAACCCGCGGGGGACAGGTCTGCTCCATAGGGCTCATGCTGTAAGTCGGAACTGACTGGACTGAGCGAGAGGCTTAGGAGAGAAATGGGAAATGAAGGCTACTGAGCACAAGGGAGCTGGGAAGAAGAAAATGTCCTAAAATTAGATTATAGTCATGTTTACATACTAAAACCAAATATGCCATATGATTCAAACTGGTGAGCTATATGGTAGGTAAATGACAGCCCAGTAAGGCTTTTTTGGAAAAAGAACAAGTAGTATCTTGGAAAAGGAGGTACGGTAAGAATGTTCCTGAGAAGCAAAGATGGCAAGACTTGGTCTCAAGTACTCGAATATGTTACCAGAAAGGACCAGTCCACTGGAAAAGGACGATCGGTAAAGCAGAGGGTCATTGAAAAAATAAAAAAGAAGAATCATCTTATTTAGACAAATGGACACAGTGGCTGTACAAGGAGCTCCAACAAAGCAACAATGGTGAGGATGGCACAGGCCTGGGCAGAGATTCATTCTGTTGTCCACAGAGTTGCCGTGAGTTGGAGTCAATTCAACAACACCTTACAACAATGATAACAATAAAGAAAAAATTTAAAGTGTTTGGAAGTATGCATGAAAAATAGTAAGACCATATTGGACATCATGCTTTTCTGCCTACAGGCTCAGAATACTTTCAGTCATCTTTCTGAATGTAAAGGGTTTGCATTAGTCAGGAAAGACACTCAACTCTATTCCTCTCTTTATGACCCAGTTGAGAAATTGGATGGGATCTACATTCGTAGCTGAACAGAATGAAAGGGCCTACAATTTTAATTAGGTTCACATTCTAAGTGTTTCTTAAGAAATAAAACAGAACCTGGTTGTTGCTGTTGTTGTGAGGTGCCATCCAGTGGATTTACACCTGGAAAGATCCCACGTACAGAAAAGGATGGAATATTTCAGGGTCCTGCCCCAGCTTCACAATCTCATGTTTGAGCCCATCACTGCAGCCACTGTGTCGATCCATCTAGCTGAAGATCTTCTTAATTTTTACTGACTCTCTACTTTACCAAGCATGATGACCTTCTCCAGGGAAGACCTTCTTATCCTTCCTGGTCCTTTCCACTAAACATGTCTACAGTGCAAGAGATGAAGACTCACCATCCTTGTTTCTAAGGAGCCCTCTAGCTGTGCTTTATCATTGCCAACATAACCTGAAGGTATCAACTCTTCCTTCATCTTCCTTTCTTGTTATTCAGATTTGCTGTGCACACAAGGTAGCTTGCTACTCTGTAGAACAGAGTTCATTTTCCTTTTTGAAAGTTGATTTCTTTTTAAAGTTGATTTATTAAATTCCACAACATAATAGATTGCCTTATACTGCAATTCTCACACAATGTATTGTACACACTCATTCAGTCTTACAAGGTATGTAGAGGAATCCTGAAACTTGTGAAGAATCAACCCCCTCTGAAGAGCTTTAGAAACGGCAGAAGAGACCAGATCCTGCAGAGGAAGAGTACCTATGGTAAAGCAATTTTTCAAAAGTGTCTTATAGTAAACTCTAGCGTATTGAATATGCTCAGGTTACACATGACACAGTCATTGCACTGTGGACATGCCTACCATTTTATATGGAGTACTCTTGTTCTCAAAAAACCTTCTAAATACGCAATGCCCTGTGCTAGTTGTGCGTTGGACGACGAACCACAAGTTCGACCCCACCAGCTGCTGCCCGGGAGAAAGCTGAGGCTTTCTATTCTCATAAGGAGTTAAAATCTCAGAAATGCTACAGGGGCAGTTCAACTTTGGTCGGAATCTACTTAATACCAGTGAGAACAGTGCTAAGCAATCTACATCTTTCTGTGCCTTTCAGAGAAATGCAAGATTTTATACAATTGCTGAAAGAAAATATGAGGATATATATATATATAAATTATTTTCCATTTATCGCTAAAAGGAAATATGAGGCTTAAATATATATGAATGATTACCATATAACAAATTAAATCAGAAGGCACTACGTTGGAGTGACTTTTTTTTAAAAATGTGAACCTGGTTTTGGAATGGCTTGTGCTGTTACTAAGCATATCCGTTAGCGTTAGATATTTCCAGGAAGAATTAACTCATACCATTTAGCCTAGTAGAAAAGCAGACCGGCTGGCTCTGCTCCTAGTGCAAGGGGTGGGCAGGTGGGTGTGGTGGCAACTCCCTCTCCTGATTGGCTGCTCTCGCTGGCAGTCAGGTGACTGCGTTCTCACGCTGAGGCTCACGTGCTCTCAGAGTCTGGACTGCTGGGAGAGAGGCTAAGCTTCCGATTTCAGCAAGGTTATTTGGTCACGAATAGCTTGAGGGCTTGACTTTTTCTAATACGGACACTTTGTTAAAAATCGAAAAAACTTAAGCTTAAAAGAAGCTGAGCGTTTTATAAACGTTTAACCAAAGAGTTCCCTTAAAGCAGGACACTTCCTCCTGATACAAGATAAAAACCAGCTAAGTAAAAAAAATTAAAGTACCTACCTCTTGGAACAACTGCTATCTACAGATTCAAGCAAGCTTTATTTCCTTTACTCTTTTCTTTCTCTCGCCTTTCCTTTCTCTCCTTCCCTCTCTACATTATCTGGTGTAGTAGCTATGTGTTGGGCTGTGATCTGCAGGGTAGGCAGTTCAAGCCACCAGCAGGCAGTTCAGTCTCAAACTCAGAGGGAGGACGTTAGGAGTCAGCATTGACTCCATAGCAGTGAGTTAGGTTTTTCTCCATATATCTACCCCTCAGCACATCCATTGAGCGATAGTTATTTGCTTACATGTCCCATCCCTTTCTCTGCCAAATCATTTTTTAAAAAAACCCAAAAAACCCTGCCCCTCATAAATAGCATCCCTGCTGTACAGATGAGGAAGGATTAACCAACAGGAACCACAAAACCTAGTGTTTGTTTTTGGTGATCCCGGGGAAAAGGAACATATATTTGATGCACTGTGCTTTAATATTGCTGGAATTTGCACATTTGTGGGGAAGCCGATGTTCTGCTTATACATGTGTGTTTTAGAACTGATTTTATTCTGTGTCCTCTTTGCTAAACTCTAATATGATGTATTGTCTAAACGAGCACCAAAGAATTAACAGTGCTGAAATGATAGGCCTGTCACCGAAATGCTATCGAATCTAGGGGGAAAGTTTAAAATTTACAAGTAAAACCCCCCCAAAATTTAAAGTATTAAAAAATCACTCAATAAGCAAACAGAAAACCCTCGACTTCAAACGACAAGTTATGATAAAGGACTTTCTACCATCTCCACCACAGATGGACAAGAAGGGACACGAGTGGCGAGTGGCACCAGAACAGAGAAGGTGGCCTGCCTAGGACCACGCAGCTCAGATTGTCTGCAGAATGACCGGGTGCCTGGACTGGCTTGGCCTCCCTGGCTGGATGATACGCAGAGCTACTGACCCTACAGACCTTGGCTTTCATCCTGACAAAGTGAAGTGGGAGAAATCCAAAGTATCTCAGTTCAGGGAAGATTAAATACAGACAGGAGACAGTTCTCCCTGGGCAAAGTAAGACACTGTAGTTGGGAAAAGGGAATGACTATTGAATTCCACCAAATGTTCTAGTTCCTCTCTACCACCACCACTAGGAAGGAAATGATAAAGTTCACTTTGTAAGCACTTGGAAGGGTGGGTGGATGTGGGGAGAAAACTGCTTCAAATGAAAAAAAATGAGGCGGGGGTAGTTGTAAAGTAATCCAGACCTATGTTAAAGATTTTAGGTGTCCTGAACTGGGACGATCCATCCTCTTCTCTGATCATCTTTCAGACACAAAGGAAAACAAGCAACAAAGAAGACATTTTGTTGTTGTTATATTAGCATTAAAATATTTGTCTCATTAAAGTTAAAAAAGAAATAAAGATAAATGTTAATATAAGAGAAATAAAAAAACCTTCAATGTATCGCAATGGCACATCCTAGAAAAAGCTACACTAAAACCTTCAACAGCCATAATCTCTGAAAGATGGAAACCTATTGGAGCAGGAAAACACTAATATTTTTCCAAAATTGAGCCATAGAAAGGGGTTAGACTGCACCCCGTGAAAAGGCAGAAAACTTTCATGACACTGAAAAGCAAGACAGTTTGGGCTATGGCAGGTTTCCCTGTGTATAATCATGGGGAAAGATGGACTCACCAGCCAGACAGTGACAGATAGGCATTTTGGAGAGGAGCTGCAATAAGGTCTTTGGTGGAGGTCTTTTAGTAAAGGGCGGTTCATGAAAAAAGAAAAGAAAAGAATGATTTACCACCAATTCATTGGTTTAAAACCCACGGCAGTCTATTAGGTCTTTCCCCCTTTTCTAAAGCCAAACTAAAACAAAACAACAAGCTTAAATCCCTGCAGGAAATGAAAATAACCTTGCCATGAACCCTAGTGAGTGAATTGAATCGGGAAGGGCAGGAATGTTTTGGGGTGCTGACCTTGCATTCCCAGAGAAACTGAGATCCTCACTCCCAGGCCTAAGGGAGCCTCCCCTCACAAAGCACGTGCTTGAGGTGCCCCCTGCTGACTTTCTGGTGATATTGTAACATTTCCAAAAAGATGTACTATATGAAGCCTGAAACGGAATTGACTAGATTTATTGTTAAAGTCTTGAAGACGAAATGCAGATTGTTTTATATTTATTAATTATTTTGTTGATTATAATTTAATGGAAGGAAGAACCACCCCACGCCCCAATGGATCCCCCCACCTTGTAGGATTCCCTGCAGCATCTAAACGTGCTGGGAAAGGAGTTGACAATAGTGGCCAGATGAATTAAAACAGCGAGTAAAGTAGGACTCTGTGAAAAATGAGAAAGGGCTGAGTTATTTGACTCTTCATTTTAAGTCTTTCATAGATTTATTCGTTATAAAATGTCAGCCCCCCAAAATGCGCACATACATGTTCTTATGATTGTGAGCTAGTCTATTCAGTGTAGATTTGAGAGTAGGGAAATGGAGGATGAATTTCATTTGATTGGAATATGTGTGCTGGCCTGACATCATTCTCTTTGTGTTTCTATTTACCTCTTTAGTTAAAAAGTAATATTCTTATGACAGACAAACAAACAAATGTGAGCAGTACATAAGTGCTTCTTCCAACCTCAGAATTCGAATCTCCAATTCCCTCTCCACAAGCACCTGCTATTTCCTTACAAAAAAACTCTTTGCATATACGAGCAGGAATTTGTGTCCATAAATGTGCATATATAAATGCATGTAGAGTTATCCACACACATTTATTTTTATAGTATGTCATATAATTTAAGTATTGGTTCATAATTCTTTTCTCACCTAACAATGTTTCTTAGAGAGTTCATGTAGAGTAGAAAAACTCTTTTTGTTCCCTGTGTGATGCAAATGTTTTTGCCCCACAGTTAGGATGTGATGCAAATGACCAGCAGTTCGAAACCACCAGCAGCTCCACAGGACAAAGAGTTGGCTTTCTACTCCCATAAAAAAACCAGAGTCTTGGGAACCCACAGGAGGTTACTGTGAGTCAACACTGACTCGATGGGAGTGAGTTTTGCCTTTTGGTTTTCAGAGTAAACTAAAAAGAGCCCTGGTGTAGTCATTATGAATTGAGTTTCTCACCACCAGTCGCTCTACTGTGGAAGGACGAGGCTTTCTACTCCTGTAAAGAGGTTCAGTCTCCAACCAGACAACAAAACAACAACAACAAACCACTGACAAAGAACAAAACAAAACACATCAAGAAAGAAGAGCTTGTAGTTAGTTCAAGGATCGTTTTTTGGCCCTTAGGAGTGTTTTCCAGTCCAGTCTGTTGGGGCACTACGCCCTGGCCCCAAAGTCCACTTTCAGCATTCCCTGGGGACCTTGCCACTCCATTTCCTTGCTGTTCCGCTGCACCCCACCACACTTTGCCTCGGTGTGGTGGGATCAGGTCAGGTGCAATGCACACACTGTGTCTCCGGTGCTGTATCCTGTATCACCCTTGGTCACTGAGGGGCATCATGTCTCATACAAGCTCTTCTTTCTTGATGTGTTTTGTTTTGTTCTTTGTCAGTGGTTTGTTGTTGTTGTTTTGTTGTCTAGTTGTATACTGTTGCTTTGTTTTCCTCTGTCTTGTTTTCGTGCATGTTATTGTCTCCACAGGTCTGTCTAAATAAGACAGGCTGGAAGAACTATCTGGAGGGAAAACAACGGGACCGACAGTTCCGGGGGGATTTGGGATAGGGGGAGGTGGGGGGGGGTAAGGAAGTGGTGTTAACAAACACAGGGACAAAGGAACAACATGGGACCCAAAATGATAGTGAGGGGGGAGTAGCAGGCCTGGTAGGGAATGATCAAGGGTAAGGTTAGGTAAAGAAGAGGTATAGCTGTAACCCAGGTGAGGACAGAGCATGGCAGTAGGACAGGAGGAAAGTCAAGGGAGATGGAGGAAAGAACTAGGAGTCAAAGGGCATTTATAGAGGTCTAGACGAAGACATGTACATGCAAATATATATATGAGGATGGGGAAATAGATCTGGGTGGCTATATTTATAGGTTTAGTATTAAGGTGGCAGAAGGACCTTAGGCCTCTACTCAAACACTCCCTCAATGCATGAATACCTTCTTTTATTAAATTGGTACTCTACAATGCTCACCCTCCCGACACAACTGCTGAAGCCAAAGTGGGTGAACAAGTAAATGTGGTGAAGAAAGCTGATGGTGCCCGGCTATCAAAAGAGATAGTGACTGGGGTCTTAAAGGCTTGAAGATAAACAAGCGGCCATGTAGCTCAGAAGCAACAAAGCCCACATGGAAGAATACACCAGCCTGTGTGATCACGAGGTCCCGAAGGGATCAGTTATCAGGCATCAAAGAACAAAAATTCATATCATTGGCTGCACACCTCCATGATACGATCACTGAAGACAAACAGGTGCATAAGCAAATGTGGCGAAGAAAGCTGATGGTGCCCGGCTCTCAAAAGAGATAGTGTCTGGGGTCTTAAAGGCTTGAAGGTGAACAAGCGGCCATGTAGCTCAGAAGCAACAAAGCCCACATGGAAGAAGCACACCAGCCTGTGCGATCACGAGGTGCCAAAGGGATCAGGTATAAGGCATCACCCCCCCCCAAAAAAAATACCATAGTGAATGAAGAGGGAAGTGCAGAGTGGAGACCCAAAGCCCATTTGTCGGCCACTGGAGATCCCCTCACAGAGGGGTCTAGGGGAGGAGATGAGTCTGTCAGGGTGCAATGTAGCACCGATGAAGAATACAGCTTTCACCCAGATCCTGGATGCTTCCTCCCCACCAACTACCATGATCCAAATTCTACCTTGCAGGACTGGATAGGGCAGAGGTTGTACACTGGTGCATATGGGAGCTAGAGGCACAGGGAATCCAGGGTGAATGATATCTTCAGGACCAGGGTTATGAGGGGCGATACTGGGAGAGTAGAGGGTGAGTGGATTGGAAAGGGGAACCGATTACAAGGATCCACATGTAACCTCCTCCCTGGGAGATGGATGGCAGAGAAGGGGGGGAGGGAGACTCCGGATAGGGCAAGATATGACAAAAGAACAATCTATAAATTATCAAGGGCTCATGAGGGAGGGGGAGTGGGGAGGGAGGGGAAGAAAAGAGGAACCGATGCAAAGGGCTTAAGTGGAAAGCAAATGCTTTGAAAATGATTAGGGCAAAGAATGTATGGATGTGCTTTATACAATTGATGTATGTATATGTATGGACTGTGATAAGAGTTGTATGAGCCCCTAATAAATTGTTTTAAAAAAAAAACCATTGCAGTCTGTGAAACATACAGGGACAGTTCTATCCTGACCTACAGGCTCACCACAAGTCAGAATTGACTCGATGGCAGTGAGTTTAGTTTTCTGGTTTAGTAACCAATAACCATTTTGAACCCCACCATCAACAGAATCCACCACTTGTCTGTCAGTTCGTCATTCTGTGGTGGCTCGCATGTTGCTGTGGTGCTGGGACCTGTGGCACTGGTATTTCAAATACCATCAGGGACACTCAGCCAAGTGAACAGGTTTCAAGAGAGCCTCCAGACTAACAGCCACGGAAGAAAATGCATTGGCTATCCATTCCTGAGGAATTAGCCATTGGAAACCTTTTGAATAACAATGAAACATTGTCAGATACGGAAAACTCAATACATGGCAGCAGAACCTGGTCAGATTCAGTGTTGATGGCCATAACAATGTGCTCAAACATCACCATGGTGCAGATGGCACCAGGCTGAGTACTGTTCCCTTCTGTTGTGTGTGTCAGAACCGACACAAACGCCCCTAACAACAGCAGCACCAACGCAATCGACAACAAGCCTGGTCATTTGCTTCCTTACAGACTACCGCTAATAGAATGCTGGGGAGTCCTTTCCTCTAACACATGGAATCCACTTGACAGTATTGGGCTTAACATCGCCTTGCATGATTTCACCATCATTTATTTAACCAGAACCCTATTAATTGTTATTTATTCCCTCCATAATATAAACCATGCTACAGTGAACAAGAATGTGGCATCAGGATTGAAGGAAGACTTGCTAACAACCCACAACATGCACATGACACAAATTTGCTGGCTGAAAGTGAGGAAGACTTGAAGCACTTGCTGATGAAGATCAGGGATTGCAGCCTTCGGTGTGGATTACAATTTAGTGTGGTAATCCACAATCCTCACAACTGGCCCAATAGGTAGCATCATGACAAATGGAGGAAAGACTAAAGTTGTCAAGAGTTTCTTCTTACTTAGATCCACAATTAATGTTCATGGAAGTAGTCAGGAGATTGAATGAGTTATTGCACTGTGTAAATCTGCTATACAAAACCACTCTAATGTGTTGAAAAGCAAGGATGTTACTTTGATGACTAAGGTATGGTCATCCAAGCAATGATATTTTCATATGCATGTTGGACATTGACGAAGAAGGACGAAAGAAAAATCGATGAATTTGAACTGTGCTGTTGGTGAAAAATATTGAAAGTACAATTGGCTGCCAAGAGAACAAATATATCAGCTGTGGAAGAAGTGAAACCAGAATGCTCCTTAGGGGCAAGGATGGAGAGACTTCATCTCACATATTTGGACATGTTATCAGGAGGTAAAAGTCCATAGAGAAGGACATCATGCTTGATAAATTGGAAGGGCGGGCAGTGAAAAAGAGGAAGGCCCTCAACGAGATGGACTGACACAGTGGCTACAACAATGGCCTCAATCGTAAGAACAGCGGTGAGGATGGTGCAGGACAGGGTCGTGTTTGTGCATAGGCTGGCTGTCCATCAGAACTCTCTCAATAGCACCTAGCAACCAACAACGACATAGTGATCAAAGATACCATATATACATGAATATAAGCCGACCCGAGTATAAGCCGAGGTACCTAATTATTATCTGGGAAACCAGAAAAACTGATTGATTTGAGTATAAGCCTAGGGTGGAAAATGCAGAAACTATTGGCGAGTTTCAATAATCAAAACAAATGAAAATAAAATCACTAAAAATAGAGCCATCAGTGGGGTAATGTATTTAAATATTTATTTTAAATAAATAAAAGGACGAGTCATTTAACATTAGTAAACCAGCACAGTAAGTGGGAAATAGGTGCAACAAAAACAATAAGGTATCAACAATGATACCTTAAGAGTACTATTCCCTGAGCTCAATCAGCAACCAAGCTAAAATGTAGAGTTAAAATCCTTCAAAACTGGATTCCTCATCATCATCCGTATTCCAATGCAGAGCTTCAGCTGGTGTGAGGTCATCATAGACACTGTCCTCACTGAGATCGCCGTCATCGCCATCGCTGCTGTCATTTTCATACAAAGCGCAGTCTTCACTGCCATCCATAGCATTACTAATACTACATTTCTGGAAGGCACGTCGCACCATGTCTTCTGGAATGTCTTCCCATGCATCTTGAACCCACTTTGCTATAAACTATGTCAGGCTTCATGAAATTTCCTCCTTTTGTTAGTCGGGCTTGACCAGATGACATCCATTCATGCCACATCCTTCACACATGGTCTTTAAAAGGCTTATTCAAAGATACATCCAGAGGCTGCAGTACAGATGTAAGCCCACCTGGAATAATAGCTAAAGTAACTTTACTAGATTTTGCCAATTTTTTTTATGTCATCTGATAGGTGGACTCTGAACATACCGCAAACAAGTAACGATGGCTTTTTCTTTAAGGCTGCTCCTGGTTGTCAGTTCCAAATTTCTTCCAGCCATTTTTTGGTTCCGTTTTCACCCATCCAGCCTTTAACATGTGCACACACAGTAATTCTTGATGGAAAATTGATCATTTTAGGCAAGGTCTTTCTTTTAAAAATAATGACAGGACGCAGCTTAGTTCCATTAGCTAAACATGATAGAACAACTGTAAAGTGTTTGTTTTCATTTCCTGTGGGTTGAGAAAAATGTTTTTTCTCCTAAACTTCCCACAGTTCTGTTGCTTGGAAGATCAAGTCATGGCAGTTTCATCCATCTTCCCAATATCTGCCAGGTCATAATTATAAATCCTTCTTTGTTTTATAATAAATGACTGGAATGACATAATTTTTCTTCAAGGTCTTTTGGCAATTTCTGGGAAATCTTTGTTCTTTGTTTCAAACATAGTAGGCCAACCTATTCACGAAGTGGGTACACCATCCTGCTGATGCAGCAAATTTTTCAATGCCTGGTGCTTTATATTTGTCATCTTTAGCCATTTGTAGAGCATGTATGTGGATTCCCATGCGTGTTACGCAGTATCCATTTTGATGACACTCCATAACCGATTTATGCAATTCACTCTCTAGATCCCTATAAAAAGACATTAAACCACAACGAGCTTTTTTAGCTTTTGGAATCTGTTCCATTCAGCCTTCATTTTCCGCCACTCCCTCACTTGCTTTTCATCAACACAGAATTCTGTACTTGCAATACTGTTATTGCTCTCTTCTGCTCTTGACACAACCTTCATTTTGAAACCAGCCTCATATGACCAGCGTTTTTGTTTTGGTTCAAGAGTATCCATTTCTAATAGGATAAAAAAACAAGACTTTGAAAAAGAACTTTCATGGTAATGCCCCTCCCCCGCCCCAGCGACAGTTACCTGGGAGGAGGGGGCGGGGAGTCCATGCGGGTGGGGGATTCAGGATGTGAATTAACACAGAGACCAGAGGGGAGAGACGGAGCGCAGCCACAAACACATCCTTACCAGTTCACCTGCCGGTGTAAGAGAATCACGAAGGGTGCTTCTGCGAATTGGAGCCATCCACATCATAGGACAGCTCTGATTGGTTAGGTGTGAGTAAACAAACATTCAAAGCCCTGCAGTGTCAGCGGGGCTTTGAATGAACAGCGGAGAAACAGCAATCACCCGCGAGATGTCACACCTCGCTGGGGTACCACTGACCATGTGTAAGCTGAACCCCAGTTTTCAGCACATTTTTTGTGATGAAAAACTCGGCTTATACACAAGTATATACAGTAAGTTGTTTGAAACTGTTGAGTTAAAAAATAAGAACGTTCATCTTTTAACAATTCAAAACTAACTTACCCTTCAAAGAAAGTCCTCAGCTTTCCATTCCCACCTACAGTATATGAGAGTGAATGAGTTTTGATATCCTGGGCATAACTGTGTATTTCAGAATTTTAAAATCTTGACCAGTCTAGCAAGTGAAAACTTGTCTCTTGCACTTTCAAATTTATTTTAAGATTGTTAAGTAATAACTAACTCCAGATAGTGCTTTCTATGTTCCAGGCATTGTTCTAAAAGCTTTAAGCATATTAAATCATTTAACAAAAAGTTTCCCTAGGATGTGCTTTGCATACCAGACAGTATCTTCTTTAACGTGTCCAGCCATCATTGATTTGATCTCTCTAATAGAAACTGCACATTAGCTGTCACTCCCTTTTCCCCTCCCAGCCTCAGTTCTAGGCAGCCATTAATCTATTTTCTATTTCTGTACATTTGTCTACTCTGGATATTTTACATAAATATCTTACAATGGCTTTTGTGACTGATTTATTCCATTAAGTATAATGTTTGCAAGTTATAGTATTTATTAGTATTTCATTAGTATGTATTAGTATTCATTTTTATTTCCAAATAATACTATATTATATGGCTGTATCATATTTTCTCTAGCCATTCATCAGCTGACACACTTCCAGGTTGTTATCACTTATTGACCATCACAAATAAAACTGTTATGAACTTGTATACACCTCTTTTTTGTTGTTGTTGTTGTTAGGGGCATATGCTTCCAACTCCCTTGGATATATTCCTAGGCATGCAGTTTCTGGGTCACATGGTAACCAGGATCAGAAGGAACTTCGGTGGGGAAATGGTTAAACCATTGACCAGTGAAGAGACTCTGAAACTTGCTCTTCAAAATTGGGTTGGGAAGGATCCTGTTATGTGATCACTTTGTGAGTTGGTGCCATCAAATAGACACCCAACAACAAGAGCAGCTCTGTGAGAAAAACAACAACAACATAAAGATTAAAGCCTAGAAAAATCTTATGAGGTATTGTTATTCTACTCCATGGGTTCTTTCGAGTTAAAATAGACTCAAAGCAGCAACAAAGATAACTATATTCAACTGTGTAAAGAACCAAGCCTCTTTCTCCATGCATAATGTGTAAAGTAGTGTCCATTCTTTGATGACCATATGTATAATGTTGTCTTAGTTACATTCTGTCTACTGAATGATATTGTGACCTCCCAAATTGGGGTTGAAATCTTGTTCATTGCTTCTGTATCTTTAGCACAAGCCTAGAGGGCTAGTGAAGGTACTCACAGTTTTATGTGAATAGATAGACAATTGAATGATGGAAGGCAGGCTGGAAGGAAAGCAGGAAGAAAAGAGGGAAGGAAGGGGAGAAGGAACATAGGAGTGAGAAGGTGAAACTCCGTGTATAATAATAAGGTGTTTGTATCTATTTTATTGGTAAATGCAAGAAGTCAGAACCAAATCAAGAGGAATCAAAAATGACCTTGTGCTGTCATAAATATTTGAAATGATATGGTAGGGCCTTTTACTTGTATTATATAACTTAGCCATGTTAATTCAACTGATATAATATCATAGATGATATTCCTATTACAATTGATATATGATAGTAAGATTCATAGTGAATGTTATAAGCTATCTATTAATTTTATCCCCAATAATGAAGTTAGAATACTATTTTATGAAAAAACTATTTAATATGTGTTACAGTTGCTATAATACACTTAAGTCACATAACACAATTTTCATTCATAATATTTAAATATATTATGAGAAACAGTCTAATGATAATGCAATGTGTCATTTGTGAACAACGTGCACAGGTTTAAAGGCAATCAGAGAATTAAGAATTTCCCTAGGTCTGGTTTTGATTCAAGGAGCCCTGGAGGCATAGTGGTTTATAGGTTGAACTGTTAACTATCCAGTGAGCATTTTGAACCCATCAGCCATCCATGAGTAAAAGATGAAGCTTTCTATCTAAAAGCTTACAGTCTTGGAAACACACAAGGGCAATTCTACCCAAAGGGTAAGAACGTACTGGATGGCATTGAGAGGTGGCTCAATGGTTAAGACCTTGACTACTAATCCAAAGGCAGGTGGTTCAAACTCATCAGCTGCTTTCTGGGAGAAAGATGTAGTAGTCTGCTTCCGTAAGGGCTTACCCCTTAGGAATACTCTCAGGTCTGTTTGAAAGGGTGGATAGGAGCCAGAACTGACTGAGTGGTAATGGGTTTGATTTGGTTTGAAACTCTGATTCTCAAAGAACCACCTAGGAAAATCAGCATAGAAATTGAACTGCACACATATGTCTGAAAACTTATCTCTGCTTCCTCACCTTGATCCTCATACTTCTTTTCAGTGCAAAAGATTTGAGTGATATTTGTTCACATTCTGCACTGCCATCTCAAGTCTGCTGTGCCTTCTCTACCCCAGAGGCACTCTTTGGATCATTTCACATCACAAAGGTCAACCCAGTTGACTCATTACCTAATAGCATTGTAAGAGGGGCAAAAACCTTCCAGGACCTTAAGCCTAAATTATTAAAAGTTCTCTCTGAAGGCCTTGAATGAAATTTATCTGTTTGTCTGGACAAGACTAATATGTAGTCTCATTAGTTCAGTGCTGCCCGAATGAGGGAGGCTTTTACATCTGTGGTGGCTTCATTGAAAAACTGCAAGATATGCAAATCTCATTAGAAGAACTTGATCAGGAAGATGCAGGCCTGTAGGTGGCAAGGATCACAACACAAGAATGGGGAGTACATTTATTCCAGCCCTGGGCCTATTCCTCCGCATCAGAATTGACTTGATGGCATTGAGTGAGGGATCATTCTGGAACACTCCCATCAGCAGCGGCAGATACCCTGAGGAATGTCCTTTTCACACAAGCACTGTACATCCCTAGCAGTCCTATGCTAGAGCTGACTTATACAAGGCTGTTACGTGATGGCGGTTAAATCTTTAGGAATTTTGCAACCAGGCTGACAGCATTAAGAGCTTGAACTAAGTAACTGAGAGAGCATTTATAAGACGGAAACTGGCAACATCACCCCCAATCAAAGAGTTCTCTCATCCCTACCCTATAATAAACCCTACATATAAACCAAGGGTCCACAACAAAGACTGATTTTGAATGTAGGAAATGTTTGAGCTATTTTCGTGTTGTCATACAGGAGGGGGGAGCATTTGCTATTGGCACACAGTGGGTAGAATCTAAGGATCCTGTTTAACATACTCAATCCACAGGAGAGCCCCACACAACAAATCACCTGGCCCTTAATGTCAGTAGTACTAAGGTGGGAAACACTGGCATAAACCTTGAAAAACCAGAGCTTTTCAAGCGGCCATGTTCATTAAAACAAAGCCAGGCCTGTCAGTCTTGCCTTGACGGCCTTGGACCAACCTTGTGAGCCCTTTTATTTAAAAATGTACTGTATATACTTGTGTATAAGCTGAGTTTTTCAGCATATATCTTATGCCGTTTTGTGATAAAATTAGGTGCCTCAGCTGATAGTTGACTTGGCTTATACTCGAGTATATACAGTATGTGTCCCAATCATGGTCTTATTCCTGCTTCTGTAGTCTCACCTGAAACTGTGATGTATTGATCTGCCACCAATCATGAATTTGGGACAGTTGCATTTGTTCCATGCCCTGTTTATCTGGCTTCCCAACTCTTAATCTTAGGATGCCGTTTTGACCTTGTGCTAATGGCCTCCCTGTGTCTTTGCATTTTCTTTATTTCTTTTAAGATTCTATAAATTTTCGTAAATTAAAAAAACAAAAAACACTAAAGTAAGATATATTCTTCAAAAGTGGACTGGCCTAGGATATACCTCTTGTTGTGCTCTGCTTCCATACTACAAGGCCCATTTGACCACTAGACACAATGGCAAAAGCGCATCTCAATGACCACACCATTGCTTCAGACCGAATCGTGCTACTTCTTAGCATCATCCATTGTCACTCAGATTTGAAGTCCTGCTCATCCCTCAATGCATTTTCTCTCAAATAGCCTTCTTTCTACCAGCCCTAGTTATGCGCCATACTACTAAATCAACTCTTACTAACATATCCAAGCATTTATTTAAAATAGACTTCTTGGAATATAATTTTAACATTGTATCAATTACCAATGTAAAGTGCACAATGGAATGGATTTTGGTATATTCAGAATGGTCTGATTCTCACCACTATTACTTCTGTACTATTTCATCACATCAAAAAGACTCGTCACTCCCCATTTCTCTCACTCTCCCATTTCTAGGCAACCATTAATCTGCTTATTTCTCTATGGGTATTTGTTCTGGAGATTACATGAGGTAAAATCATACTAATGTGGTCCTTTGCAGATGACCACTTTAATCGAGCATAATTTTTAAAGGTTCAGTTACTGAAACACATATTAGCATTTCATTCCTTTTAATGGTTAAATGGTATTCCACCTTATGGACACACCACATTTTATTTATCCATGTATCAGTTAGTGAACATTTGGGTTGTTTCCACTTTGGGCTATTATTCTGGATTCTGTAGAGAAGCAAGATCAGCAAGGCACATATATAAAGGTACATAGATGATTACTTCAAGGTAATGACTCACACCATTGTGCGGGCTCCTAAGACCCAAGGCCACAGGTCAATGGTAGATGGGAGACCTGTGCAAGCTTATGTCCCTCAAACCAGAGGCCAGACAAAGAGAAGAGTATAGGGCTGAGAGAAAGAAAGAGAGAGAGAGAACATGCATTTTTTCCCCACAGGGTGTCTGCTAAAGCACTATAACTCATAGCTCAGCCAAGTGGACACATACACTAACCATCACACCCATCATCTGAAAATAAATACAACTCTGATAAGCTGATGTTATCAAAGATAACCTTTCAACTCCCAAACCAAGCACACTGCCATTGAGTTGATTCTGACTCTAAGTGACCCTATAACTCAGAGTCAAAATTCCCCATTGGGTGTTTCAAGGCTTGTGTTAATCTGGGTACTTTAGAGAAACAAATCCACAGAAATTCATGTATAAGAGAGATTTTATATAAAGCTTAAGTGAACATCAAGAAAACATCCCAACCCAGTGCTTCCCAAGCCCACACTTCCAACATTAACACACATGTCCAACACTAGTCTACAAAGTCCTCCTCTATCTCACAAAACAGATGCAATGATGCTGACTGCAGGAGGAAAGCTGAATCAGTGAACGTGTAATCATCTCAGCACTTGCAGGGGTCTCCACACAGGTTCTCCAGCACCCAGGGCTGCATCGGGGTAGGTCCATGTGGTTTCTCCTCAGGGATGTCTTGCAGGAAGTCAGTCTTGCAAGCTGAAGCGGGGAACTGCTAAGGCAGCTGCACCCTGGTCCAACCATCACAAAGCAAGACACCCAAGAACTCAAAAGGCAAGGCTCACCGAGCCATTTATCCCTCTGCCCTTCAATTAACCCCACATGTGTTTATTCACCACGTTGGCACAATAAACTAACTCCCTCAAGGATGTAATCATTATAGAAGCATACAACCACATTTTTCTTCCATGGTGCATCTGGTGGGTTTGAATGGATTACTTATCAGTTAGCAGCAAAAACTTACCACTGAGCCACCAGGATTCCTAAGGTAAACTTGCAAATAGCCCCATTTCAAATTCCTATCGTTAGTTATTGGGCTTTTGTCTACCATCTTACATACAATTATCTGCATATACAGTTTGATTACTGAGATTATAGTGAGATGGTAAGGGGGAGATAGCTTTAAACTGCATATCAAAACAGATTATGAACATCATTATGCTTAAGAGTTGAAAGAGAAAGGGTAATGATGACTTTTTCTGATTCTCTCTTCATCAAAAGAAGATTGATATGAAAGAGATGATTTTTCCCAACCAGGGCTGGGGTTGTAACCAATACCTCAACGTCCACTTCCCTAGTGTGCTTACCACATTCGTATTCTGCGTCTTCTACATCTTGGAATGAATCTTTTACCTTTCTAGAACTAAATTTGGTTAATAAGACCTCATGTTCCAGTTCAAGGTGAAAGAAGATATTTAATAAAACCAGAAACAATGATATTTATTAAAATTCTTTGTTACCAGCAATTATTTCGTTTCTATTGTGGGCACTAAGTTAAATTGTGGAATGCTTACTATGTATCAGCCGTTGATAGGGGCATGATGTTGACTTCATTAACTGTCGTCAGCTGGCCCCTGCTTCATGGTGACCCACAGAGAACATGGTTATGATCCATCGGGTTTCAGAGGCTGATTTTCAGAAGACAATCACCAGGTATTTCTTCCTATTCTGTCTAAGCCCAGAAGTGCCCAAGAAACCTGCTCAACATCTCAGCACCATGCAGCCCTCCACTGATGGTGCATGGTGCCTCATGTGGGGTGCGTTGGCTGCTCATCCAAGCCAGTCCTTCTCATGGAAGGTGAGAATTCTGCCATTGGACCATCGATGCTCTCAGGTGTATTACCTGTTATCATATTTCCCACACTAATCACATGTGATGGGGATATTATTGGCCTGGCTTTCACAGATGAGGAGAATGAGCATTATGGGAATAGGCCTGGTACCATTCTAGAGCTCATAAAGTAGCATAGCTGGGGTGCCGACCCTCGGGCTCCCTCCTGACCGGGGTCCCGTCCTATTGCACAGCTACAGTGATCTCACTGATGGAGCTCTCTAGTGAAGCTTCAACTTCTTTCAAAAGAGCAAGACTCACGAGGAAGCCCGGGTGGTGGAATTACAGGTTTGGCTGTGACCTGTAAGGTAAGCGCTTCACAACGACCAAACACTCCGCAGGAGAAAGATGGGGCTTTCCACTCTCATAAAGAGTTACAGGCTCAGCAGCTCACAGGGGCAGTTTTGCCCCATCCTATAGGGTTGCTATGAGTCGGCCTTGACTCAGTGGCAGTGAGTTTAGTTTTTGTTTTAATGAGGAAGTGTTGCAAATGGAAGCTCACATGACATGATTGGAAATATTCAAGTTATACATCAAGCTTCAAAGGGTTAAATAGAATGTGTTCTAGTCTCCTATGAAACTTCTTCATAATTATGACATGGGAACCCTGGTGGAGTAGTGGTTAAAGCTTTGGCCGCTTAACTGCACGGTCAGCTGCTAGAAATTGCCAGCCTCTCCGTGGGAGAAAGATGGGGCTATCTATCCCCATAAAGAGTCACAGTCTTGGGAACACACAGGGGCGGTTCTACCCTGTCCTATAGGGTTTCTAGGAGTCTACATCAACTCCATGGCAGAGAGTGAGTTTAATGATGGCGTTGAAAGCTTTCAGTTTTTATAGACCAAGAAGTCAGCAAAGCATAACATTCTACTAAATATGTTATTGTGTAGGGCAACATGTCCTTTTGAAGTGCCACTGGTGTTTGGATAAGGTAATGAGATGAAGGCATACATAATTTAGAAATCTTTTAATATTTATTCCATGGAATTTATTTTTCTTACCTTCATTTCAGAAAAATCATTAATTTTTGTGATGACAATCAAGACCGATTAAATAAAGATCTAGTTTCTATTGACCATCAAGCCACATTCGGCAACTTTTCTCGAGCCACGTTAATTCTTAGCTTTAAAAAGTTTAAACAGAATATTTCATTTTGCTGAGGCAGCAGTATTTGAAATTGTCAGTAGAAATCTTGAAGCCATACTGAGATTAGGAAATGAATCAGGAATTAAAAGTGCTATGTTCGAACATTGTGATAAAGTCTCATATAAATTATTAGTGCAGAAAATATTTTAATTTCATGGTGATTTATTGGGCTGCAAGTCCACAAGGTCTGCAGACTCCATGGTGGTGAGTTCGGTGTTTGGTTTAATGTATTATCACTTAACTTGTTGTTTTCTTTGTTAACACAATATCTAGAATGACAGAGGTTAAAAAAATCAGTATTATGTTTCTCAGATGTTCTCACTGCCATCAAGTCATCTGTCACATCTACAAACACAAAAACAACAAAACAATTTGCCATCAAGTTGACTCTGATTCCTAGCAACCCCATGTGTGTGTGTGTGTGTGTGTGTGAGAGAGAGAGAGAGAGAGAGAGAGAGAGAGAGAGAGAGAGAGAGAGAGAGAGAGAGAGAGAGAGAGAGAGAGAGAGAGAGAGAGAGAGAGAGAGAGAGAGAGAGAGAGAGAGAGAGAGAGAGAGAGAGAGAGAGAGAGAGACAGAAGAATTATGCTCAGAGTTTTCAGTTGATCAGTCTCCTGATCGTTCAGAAATAGATCACTGGATCTTTTTTCCATGGCACATGAGTGGACTTAGGTTAAGCCCTGTGCTCATTAACTGCTTGAAACCCCCAGGGACTCTGGGTCCACATCCATTCTAGAACTTCGGAGCAGTTCACACAAAGAGAAGCAAGACAGTGAGCACACAGGATGCTCAGTATTTCGTTACTGAAGAGCACTGTTGAATGGCAGGGCTGGTGTTTACTTTTATGTAAGTGCTTCTCCCAATTCAGATTCTGATATTAGCATCTATTCTGTATTTATCAGCATTTATCTCAAGGACAAGAGAAGTGAAATCTCTCTCTGGACCAGGGAGTTCCCAAACCGGATGTTAAGTATTGTATGTGTGGTGTGTGAGCACTGAGGGTTAGATCCTGCATGTCAGCCATGCTCAAGTGCTCCTTAATACATTTATTGTTGTGATTGTGACATGCAGAACCCTCTAAGACATGGTGCACAGGGCAGGGTTCCCTCTTAACTGATCTGAGGCTGACATGAAAATATAACTTATTCTGATCTCAGATCCGAAACTCTATAAACCTGGGAGCCAAAAGCAAATCTTAAATTATAATATGAAATCCACATGGCTTATTCTCTTCCCTTGATAAAATTTTTGTCACAAATAATAATTTAGTTTCCTTCAGGTGCAAGGAACTGTGCTGGATGCTATTGACAAGTAAAAATTAAAAAAAAAATCTCTGGCTTCACTCAAGGACTTTTCTGATAAATCGAAGGAGGCAAAAACAACATAAACACCAACCAACCCAACAAACACAAAATAACTGAACAAAATAGGAGTCATTCAGGTGTATGCAAACCTCATTGTTGGTTTCATTGTTCATTGATGAGTATGGCATTTCATTGCCAAAAATCAGCAAGAAGATAGGAAAAAAACACCACATGAGACCCTACAGCAATCTCTCTCTTCCAGAAAGGAGCTTTTTATTTTTTTAGGTGTAGTATTTCCTTTATTATTATTATTAAATAATTTTATTGGGAGCTCTTGCATGTCATATCACAATCCATACATTCATCCATGTGTCAAGCATATTTGCACATATGCTGCCATCATCATTTTAAAAACATTTTCTTTCTATTTGAGCCCTTGATATCAGTTCCTCATTTTCCCCTCTCCATTCTCCCCATGAACTCTTTATAAGTTATAGATTATTATTTTCATATCTTACATTGTCCTCTGTTGCCCTTCACTCACTTTTCCATTGTTCACTCCCTGGGAGGGGGTTATAAGTTGATCCTTGTTGACCCTTTCTCCCCCCATCCTCCTCTAATCCTCCTGGTATCCCTATTCTCCTTGTTGGCCATGAGGGGTTTATCTATCCTGGATTCCCTGTGTTGCAGGCTCTTATCAGTAGCAGTGTGCATGCTCTGGTCTAATCTGATTTATAAGGTAGAATTGAGGTCATGATAGGGGGAGAAGGAAGCATTAAGGAACTTGAAGAAAGTTGTGTGTTTCATCAGTGCTATAATGTACCCTGACTGTCTCTTCTCTTCCTTGTGACCCTTCTGTGAGAGGATGTCCAATTGTCTACCAATGGGCTTTGGGTCTCCACTCCACACTCTCCCCTACCCCTGACCCCCATTTACATTGGGTATGATTTTGTTCTGGGTCCTAGATGCGTGATCCCTGATCCCATCGACACATCATGATCACACAGCGTGGTGTGCTTCTTCCATGTGGGCATTGTTGCTTCTGAGCTAGATGGCTGCTTGTTTATCTTCAAGCTTTTAAGACCCCAGACACTATATTTTTTGATAGCCAGGCACCATCAGCAGAAAGGAGAAATATTGCCCATTGCATATACCTTTGGAGCAACACCATGGCAGAGGGATTTTGTTTGTTTGTATTACTCTTTTCAAGAATTATATCAGACAAAAGATCTCTGAAACTGTTGCTTTGAAAACTAAGAGGTGATAAACCATAGTATTTTCACTTGCTTGGATAATAAGTAAGGAATTTATCTCTTTGAATTATGGCACTGGCTAAAAACACTGAATATACCATGGACTTGAATATACTTAGCTTTAAGAAATCTGTCTTGGAAGAAATATATGTTGGATGGCTCCTTAGAAGTGTGGGTGGGGAACACATCACCTCACAGACTTTGGGCATGTTCTCAGGAGAGACCAGTTCCTAGAGAAGGACATTGCATCATGTTTGGGAAAGTTAAGAATCAGGAAAAAATCGAGGAAAATTTCAATAGATGGATTGACAAAGTGGCTGCAACAGTGGTGAGGATGGCAATGGTAATAATTGTGAGGGTGGCACAGGACCGGGCCATGTTTCTCTCTGTGGTACATGGGGTCCTTCTTCTCTGGAACCAACTAGACAGCACTTAACAACAACAGCATTTTATTTTCTCCTTTGACTTAAACAAAAATTGACAATACCATATTGGTTACTTACATGTTTGGGAAGTAAATTATACCAAGCCTTGGACATGAAATTCCTAACCATTGACTCAAAGATTTCTTCTTTGAAATGAGAGTAGAGCGAGTGAAGCGTGAGGAGCCTGAAGAGATGAGTGGGCTGTGCAGAGGGCCCTGTGAAGATCTGTCGGGGTTCCCTGGGCTCCGTGTCTATTACTTTTGCAAATGGACCGTGAGCCTTCTGGGTCTCAGGCCAGGAGCCAAGGAGAGTTCAACCAGGAAGAGAGTTTGCATTTGTCCTTGAGCGGAGGGAGAAGTTGAGGAAGGCCAGATCCCAGATGGCTCTAGACAAATGATCCAGAAGCCAACTGGCTGAAGGAACAGGAAACAAATGAAGGAAGAAACCCAGGCAAAGTGCCTATAAATTGCTGTTTATGCACCTGTAACTCGGAGTTTGTTTGTTTTTTAATCTCGGAATGAGTGAAGTTTTCAATGGAAAAAGTCATACAAAACAAATAGGCAAACAAACACAAAATCTCACTTCAAATGAAATGGTTTGGATCCGACACTGTCTTTGTTTTACCTTTGTGACTGTTTTCAGACATCAACTTGTTTTCTTTATGATTCTTTGAATGGATGTTTTATTATCAATCCCATTGATTAAAGTATCCCTTAATTTTCAATTCAGAGTTTAAAATTCAGATAGTTTATAAGACAAAATGCACATCATTGAAGTATACTGCTTCATGAGGGATGTGCACCATAAAACTGGCCAACACACATTTGAGCGCCTCAAATGGTAGACTTGTTTCTGCAAATATTTGACCTGCTGATTCCAAGAATGGCACCAATTTCCCTCTGTAAGCTCTAAGTTTTGAGATACAGAGAATATGCCACATACTACCCTTCCTTCTGCTCACCCATAAAAAACATCAGGATGTTGTAACCAAGTCTTAGCTAGCCTGAGACAGAGGAAACACACACCGGTTTTATTTAAAATAGTGTGTTTTGAACTAAATATTTAGGTCAAATTATACTTAACCTAGTGTTCTTTGATCCAAAACTATATTTGAACAGTGAAAATTACATGAACTTGAAATTTTCCTCACGTATCATTTCTCCTTTTTAGGAATTGAATCGCAGACTCTTCCAATTTGTTACTTTAGAAAGTGGCCATAAATGAGTTACTGTTTAATAAACAAGGAGCCCTGGTGGCTTAGTGGTTACGCGTTGGGCTACCAACCACAAGGTCAACAACTCTAAACCACCGACGAGACTTTCTATTACCATCAACAGTTACAGCCTAAGAAACCCACAGGGGCAGTTCAATCCTGTCCTATACAGTTATAAATAAATGCTATTTATTGCCATTAACTCAATGGCAGTGAGTCGTATTATTATTATTTTTGTACAATAAATAAGGAACCCTGATGGCATGGCAGGGGATGTGTTTAGCTGCTATTCCAAGGACAGCTATTCCAGCCCACCAGTCCCTCTGCAAGAGAAAGATGATCCTTTCTCTCCCATCAGCGTGACAGTCACAGAAACCCACAGGGGCAGTTCCACCCTGTTCTATAGGGTTGCTGAGTCAGAATCAATTAGATTGCATGTGGGCTTTTTTGTTGTTTATGTAATTGAAAAATCATTGATATTAAACTTTTCTTCTTTTAAAATATAAGTATCAAAGCAACAAACTTATATGGGATATAATGTTATTGTTGTTATTGTTAAGTGCCATCAACTTAGCTCCAACTACACAACAGAACAAAGCACTACACCCTCCATCCTCACAATTGTCCCTGTGCTTGAGTCCAAACCAAAACACTGCAAAAACCCTAACAAAAACCAACCAAACCAACAGTCAACAAAGAGCCCCAGATATGTTTCCCTGATTGTGATTCTGATTCATGTTACACAGAACAACTGCTTCCTACGATTTTTGTGGCTGTCATCTGTACAGAAGTCGATTGCCAGAACTTTCTGCTACTGAGCTGCTAGGTGGGTTCAAAGCCCAACTTTTAGGTTAGCTGTTGTTGTTATTAGGTGCTATCGAGTCAGTAGCAACCCATAGGGACCTTATGCACAACAGGATGATCAAAACCTGGTCCTGCACAATCCTCAGGATTGTTGCTTTGCTGGAGAACATTGACACAGTCACTGTGTTAATCCCTTTTGATGAAAGCCTTCATCCTTTTCACCATCCTTCCACTTCAGAGAGCATAATGTCCATCCCCAGGGCGTGGTCTCTCTGTCTTGCCATCCTTGCCTCTCAGGAGCACTCTGGCCTTACTTCTTCTGATACAGATCAGTTTGTCCTTTTAGCGGTCCATGGTACTTCCAGTATTCTTCTTTAGCCCCACAAGTCAAATGAATTGATTTTTCTTCGGTTTTCCTTATTGAACATCCAACTTTCACATCCATATGAGGCAATGGAGAATGGAGAATATGATGCACATTAATCCTCAAAGAAGCATTCTTGCTCTTCAATACCCTAATGAGGTCTTGTGCAGCAGATTTACTTAATGGAATATATATATATGTATAATGATGTCTTGATAGATGCTTCCATGAGCATTGAAGGTGGATCAAGCAAGACAAAATCTGTGACAAATTCAACCCTTTCTCCATTTCTCATAGTGCTATTTATTGGTCCAGTTTTGAGGATTTGGTCTTCCTTACATTAAGTGTAATACATACTAAAGGCTACAATTCTTGATCTTCATCAGCAAGTGCTTCAATTTCACCTCACTTTCAGCAAGCAATGTTGTACCATCTGCATATCATAGGTTGTTAATACGCCTTCCTCTGATCCTGATGCCCCACTCTTCTTTGTAAAACCCAGCTTCTTTTGTGATTTGTTAAACTTATAGATTAAACAAGTATAGTAAGAGCACACAACTCTGATGCACACCTTTACTTATTTTAAACCATACAGTCTTCCCTTGTTCTGTTTGCACAACTCACTCTTAATCCATGTACAAATTCGGAGTGAGCACGATGAAGTTCTCCAGAATTCCTATTCTTCTCAAAGTTATCCATAGTTCGTTATGGTCTGCATAGTTAAAAACCTTTGCATAGTCAATAAAACACAAGTAAAGATCTTTCTAGTATTTTCTATCTGACATCAGCAATGATATCTTATTCCATGTCCTCTACTGAATCTGGCCTTAACTTGTGGTAGTTACCTGCCAATCTGCTGCTGTAATGTGATATTGTTATATATGATATTACATCATATTATATTATACATTATAATAGCGTGTTCTAATATATAGTATAATAGAAAGTGATTAGTGAATTGGACACTCAATTCAATGCCATCAAGTTGGTTGATTCCTACTCATAGTAATCCTATAGGACAGGGTAGAACTGCCCATGTGGGTCTCTAACACGGGAACTCTTGATGGGACAGGAAAGCCTCATCTAATTTCAAACTGATGACTTTTAGTCAGCAGCTCAATGTGTAATCATTATGCCACTAAGGTTCAGTGCTTACTCTTTGAAATATCACACTAGAGCAGCACATTGACAGTGAACTATACCAATAGTTAGTAATGCCGCTCAGCTAGATCGCTGTCGCTCCATCACTCCCTAGTTTTTCCCCTGTCTGTGGTGTCGTTTGCTCACCACTCCCTTCCCCCAACTCCTCCTTCCCCACAATCCCCTCCAGAACTGTCATTGCTTTCTCCTGGGCCTTGCTTCCCATGCCTATCTTATATAGCTAGGCAAACCAACAATAACGGAAACAAAGCAAAAAGAAAGCAGATTAAACAAAAAGAGGAAAAAATAACTAGGGGAAAAAAACCCCAAAGCATATGTAATTCCAGGTCTCTCTGCTGACCTTTATGATTTTTTTCCCCATTTCTCCTGGGGGAATTCTGGGAACTGCCACTCCTAGCCTGAAGGCTATTTTTGGGCCACCTCAGGGGTTTTGTGGCTTGGCTTTGTTCCCATTGCTGATCTGTTATGTTCCCTTCTTGGTTATCCCCACTGTGGGAGGTTTAGATCCGACTAACTCCCTGCCATGTGTCCACAGTATTGTCCTCTGTCAGCGTATGCTCCAGGGAGAGGACATCATGTCTCAAGCTGTTGTGGGTCCTAAAGTCCTCTGTGTGCCTTAGCAGCTCTCTGCTAATTCTGGGCTTCTTTCCTCTCCATATGAAGTTGATGGTCAATTTTGCCAATTCTTTGAAGAAGGTTGTTGGTATTTGATTAGGGATAGCATTAAATTTGGGTAAGAGTGATATCTGTACTATATTGAGTCTTGGAGTTCACGAGTATGGGATATTCTCCCATTGTGGAGGTCACTGTAGTTTTCCTTGTATTAGTCTTTTGGCTTTTTGGTTAAATATATCCCTAAATATTTCAATTTGTTCTTGACTATTGTGAAGGGTACCAACTTCATGATTTCCTCTTCCAAGGTCTTGTCTGATGTAGATAGCAAACCAGTAGACTTCTATTTGCTGATCATGTATCCTGCCACTCTTCCATATTCCTCTATCGCTGCAAGTACTCCTGATGTGGAGCTTTGGGGATTTTCAATGTATAGAAGTCTGCAAATAGCGATAGTTTCACCTTCTCCTCTCCCAGTTGGATACCTTTAAAGTCCTTCTGCTGCCTTCTGTTGTTAGCTAGGACCTCCATTATAATGCTGAATAGAAGTGGGGACAAGGGGTACCATTGTCTTATCCCCTTTTCCAGTAGGATTATTTTCATCTCTTCTCAATTGACTATGATGTTGGCTGTTGGCTTTTCATAGATAGCCTGTATTAACTTGAGGAATTTTCTTCCAGTCCTATCATGAGTGTCTTAATTAGGAATGGGTATTGGATGTTGTCAAATGCTTTTTCTGTGTCTATCGATATTATCATGTGATTCTTATCCTTTTTCTTATCAATATGGTGAATAATATTGGTGGTTTTTTGGATGTTAAACCATCCCTCGAATGAATCCCACCTGATTGTGATGGATGATATGTTTGCTATACTTTTGTATTCTATTGGCCAATATTTAGTTAAGGATTTTCATATCTACATTTATTAGAGATATCAGTCTGTAGATCTCTATTCCTATGGGGTATTTGCCCTATTTGGGTATCAACGTGATACTGGCTTCATGGAATGAGTTTGGGAGTTTGCTATCTTTTTCTATGCTCTGGAAAATTTGTGGAGGATTGTTGTCTGCTCTCCCCTGAATGCTTGGTAGAATTCTCCTGTGATGCCATCTGGTCTAGGAGATTACCAGTATTTCATTGGTAGTTTCTTGATTACCATATCTATTTCTTCTCCTGCTATGGATCTGTTGAGGTTCTTGAGCTCTATCTGGGATAACCTAGGGAGGGACTGTTTTTCCAAGTATTTGTCCATGTCTTCCACATTGTTAAATTCACTGGAGTATACACTTTCATAGCATTTTGTGATTATCCTTTAAAATTTTGGGGGTCTGTTGTGATTTCCTTTCCACCATCCCTCATCCTGGCTATTGATGTTTACTCCTTCCTTTCCTTGCTTGGTTAGGCTTCCCAATGGTTTGTTGATTCTGTTGATCCTTTCAAAGAACTGACTTTTTTGTTGCATTGATTTTTTTTTTTTTGCATTGTCCTCTTGTCTTCCCACTTGTTTAACTTTATGTTCTTTTGTTATTGGAGGGGTTGTTCTGTTGACTATGTTCTAGTTGCTGGAGGCTTTGTGATAGCTTATCAGTCATAAATCTATCTTTCTTTTTCATATATGCATTTATTGCTATCAAGCTTCCTCTGAAATGGTTTTGCTGTTACCCATAGGTTTTGGTACATTGTATTCTCATTCTTATTAGTTTCTAGCAACTTCCTAATGTCCTCTTTAATCTGGGCCAGTACACATATGTTTTGCAAAGATCGTTATTCATCTTCCAATTATTTGCCATTGTTTTTCTGGTCGTCCTTTTATTGATCTCCAGCTTTATGGCATGGTGATTCAAGAGGGATGGCTGAATAATCTCTATGTGTTTGTTTGAATTTACTCAGACTCAACTTGTGTCTCAGCATGTGATGTGATCTATTTTCAAAAATGAGCCAAGTGAACTTGAAAAGAATGTGAATTTTTTTTTTTTGCATTTGGGTGGAAAGCGCTACAAATGTCTATCCAGTCCACTAGTCTAATTGTAGTGTGTAGTTCTGTAGCCTTGCTGAACTTTTCCCCAAGTGACTATATTTCTCTGATAGTCATGTATTAAAGCCACCTACTATGATTGCTGAATCTGTGCTTTCTTTTTTCATCTTTTGAATAATTTGGCAACTTTCATGGGTCTCTCGTTAGGCGTGTATGTATTTATTATGCTCACTGGTTCCTGGTATACTGATCCTTTGAGCACTATGTAGTGCCCCTCCTTGTCTTTTTTTATGGTTTGCACTTCCAATTCAATTTGGCAGAGATTAGGATTACAACCCCTGCCTTTTTTTTGAGTGACTGTTTGCCTGTTATGTTTTCCACCAGCCTTTTATTCTTAGTCTATTTTTGTCTGTGAGCTTAAGATGTGTCTCTTGCAGGCAACAGATTGATAGGTTTTGTTTTCTGTACCAATCTGCTAACCTTTGTCTTTTAAGGGTGAGTTGAGGCCATTGACTTTCAGAGCTATTACTACCATCTGTCGATTTCAAAGCTGTCATCTCATACCTTTTGCGTTGGTTGTTTTCCCATGTACCTTCACCTCAGTGTGCTGTGTTTGGGGTGGGGGCTTAATTTTTGCCTTCTTTTCCCTCTGAGGCTATTTTATCTTGTTAACTGTTTTTGGTGCATTGGCTTCTAGGTAGAGCTGGGTTATATGGTGGTCTCTTGTTTGTGCTTGGTGGATGTTGGTCTTTTGACCATAGTGAGTTGGCAAGGATTTTCCTCACGGTTTGGTGTCTTATGGTGTGTTCTTAGAGTTTTCTTTGTCCCAGAAGTTTCTTAACCTCACCATCTATCCTAATAGATAGTTTGGCAGGGTAGAGGATTCTCAGGCTAGCATTTTCTTTCTTTCAGCTTCTGTTATCTTCCTCTTATGGTGTCTGCTGATAGGTCTGAGCATATTCTTAACTATGCACCATTTTATGTGTCCCCCCCGCCCTTTTTTTTCGTCTGGCTATCCTTAAAATGTCTTTTTTGCCCTCGGGGTTGAATAATTAAACTATTATGTACTTTGGTGAGTTCTTCCTTGTGTTTAGTCTAATTGGTGTCCTATCTGCTTCCTGTATGAGTGTCTGATTCTCATTCATTAAGATGGGGAAGACTGCTTCCAGAAATTCCTTTGCTAATATAGCTGTTGACTTCTTCAGTGTGTCTTGTTCTGATAGACCAATTGTTTGAATATTGTTGATATTTATACCATCTGTCATTGACCTCAGGTTTTCTTCCACTTGTTTCACTGTCTCTTCCGTTTGCTGAAATCTGCCTGATTGTCCTTGAGATCACTGGCACAATTCTGAACCTCTTCTAGTCTGTTGGTGAAGTCTATGATCTTTTGTTTTGCTTCTGCTACCTCATCCATTAGTTCTTGTATTTCCCTTTGGTGCATGCGTGGACTTCATCCCCTCTACTGTGGACTTAATCCCTTCTGTCATGGACTCATCTCCTCTATCATTGCCTCTTTATTCTCCAAGCAGCATTCTGAAGATTTCTTTTTGTGGCAGATCCACATCTAATTCTTCTATGAGTCATTAGGTTTGCAACTTCCTCTGTTGTTGCATTTTGTTTTTCTCATTTTCTTGTTGAGGGTTTTGTGGTATGTTGCTCTTTGTGTATCATTTTGGCAGACCTGGGCACCCTGTTTCTGGGAGACCAAGGGACCATGAGCTCTTTTTCTGTGTGACTGGTAAGTGTGATTTTGAAGACTACCTTTGGTCCACTATAGTGGTAGATTGGACTGCTCTGTAGGCAGTGTACTGCAATGACTAAGTTGCCCATGGCGGCTGTTGGTGGGGGCCTCAGTGTCTGGGCTGAGGCAGGGACTGTAGGTATGCCACTGGCCAGTTGAATCAGGTTTGCCGTGTGGACACTGGCCTGAGCTATACTGTCAGGCTACAATTTGCAACTTTTTAATAACACTCTTTGGAGCCCAAGACAAGTACAGCCAGTTTTTGCCTTGGCCTATGTTTTTTCCTTTTTGTCATGTTAAAATCCTAGGCTGTGCTCCAGAGATTAGCATTCTGGCTACCTTGTTATGTTAATATTATGATAATGGATAGAGTTCTGAAGGCTTACATTCAAAGTTACACAAAGGACTACAGCCTTGAATTGTAAGCATTAAAAAAATGTGTTTTTTTCCTTTTTATGCTGGTCTTATGGGATGCCCTGGTATGGGGGCTGTGCTGTTCCCCCTGAACAGAGACCAGCTTAGCAGAATGGGTTTGGTGTCGACTGGATCTGAATTCATCCCCAACTGCATTCCTGTGTCACTGCTGGCTCTATTCAGTTGTGCTCTGGGTAACTGTGTTCTGTCATAGGTAAATATCCCTAAGGCTCTTCCATTGCTGCAAATTATTGTCTAATTATCTATTGCTACCCGTGCTGGCAGGTGTGGGGAGCTAGGGAGAGGTGGAAAGGGGTTGGTCTCTGTAGTCACTCCATTCCTGGCTCAGAAGGGGAGTTGCAAAGCCCTAGACTGTAGGTGCAGGGAAGCTAGCATTGAGGGGAACTCCCATGTGAGGTCATGTGGTAGCGCTCGTAGGATTATGACCACTTTTAGACAGCAGCCTGGGGAAATTACTGCTCACTGAAAGTCTAGGGCATAGGAAGGGGTGACTGCCTCATTCTTTCTATATATTTTTTCCTCCTGTAATTCAACTTGCACTAACTTTAGGCTTAGTACTATCCCATATGTCTTTTCAAATATTTGAAATCCATTTTCTCTCTGTGCTTTACTGTGGATAATTCAAAATGATTCTTTTTCAGTTTCATCTATCCTTTGCTATTTATATGGTGCCCACTATTCATTTAATACGGTGATATGTTCATTTAATTCTCTATTAGATTTAACATCTCTCCTTGCTAATGCTATTCTTTCCATATGAATCCTCTTGCCCTGGGGATTCTTCAACATACATTTCATAGTTATTTTAACATTGTTGTCTGCTGATTCCAACATCTTGGGCCATCAGTGAGTCTGTATTGTACAACTATTTTTTATGCTTTTGCGATAATGTTTTTTATTCTCTTAAAAAAAACCATTTTATTAGGGACTCATACAACTCTTATCACAATCCATACATACATCAGTTGTATAAAGCACATCTGTACATTCTTTGCCCTAATCATTTTCAAAGCATTTGCTCTCCACTTAAGCCCTTTGCACCAAGTCGTCTTTTTTCCCCCTCCCTCCCCGCTTCCCTCTCCCTCTCCCTCATGAGCCCTTGATAATTTATAAATTATTATTTTGTCATATCTTGCCCTGTCCGGCATCTCCCTTCACCCTTGTAATCGGTTTCCTCTTTCTAACCCACTCACCCTCTACCCTCTCAGTATCGCCCCTCACACCCCTGGTCCTGAAGGTATCATCCGCCCTGAATTCCCTGTGCCTCCAGCTCCTATCTGCACCAGTGTACAGCCTCTGCTCTAGCCAGACTTGCAAGGTAGAATCTGGGTCATGGTAGTTGGGGGGGCTGGGGAGGAAGCATTTAGGAACTGGGGGAAAGCTGTATTCCTTATCGCTGCTACATCGCACGCTGACTGACTCATCTCCTCCTCTAGACCCCTTTGCGAAGGGATCTCCAGCAGTCAACAAATGGGCTTTGGGTCTCCACTCTGCACATCCCCCTTCATTCACTATGGTAAGATTTTTTTTTTCTGATGATGCCTTATACCTGATCTCTTGGACACCTCGTGATCGCACAGGTTGGTGATTTTCCCAGCTATTTTATGCTTTTCAGCTGTTATTTATCTTCTATGTTCTTTGATATTTTGGCTCAACCACGTATAGTTATGAGGTCAGCAAAGGATCTGAAGGGGTTTTATACTCAAGTTTTGTTCATAATCTTCAATATCTGTCTGTAAAGAAGTACAGGTATCAGAATTAGGTCTTTAAAAAGTTCTTCTGGTTATAATAGGGCACAAGGTTAAGATTTATTCTAGGTTTAAATGTATTGTTATACAATTAATTAAATGTGACATAATAGTAAGGAATCAGTAAATATGAAAATTAAATTTTATTTGCAAAGCAAGCTTTTAGTGAGATAAATGGGCCTTAAGAAATTAAGTCATACATATATGGATAAAATGTTAAGTTATTGCTAGAATGATTCAGAGTTACAGTTTACTCTCTCTTTTATTTTTAACTTTTATATATGTAAGCATTATTAACCCTTTTTTCATAGGAATGGGAGAATATTTGTAAACAGACATCTTTCTATTCTTAGAATTCCTTCCTAATTACATGCCAAAAATCACATAGTAATTTTCCATCAAAATTAATGTTAAGAGTAATAGCAATAATCTGTGAGTGGATACATAGACATTTACATACACAAACAAAATTTTTAAGGATTATGCCTCCCATTCCATCCCTGTAAGCTATGTTTTGAGGGGAAAAAAATTAAAAGATTATTACCCAATTATTAGTCATTTGCTTTCTCAGCATCAAATACACAGTCTTACTAGTGTTTCTTTTTTATATACTAATCATGTGATCAAACTCAGATTATGCTTTCCTGAGGACAGACATTCTGATTTATAATTTTACATAGTGCACACTTGAGCCATGGCTGAGTACACCTATGCTTTTAATGTGTACCATGCCGTCCTTTCAAACTTTATACTCACAAAATAGTTTGAGTTCTAATCAGACTGGAGTCCCTGTCTCACAATGATTTGACCACTGTAATTTGATTGTTATTTTCACTAAGTTTTCAAGAAGATAAGCCTCAACCTCAAAAATGAAGAGGAAGAAGGGGAAGAAAATGTACCTCTTATGTGGAAGAAATACTAGTTTAAGATCATAATCAATTGCTTTACATTTTTCCCACTTGTATACTTGAGTATGATGAACTTAAAGACTAGTAAATTGAAGAATGAGACAAGTAATAGTAGATAAAGAAATTATGTTCACACACATATATGCATTAAGGAAAATCTATGGGTGACTAAAATAAATGAGGGGTAAGTACTCAATATCAATCTGGGATTCGCATAATCTACAGTATTTGTTTTCTAGTTGTTTAAAAATCACATTGGTCAACCTCTAAAGCTAAACTCTTCATATTTTATTAATGTAGGGCATATAATTCCAGAGGTAAATCATGTCAAGGAGAATTTTACACCCTGATACCACCCTCAGATTCCAAAGATTCTTGGTCTACATGGACCCCTTGACATCGTTTGCCCTTCACCTACCCTCTACCACTGAAACCCCTCCCCTGAGACCCTTATTCTACTTGTTGTCTCTATAGGTTCATCAATCCTGGGTTTCATACATTGAAAAATGGAAAAACATATAATACAACTTCAAGGGGGTGACCTCCAAAGACATGGCACCTCTGAGTTACATCCTAATATGGTCAAGCACAAACCAAAACTAATATGGGCAAGCAAACAGACCTACACAAAACAAAGATGCAGAAAATTGAGGAAACCAATCGGGTCCAGCATGCATTACAGGGGGACCTTCTGTCAACATTTTAATTGTTCAAGTCAGATTGGTGCCTTTGATCATCTATGCTCATCTCTCCAGAGCTCTCTGTTTAGTAACCATTTTCCTCCCATCCCTCAACTGTAGGTAGAGGGAGTTCTCCAGAGACTTTAACTCTGTATTTAAAAAATTTTTTTTTTACTTTCAATGAATAAAAAGGACAGGTGCAGTTAAATACTAGAAGTTCAGATATCAAATATGTACAAGTATGTAAGTAACGTGAAATTCCACTTAATCCTGGTTATTGCTTTAGCTGAGTTCTCTATAGAAGAAAACCCAGTAAAGCTTATATATGGAAAAATTTATATCAAGAAAATGGTTTGAACAGTTGTAGAAGCTAGCATAACTGGACAGGATCCAGGTTCATGGGTGAGATGTTATGCTGGATGCTTGTTTTGAGTCATATAGCTGTGGGGCAGGAAAATGACAGGCTACTAGCTGCAGGGGTGAATGAATCCAATGTTGGCTGATCAGATGCCAGGCTGCTTTTGACTCTGAGGATTGGCAAGCGATATGATAGGACAGTGGCTCAAGACCAAAGTCCAAAGAATCAGTGACTCAAGTTCAAGTCCTAAGAATCAGTGTCAATGACCTAGTTACAGGACCCAGCCCTAGCAAGCTTTTCTGCCTTGTGCATCTATATTGGATGCAGGCCACACGTGTGAGGAAATGTCTTTCCAGTTGGTTGAATCAGGGCTGTGAGCTGAGTAAAGGGGCTGCATCCCACCCTAATCTTCTTACAACTGATTGGCTGCTCATAGCAGATCCTATTATAGACTTGATCACATTGCTAGGTCACAGCATGAGGGATTACTCTTTGCCATCAACCTGATCCAGACCCTTAGCAACCTTATAGTGCAGGGTACAACTGGCCCTTGTGGGTTTCTCTTTATGAGATTATAAAGCCTCATCTTTTCCCCAGGGATCAGCTGGTGATTTCAAACTGGTAACCTTGTGGTTAGCAGCTCAACATGCAACCCTCTACACAACTAGAGCTCCTCTTTGAGAGGGGTTACTAGGTTTTAGCTGTCAAACTAGCCAATATGACACTGAACCAAACTATCACAATTGTTTAAAGTTTACCCTATGTCTTCTTTTAACTCTTACTTTATGTCTACTTGAAAAAAATTCTGGGCAATATGAATATTCCTCTATTTTATTCTGTTTAATTCATTGAACTACTTTTATTTTTAATTCACCAATACTTTTTTTAATCTTGAACCTAACTTGATTGAATTCATTAATTCTTATAGTTGCTAATAATTTAAACAGTATTCCCTGTCAATTGAAGAATGCAGTTCACGGTCTTCACTGATCACAATAGTTTTGATTACTCTTTTTTTTTCTCATTTAGTTTGAATGCAGGATGAACACATGGTTTTTTTGCTCAACAAGGTTTTCAAAAATAATTAATCAATCAATATTCATTGATGATCTATAATGATTAGCCATGCACGTATAGAAATTTTTGAGAAATCTTTTATACTTAGCAGAGCTTCACACTAATAAATCTTCGGGAGTCAGGAACCACTATAATTCCATTTATCAAGTATCTTGCTAAATTAAATGACAATATTAATGACTTACCAGATAATTATAACATTATATATAATGGGAATTATAAAACATATGTTTACATATATCATACCATATTATATTATGGTGTCACTGGACAGTGAAATGATCAACATGCTTAGATAACCAAGAGGCCAGTACCCATAGGTGACTTATAAGAAAGGCCTGCTAACATTTCCTGGCCAGAGAAATGGTTAAGCAGTTGGTTACTACAATCATAAAGCTACTGGCAATGGGAGATGACTTTGCCTGCCTATGCCCCCAGATGTTTGGAGGGGCCATGTAACATAGGTTGGAAGTGTAGAAAAGCTAACTTGCTTTGGGAAAGACTGACTAATGGAGATAGACGAGAGAGGGAGCCAGTAGATAAATTGCTTACTTTTCTTTCTATGAAGGACTGCATGTCTGGGTGCAGCAGTTTTAACCTGGGCCTCCTGGGCCATTCTGGCAGATCAACCAACCACCTTGGTTGGTTTAAAAAGCATGACTTTGTATTTGCTTTTCCTCCTTTTTCGCTTCACCTTTCCTTTGTACTTTCTTCCCTAGGTTTACAACCTGTCCGGAGCCGTGAGGCCCAGCCAGTACTTGGAATTTATTAGCCTGAGCTCTGGGTATTCTTCTACCCCAGCCTACGTGACAGAGCACTGCAGCTGTAAAGCTTGAGCAAACAAGGTGTGATGCTCTTTAGATAAGCACCTGTGTCCTGCTTCCCCTTGATTGGGTAAAAGATTGTCCTCGCCTGCGCTTGATTTGCATGAACATGCCACTCCGCATACCTGGTTGAAGACTGTAAGCTGACAGGGCGCGCTCCCCCAAACTCCCTGATTGGCCTGTCGTCAAAGTAGCCTAATTTGCATGTGCGACAGGTACTTCACCCATTGATGGCCCATATAAGCTGTAATCCTTTGTTCAATAAACGAGACTTGATCAGGATACTGTCTTGTCTCCATTCTCCGTGCCTCTTTTTTTTTTTTTATAAGTCATCAACCTTTATTATCATTCATACATTTCATACACAAAAGGAGGTAGCAAAGATGTGAGGTCATTTGAGGGAGAATCTCTGGCTTTGGACATGCTGCTCTAGTCACATCTGGCAGGGCTCTCCCGTCAGGCACAGCAGCTGCACTTGTCCGATGCCCCTTTGCAGATGCAGCCCTGAGCACACTTGGCACAGCCCACAGGGCAGCAGGAGCAGCAGCTCTTCTTGCAGGACGTGCATCTGCAGTCTTTGCACCTGCAGGACTCAGAGCAGCCACAGGAGCCACCAGTGGTGCAGGAGCAGTTGGGGTCCATTTGGAGGAGGCGAGGCTGGCGGTCCCAGGTCAAGTGTGAAAGGATGCTGGAAGGTGGAAGGCTTCTCTCCGTGCCTCTTGTCCCCCCCCCCCCCAATTCCCACTCTCCTCCAGGATCCACGTTGAAGTTCCCGCAGGACAGGACAACACCCCAGTCCATTTATGGTAATCACATAGACATCATTGTCTACAGCATTGTTTTCTAGGGAACTTGCATAAGCATCAGGAATCAATTTCCAAGCCTGTCTCCAAGCCTACAGATAATATGAATGTTATATTCATTCAGTAAAGGATTAGAGAGGGAACTTCCACTTTTTTGGTTCTTCACTTCAAAAGATAACAAGTGTCAACTTTTACCAGAAACATTGTAAAAAAAAGGGGGGGGGGTGTTTAGCAACTAGCTTATTTTTTTAAATAATTGGAAAATTATTAAATATATTGCTTTTGAGAAATTATTAAATCTGTTTATTTTCTTATGAGAGAAGTTCTCTGCATTTTTATATGAGCTAAAAGGACATATGAAAGTACTTATTTGAGATTTTAAAATGTGTATAACTTCTGTTAAGGTGTATCGTAGCCCTGGTGGTGTAGTGGTCACCTATTGCACTGCTAACTGCAAGGCCAGCAGTTTGAAACCACTAGCTGCTCCAAGGGAGAAAAATGAGGTTTTCTCTTCTACTCCAGTAAAGAGTAATAGTCTCAGAAACCCACAGGAGCCATTCTATTCTGTCTTTATATATTGAAATGAGTAAATACCAACTCAATGGCTGTGAGGTTTTGTTTTTGTGGGACTTTGTGTGTGTTAAAGCCTGTACAATATCATAGAATTTGGTGTTGCTTTCTTCCAAGGCAGCGATTCTCAACCTGTGGGTTGAGACCCCTTTGGGGGGCAAATGACCCTTTCACAAGGGTCGTCCAGTAGCAAAATTACAGTTATAAAGTAGCAATGAAAATAATTTTATGGCCGGTTGGGGGGGGGGGGTTCACCACAACATAAGGAACTGTATTAAAGGGTCGCGGCATTAGGAAGGTTGAGAGCCACTGTTCTAAGGTGTGCATGATAGAGTAGCATTTGAAAATTATCTACTGCCTTTCCATAAAGCAAACCATCAAAGCTAAGGATTTAACAATAATAAATTAAAAAGTGCACATTGTGTTTACTTCCAATTGACGGCATTTCCGGAACTGTGCTGACGTATGAGTGGAAAGTAAATTCCACTCAGAATTGTTCTGACTCGATTACTATGGCAACACAGAGTAGCTTTCTCCCAATGTTTAGAAATTTACCCTTGAAAGGACACAGCTCTCCACAGTGCAAGAATGGCTTGGGGAGTTTAATGCCTGGATGGGGGGAGGGGGCACTTCTCAGCATGGGAATTCACGGGCAACCACCCAGGGAGCAGATCTTCAAATGGAGTGGTTTCTGTGCTGTCTCCTGGAGGTTGAAGTTTGGTGAGAGAGTTGTCTGTTATGATCTGGTAGTCTTGTGTTGTCTTAGAGTAGCACTCAGTAGATAAGTCTGTTAATTTCCTATTTCCATTTTATTTAAGATACTCTGATGGCATCTGCTTGGATGGTGCTTGGAAGTATGGAGACTTTGCAAGAGATAGACACTGACCCTTTTAAAAAAATAATTTGGGGGGCTCATACAACTCTTATCACAATCCAGACATTCACCCATTGTGTCAAGTGTATTTGTACATTTGTTGCCATCATCATTCTCCAAAACATTTGCCTTCTACTTGAGCCCTTGGTATCAGCTCCTCATTTTCATCCCTCATTCCCTGCCACTCTCTTTAAATTATTATTTTGCCGTGTTTTACACTGTCCAACTTCTCCCTCCTTTCACCCACTTTTCTGTTGCCCATCCTCCGGGAGGTGGTTATATGTAGATCCTTGTAATCGGTTCCCCCTTTCTACCCCCACTTTCCCTCCACCCTCCCGGTATTACTGCTCTCACCACTGGTCCTGAAGGGATCATCTTTCCTGGATTCCTTACGTTTCCAGTTCCTGTCTGTATCAGTGTACAACCTTCAGTCTAACCAGATTTGTAAGATATAATTGGGATCATGATAGTGCTGGGAGGAAGCATTTAAGAACTAGAGGAAAGTTGTGTTTCATCATTGCTACACTGCACCCTGACTGGCTCATCTCCTCCCCGCAACCCTTCTTTAAGGGGATGTTCAGTTGCCTGCAGATGGGCTTTGGGTCCCCACTCTGCACTCCCCTTCTTCACAATGATTTGTATTTTTGTTCTTTGATGCCTAATGCCTGATCATTTGACACCTCGTGTCACACAGGCTGGTGTGCTTCTTCCATAGACACTGACCTTTATGCCTTTATTTTGCTGGCAGATCAACTTCTACCGCCCAGAGGTCTGGATTGAGGTGAAAGGTGGTGTTCTCTGGTCTGACATCATAGGAAAGTGGACGGAGGCTGGAAAGTTCCCAGAGTGGTCTGTCCTTCCCACTTCACTTTTCCTTATGAGCCACCTAGAGAATACAAGTGATCCACACCGCACATTCCTAGAATGAGCTCAACCAGGAGAACACAGCTTGGAGGCTTTTCCTCGAGAGCAGGAACTCTTTCCACGTCCATCATCTTTATTTCTCAAGTTCACAGATTCTCATTGGGTGCTTGCCCACTCCTACACCCCCACATCCTTTTTTAATTCTATAGAATTTAAGTGTGCACAATAGTGAAGATCGAACCCTTGATGTAAAGAAAGTACAACCATCCTTTAACAACAAAGATTTGAAGTTGATTCTAATCTAGTCAGCACGGCCCAATATCACCCTTCCATGCCAAAGTCTCCTTATTGTAGGAGGGTGAAAAACAAACAAACAATCCAACAGGCCACAAGTTCTACTGGCAAATCCCACAGTAATTTATGTTCTTCGTAATTTGTCTCTACAAGTGAGAATTTTTTTTCCTGCTAGAAGATAAGAGCATGAAAATCTACAGAAACAAAGAATACAAAGTTCAAAGCAATGCTTAGAGTTTAACCCTGAGGTTGGGGCTGTCTTTTTCTTATGAATCATTTTATTGGCAGCTGTTACAGATTTTATAACAATCCACAATTCAGTTAGAGCAAGCATAATTATATGGTTACTACCACCATTGGTTTCAAAACATTTTCTTTCTTCTTGAACTCTTTGATGTCAATTCACCTTTTTTCCCTCCTTCCTCCACCCTACCCCTCAGGAATCCTTATTATTATATTATTACATTATGTAATTATTATTTTGCTGTATCTTATACCATACAATGTATCCCTTCACACATGATTCTGTTATTTGTTCCCATTGCTTGGGGTTTTCAGTTATCCTTGTTATCAATTCCTCTCCCCCTACCCCCCGCCCCCACCCTCTGTTCCTGTACCCTCGGGGCATTGTTACTCCCATTACTATTTCTGAAGGGTTATCTATGTTGGATTTCATGCATCGAACAATCTTTATTATGAAAATGAACATACACAGGTCTAAAAAGACTGAGGAGGAAAAGTGAAGACCATAATGGTAGTGGGAGAACGAGCGGAGAGTTATGGATTTCTTCAGTGTTATACTGCCCCCTGATATAACATCCCTCCCATGTGGCCCTTCTCTGTGGCACTGTCCAACTATCTTACAGGCGCATTTTGGGTCTCCACTTTGTGCACATTCCTTTGCCAATGTTATCTCTTGTTTTTGAACTTCTGATACACATTGCCGTCAACACCTCATGACCACACAGACTGATGTTCTTCTTCCATGTGGGCTTTGTTGTTTCCTTACAAGATGGCCACTCTTAAATTTCAAGCCTTTAAGACCCCCAGATGCTATATCTTTTAATAGTGGGCACCATTAGCTTTCTTCACTAGATTTGCTTATGCACCCATTTTGCCTTCAGGAATTGTGTTGGGAAGGTGAATATCATACTGTGCCACATTATTAGAACATATCATTATTCTTGAACTGAGGTAAGTTTTAAGTACAGGCCCAAAGTCCATCTGCTTTCTTGGTACACACACACACACACAGACACACAAATACACACCTGTTTTTATATCTTTACATATGGACATGTCTATATTTTTACCTATCTATAATTTTTAACTTTCTTCTTCTTTCCTTTTTTCTTTATTCGTTCCTCCTGCACCACCACCTTGTTTCCCCATCATTCACCTCTGAGTAATTCCTCTTGGAAATGTTTCAGTTGCTCAAGCAAGACCAGGAATGCTACACCCTCCTCACCATCAATTTTAGATCCGTGCTCTTCCCCTGTGCCTGTTGTTATTGGCTCACTGCTCGCCTCCCTTCACTTCCTTCCCACCCATATCTCCACCCTGGCCCCCTGCCAAACATCAGTCCCGTGGCTGCCTCCTTGGGATTGCATATACTGCCTACCTTATATAGATAGTACCAAAAGGAAGAAAGAAAACCATACAAATGGTTCCCAAAGCTTTTATCCTGACAGAGGAGATGAGCATTTCTCTGTTAAATACAGAGAAGAACATGTTATAAACACCCAGTCATGTCCCCATTTCTCTCAGGGTTCCAGATCCTTGCTTAACTAATGGCACTTAATACCCTTTTAGTCCACAGCTTTCATGACCAAAAGTGCCTATACTTTATAAATTATCAAGGGTTCATGAGGGAGGGGGAAGTGAGCAGGGAAGGGAAAAATGAGGCACTGATACCAAAGGCTCAAGTAGAAAGAAAATGTTTAGAGAATGATGATGGCAAAAAATGTACAAATGTGCTCGACACAATGGATGGATGTATGGATTGTGATAAGAATTGTATGAGCCCCAATAAAGTGATTTAAAAACAAAAAGCCATCAACTTGACCATCTTAAACAAATGACAGAACTTGGTATTTTTAGATAAAATTAATTGACTGGAAAAGAGCCAATATGGTTTTTTCCTTGTCTATTTTGAAGTTTTTCTCCATTATAAAAAATGGGATCATTCTTAAGAAGTCAACAGTAATCACTAATAGATTAAAATTATGTTATTGACATGGTATATTGTTTATATGAAGCAGAGTTGGCATTGAATGTTAATTTATCTAGAGTAGTATAAGATTTTTGTTTGTTCATATTTTTTGTCTTTATGTCATAATGGTGACTCATACTTTGTTAACTGCAAGGGCAGCTGTTTGAAAACACTGGCTTCTCTGTGAGAGAAAGATGAGGCTTTTTATTCCCATAAGGATTTATAGGTTCTGACACCCACAGGGACAGCTCTACTCTGTACCAACTGAATGGCAGTGAGTTTGGTGGTGTTTTTGTTTGTTTTTAGTCTCAATTTTTAGCTGTTGACCTTTTCAAAGAAAACTTACCATATTGTTGCTATTTTTTGCCATAGCTATAGAATCAATCTGTGCTTCTAAATATTTTACTAAAGAAATATTCACTCTTAGAAATTTATTCAGAAATGCTCTACTTTGTTCCAAACACTACAAGTTTGAGTTAATTTATTTAAGGCTTAAATCCCCAATCCAAATTGGTCAACAGCCTACCAGGTTGTGTCTTCAGATAGGAAATTAGACCAATGATCGTGTGAGATATCCCTAGTTTGCTATCTTGGTAGGAATCAGCTTATGTTTTGAGAGAAATGCCATAGACAGATGAGGAATATTTTCTTGATACATTATATTTGTCTCAGAATCAGCAAGCAGAGGCAGTGTGTTTAAGATATTGATCTGGTTTTACAGTCAGGGGTCAAACATTTATACTGTATCCTCATGCTTCATAATTTGTCCTCATCACACTAGCACAATAGTTACCCAATGTATTCATTTATTTAAACTCTTTTTGTTCACCCCTCTCCCCAATATACTCCCCTGACCCTGTTCCTTCCCCTGTCCCTGACCTTCTCGTGGCCATTGAAGTCTTATCTATTGGTGGATAAATCACATTTCTTCTTGTTTTTCATTTTAACAATGGTAATATTAAATGGATGTTTCTTTGTAAGATTGACTGAGTTTGCTAAGCATAATTGTCTCCAGTTTTGTCCATGTTTGTAGTGTTTCAGAGAATTATCCGTTTTTTTTTAATGCATACAATTCCATATTATGAATGTACCAGAGCTTGTTTATCCATTTCTCTATAGTTGGTATTTTGGATTGTTTCCATGTTTTTACTATTGTAGAAACTGCTACAACAAACAGAGATGTACCTATGTCTGTGTTATACTCTTAATTTCTTTAGGGTATACACCTAGTAGAGGGATTGTTGGATCATAGAGTACTTGGATTTGCATTTGTTTAAGGAAGTATCATACTGATTTCCATGATGGTTATGCAACTTCATAGTCCCACCAGCATTGTAAGAGCACTCCAATCTCCCAACATCCTCTCGAGCATTGGTTAGTTTTTGTTTAATTGAATTTTTCCAAATGTGTAAGTGTGAGTTGGTATCTCATTGTTCTTTAATTTCTCTTATTGCTAATGATCTGGAACATTTTCCCCCTAAGGTTGTTATCTACCTGTATGTAACCTTTGGTAAATTGTATTTTTTTCTGATAAGATAATATAATTTTCTATAGATTGTGGAGATTTGCCCTTAATTTGATATATTATTACTGAATATCACACAATATTATGAAAAATTGTATTACAAGAAATTTGAAAATCGAGAAGAAATGGGTAAATTTCTAGAAATGCACTATTTACCTAAATTACTACAGAATGATGTAGAAAAGTCTCCAAAAGCCTATAACATAAGATGGAAAAACTCCCAACACCAAAAGTCTGGGTCCAAAAGATTTCACTAGGTAATTCTATCAAACATTTAGAGAAGACATTACTAATATTATATAAACTATTCCACAATATGCACATGGACAATATACTACAAAACGCATTGTATAAAGCAACTATAAGTCTGAGACCTAAACCAGGCAACTATATCACTAGAATTGAAAATTATAGACCAATATCTCTAATGGATATAGATGTCAAGATCTTCATTAAAATGCTAGCCAACAGAATTTAACTAAGCAGCAAAAAGATAATATATCACAATCAAATGAGATTCATACCAAATATGCAAGGATGTTTTGAAATTAGAAAAATAATCAATGAAATTTATCATAAAACCAAATATCAGAGAAGAACCTTACATATGATTATATCAATTGATGCAGAAAGGTATTTGATGAAATTCAACATCCATTCCTGATAAAAAACACTAAAAAAATAGGTATTGAAGGGAAATTTCACAGCATAATAAAAGCCATATATGTGAAACTAATAGCCTACATCTCACTGAGTGGAGAGAAATTGAAATCATTGCAAATTGATTGCAAAAAATCATTGAAATCATGGGAACTAGGCAAGGATGTCCTTATCATAACTTTTACTTCATATAGTTCTGCAAGTTTTAGCTAGCGCCATAGACATCAGAAAATTAGAGGTATATACACAGACACAGAAGAAATAAAAGTCTATTTTTTCAGATGACATAATTCTTGAAAACATATGTAGAAAATCTCAAAGATTCAATTAAGAAATTGCTCAAACTAATTGAAAAACTTTTCAGCATAGCAGGATATAAGATCAACATATAGAAATCAGTTGGATTCTTGTCTATTAAGGATGATACTGAGAAAGATATCAAAAGAACAATACAACTTATAATAAGTATATAAAAATAAAATATTTAGGAATAAATATTTTTAAACATTTTATTAGGGACTCATACAACTCTTATCACAATCCATACATACATCAATTGTGTAACGCACAGCTGTACATTCTTTGCCCTCATCATTTTGAAAGCATTTTCTCTCAGGAATAAATATTACCAGAGAAAAAAAACAAAAAAGCAACAACAATATACTCTTTCAAGAAACTGAAAAGAAGTTACACAAATGGAATAAGCCTCCATGTTCCTGGACAGGTATACTAAATATTGTGAAATATTAATATTACCAAAATTACTTTACAAATTCAAGGCAATTCTGATCCAAATCCCTTATAGGGCAAGGAAAGAAATCTAGGATAAATAAAACACCATTAAAAGATAAAACTCAATTAGGAGACCTTATGCTTGCAGACCTTAAAACCTACTTTCTAGCCCCAGTAATCAGAACAGCCTGGTAGCAGTACAAGTATAGATATGAAGACACTATATCTTTTGATAGCTGGGCCCTATCAGCTTTCTTCACCACATTTGCTCATGCACCCACTTTGCCTTCAGTGATTGTGTAGGGAAGGAGACACCTAACTTTTCATAAAGAACTAAAACACATTAGCTGAGAAACAGACAGCCCTTTCAAAAAATGGTGTTGGATAAATTAGATGTTCACCTGCAAAAGAATGAAGCAAGATCCATACCTCACATCACATACAAAAACAAACTTAAGGTGGATCATAAACCCAAATAAAAATCATACAATTATTGAGACTATTAATGAAAAATAAGGACAAACTTAAGCACCCTAATACAAGATATAAACACATTACCAAACATAATAAAATATCACATTATAGAAGAGAAAATTTAAAAAACTGGTACCTACTATACCTATTATTAATATGACATTTGTGCACAACAAAATACTTCATCAACAGAGAACTGACAGATTGCAAAAAGCAGAATATTCAGCATTATAATTACTTGTGAGTTGTCTATACTACACCAAATATCTGGATATTTATAAACCTATGGATAAATTTTTCCCCATAGTTTTTAATCTAGACACTTGGTGCTGGTTTTGAGCCCAATGTAAGATTCCTACTACAGGATGGTGACTCATAGCCTAACACAGACATGTCACCATGTATCTTTAATGCTGTATGTGACTGTGCTGGGTTTTCTTAATATCTTTTATCAGTAGTTACATAGTCACCATGAAAATGCATATACACATACACACCCCCCACACGCATAAAACTGCTTAGTGGCAATTAATATAATGATGCTATAAGTAAGTTTTATATTCATACGTGTGCTACACAAGTATACATGGTATACCTATATCTATAGTTATCTAACACTCTTGGAGCCCTGGTGATAGAGTGCGTTATCCACTGGGTTGCTAACTTCCACATTAGCAGGTCAAATGCAATGACTATATCAGCCATTCTGCAGGAAAACGATGAAGATTTCTGCTTCTGTAAAGATTTAGAGCCTCAGGAAACCTATAGAGCATACCTACTTCACCCTATGTGGATGCTAGGAGTCACAATTGATGCAGCAGCAGCAGATTTGGATCTGTCTGTCTGTCTGTCTGCCTACTTACCCATCTACCTACCTATCTATGACTTATCAGGAGGGACCAATCCCTGGGGAAAGATGTCATACTTGAGAAAGTCGATGGTCAGCACAAAGGAGGAAGACCCGCAACCAATTGGATGGACACAATGGCTACAATGGGTTCAAGCCTAACAATGGATCTGAGGGTGGTGCAGGGTCAGGCAGTGTTGGGTTCTGCTGTACACAGGGTCTCTCTGAATTGGCATTCACTTGATGGCACCTCGCAACAGCTACTATCTCTCTCACATATCTGCCTGCCCATTATCTCCGAAGGAAACGCCAAAATAACCAGGAAGCACCCTAATACGTGAATCAATTTTGACTGAGCTCTACTTTCATTTTCTCAGTAGCTCCCTTTATGTCATCCCGGAAATCCACTGACTTTATCCAGTGCCTATTTTCCTACCCGTGATGACTCAGGAAGCAAGTGAAGGAGACAGCTATCATTTTTTAAAAGGTCGCAAAAGCATTTTGACCATCTGTCGACGTCCCCACTGCCTTGCTGCAACCTCCTTCTTTTTGTACCCAAAAGGAATTTTTAAAACATCACACTTTGCACTTCTCCATAGACTGGTGTTTCTTTTGGCTTTCTGTTTAGTAATTATTTTGAGATCTATCATTTCTAAGTAATGGGTAACTTTCCTCAGGCTTCATGCCTCGAGAATGCATTGGCTCATTTCTGGGAAACCATGGAGCTGAGAGTTGTGAGGAATTCATGACAGGAGGAAAGAGACGCTAGAGATCAGGAAGACTTGGGACTCTTCCCATATGTTTTCTTAGAACATACTTTTCATGTCAGAAGCACAATTTCTCTCACAGAAAATCAAGGAAACAGAGACAAACATAATAGCATAAAAAGTAGCCTTTGGCTGTGTCATTAGAAATACATGACCTTACTTTCTACAGCGTATTCACAGTTTTTTGTCCGCACATAGATTCATGACCTGGTAAAGATATGGTATAAAGGAAACTATTCCACCCGCCTGGGCAGAAGAAAGACAGCTTACGTACACATCCTCCCATGCACAGCATCACCCACTTCCTGGAGCGGACACTGTGAGCATGTGTCGCTCTCAGAAATTGCCTGTCCTGAGTGAAAAAGAACAGAGCTCTACACTCACATTTTCCAGGGAAGTAGAAGAAGCCTGAATACTGAGTTTGCTCCAGCATCACCGGGAATGACTGACCGTCTAGGGACGTCCCTGGGTGGCTGCGAATAGAAAAGTTGGTGGTTTTAGTGCAACAAGAGGCACCTGGGAAGAAAGGCCTGGCGATCTACTTCCAAGAAGTCTCAGCCTTGAAACTCCAAGTGGAACAGTCTTACTGTGCACATGCACTCAGAGGCCTGTCAGGAGTCTGAATCAACTCTACAGTAACTGCTCTGTACATTTGTTGTCCTTCTTGGGGAGCGGGGTCACCGTTGTGCAGGAGTGCGAAGAGGCCACTTGGTGATGCACATTTGCATTCCCCACCTTCCTCTTGTCCTGACAATTAGATAGCCCTGTCTCAAAGACACAAACTCACTGCTACTGAGTCAATTCTGACTCAGTGCCTCGACAATACAGGGTGGAACTGTTCCCTGTGGGTTTCTAAGATAGCACCCTTATTTTTGCCTTTTTTTATTAGGGGCTCATCACAACTCTTATCACAATCCATACATATACATACATCAATTGTATAAAGCACATCTGTACATGCTTTGCCCTAATCATTTTCAAAGCATTTGCTCTCCACTTACGCCCTTTGCATCAGGTCCTCTTTTTTCCCCTCCCTTCCCCCTCCCCCCTCCCTCATGAGCCCTTGATAATTTATAAATTATTATTTTGTCATATCTTTCCCTATCCGGTGTTTCCCTTCACCCCCTTTTCTGTTGTCTGTCCCCCAGGGAGGAGGTCACATGTAGATCCTTGTAATAAAAGCTTTGTCTTTCTCCTGTGGATTGACTGATGGTTTCATACTGTTGACCTTGAGTTTAGCAGCCCAACGTGTAACCTGCTATGCCACCAGGGCTCCTGGACAGCACTTTGAAGTCCCAAAACCTTCCGCATGGAGCTCTTTGCTCTCATTCTCATGTCAAGAAGTAGAGAGCACAAGTGAGGAAAGTGAAGCTGCTGATGCCCACTGGGTGTTGGACTCATGCAGGGGGGTTGGGGTAGGACTTGGACTGAGACTCTTACCGGGAGGCATTCCTGTAGGGAATGAGAACTAACTTTAGCTGAACCCCCATTATGCTATAAGTGGTAGGTTGAGAGTTTTACAGGCAATATTTTATTTTATCCTGCCCTCATCTTGAGGGGTACCAGGATCTGCATTCTACCTTTAAGGAACATTTAGTCATTTGTTCAAATTTACACAGTGGTGTGAGCACTGGTGCATGTTCAGTTACAATCCACAAGGTCAGCAGTTCGATGCCACCAGCCGCTCCTCAGGAGAAAGACAGGGAGCTCCATCCCCATAAATGGTTACACTTTTGGAAACGCAGTTCTACCCTGTTCTACAGGGTCACTATGAGTCTACATCGACTCGACAGTGATTTGGGTTTGGTTTTAGAGTAAATGGTGAGTTTATTCTTTATTTAAGTCTATGATGCTTTTGATATTTAAAGAAGAGACTTGGCAGTGCAGTGGGCTAAGTAACGGACTTCTAACTGCAGGTCAGCAGTTAGAACTCAAGAGCCACTCTGCAGGAGAGAGATGAGGCTGATTGTTCCGGTAAAGATCCACAGTCTCAGAAACTCTAAGGAGCAGGATTTCTGTGAGTTGGAATGACCTGGATGGCAGTGGGTTTTCAGGATTCTTGAATTATGTTGTCTGTTCCATCAGAACTCTGATGACCACTGGATATGTGAGTGTTGCCTGCCCCAGCAGCCTCATTTTACAGCTTTGGAAATGGAGGCTCCACAGTACAACACATACTTACTTTGGTAGTGACCAAGTTAAAAAAAAAAAAAGGTCTCTGGGTGGATTCTCGCCTTCTCCTTCTTCTTCTTCTTCTTGCTGTGCTCTACTAGGCTCCTGAGAAATTGGAGGGGTACCAGACTCTGTGACCAAATGAAACAGTCACGTTATATCCCGGGTCTGGTTTGGCACCCACGTAGTGCCTGGGATGGAAAGACACAGGCCCTCCAGCTCATTAACTGACTCACCCTCTGCCTTTGAAATTCTTGCCTCTTTTTCTCTAGTGCCTCTTACACTTTGATGTTCTATAGATTGGTCGTGACTGGCCATGTGGGGTGCACATCTGAGACCTCGATATGCTGGAGGAAACCTCAAATCACTGTGGTGCAATGATCACGTTTGGCTGCTAACCAAGAGGTTGGTGGTTGGGACCAACCCAACAACCCCGTGGGAGACAGACCTGGCAATCTGCTTTCATAACGATCACAGCTTTGGAAACCCTATGGGGCAGTTTGACTCCGTCACCCAAAGTGGCTATGAGCCCAAGTCGGCTCCAGGCACCTCGCAACAAAAGCAACACCATCTTCATGGCAGCCAGTACTTGGATTCCCATCATGTCCTCCCAACTGAACCCTGTACGGAAAGCTGAGGGGATGGAGTTAGAGGCGGAGAACAACCGGGTTTGCTTCATTCCTTGGACCTCAGAGGACATTGCCCCAGAGTTCATGTGGTTGAAATGTAAGAAAATTCTGTCTGCACTCTTTCTGTCTTCCTTACATAACACATTTATGGTCATAAATCTAATTCTGCTGTTACTCTACACATCAATGTCCCACTTAGGACGCAGCGGGAGCAGGAATCTTAGCCAAAGCGCCAGGCTGGGCATCTTTTCTCTTCATCTTTGGCATTTGAAGGAGCCCCACATGCCTCTTTCCCATCTACCTTAAAACGGCTCAGTTGCCTGGAGATCTTGACATTTCACAAAGCACTTCTGTTTGAGTCGATCAAGTTGAGGGTAGAGTGCTGTATTGCTGGATTAATGCCACATTTCTGGGGCTTGGCCTCTAAGCCCAAACCAAACTCATGACTGCTGAATCCATGTTGATTCATAGTATCGAAATGCCCCATGAGTTTCTGAGACTGTAACTCTTTATAGGAGTAGAAAGCCCTGTCTTTCTCCAAAGGAGTGGCTGGTGGTTTCAAACTGCTGACCTAACAGTTTAGCGAGCTAATGCATAAGCACGATGCCACCATCAGGCTGCCTGACCTAGCTGTTCTCAAAGTAATAGCTCAGTAAACATTGAATGGATGGCTAGATAAAGTTCTGACTACAAGCGTCTGTTGTTGCTAGTTGCCAGTGAGTCAATTGTGCAGAGTAGAGTCCAGAGTATTGTAGGTTGTGACCTAGGCTAATCTCTAGGCCTGGCCCCTTTACCAATACTAGTCAAGTGCTCAACTGTTTGGGCCCCAAGGAGCCTACGGTGGTAGCATTCCAATATTTTATACCAGTTTAGCTTCTGAGAGTGGACCACACTCTTTCCACTAACCTTCTGCTGTCTTCCACTTGCACAGCTTTGAATTTGCTGCTGCTCTTTTGGTCCAGGCAGGCAAATGGAAAAGGTGGCCATCACCTGGCTTCACAGTGCACACAAAATAACACCAGTGACTTCTAGAACTTGCTTGTTGATTTGTCTGGGTATTTCCATTGGTCCCTGAGGCAGGAGGTAGAGATGAGTATCTAAACAGAATAAGATGACTCGGCCGACCTGACCATTTGGGGAAGTCTCAAATAGGACAAGGTGGGTGAAAGCTATTTTAAATTTGTAGAACACTATATAAAGAGTTTATTATTATCAATAAAAATACATTTGCGGTTAGTTTACCTTTATCCTTTATGCTTTATGTCGTGTGTTTCTAGCATAATTCAGTGTGTGCTATCAAATCTTGCTGCATACCAGGCCAGGCAATGCTCTGCTCCCCTTGCTTTCTTCAGCATTCGACCAGCTATTTACATGACGACAGCGTTTCACTCAGGTAGGCATTTGCTTCCTGATCTTATCATTTTAGGGCTCCCTGGCTTCATAGAGTTGTCTCGGGTGCCTGCTCATTTTGTGTTTTCAAGTGGGGTGTTGATATTGGGCAATTTGGCCCTTTTATTTAACCTTTTCTACCACTATGAAGCAACTATAAGAAATTGTCCTCTGATATTTCTCAGTCTTCACAGTGACACAAGGCCGATGTCGCAAGGCGATTCTGTCTTCACAGAAGCCTTTGTCTTACTCAATCTACACCAGTTGCTCTTGGCCTGATTGGCCAGACCTCGGGGGGCTGTGGAAGAGATTTTCACAAAAGTTTTATATTTTAGAAACCCACGGAAAACACTAGGCATTGCAAATTTTCCAGAACGTCTGATGTCAGATCAAATTCAGAATAAAATGTTTACCACACCAGCTCGTCCTGAGCACAAGTCACGCAGTCAGGCAGCCTCTCATCTGACGTCAGAAGCCAGACGCAGGCACCCAGGTGCTGCTCTAAGGTCAGCCCCCCGAACCCCCAGCTGACTTTCCCACCATCAGAACATCTGCCCTGCAGCTCTCTGGGAGCCCTCTGCAGCAAAGACCCTGACGCCTGTGGGGCGCTGTCTTTGGGGGCCGAGGGCACCTTGACATGAGCTCTCAGGGCATTCTGTGCGGTTGGCATTTCATCATTCAGTGCTCTTGGGAATTCATTATGGCTTCGCTATCAGACCAGTCCAGGGAAATATCAGATTTCCTTTCTTAATCAGTGGATGCCCAGATGTGCCCCACAGTTCTTTCTCTCTCCTTAGCTCTCACCTGGTCCAAAGTAGGGGATACCAGTCCCCTGTCCCTCATCTTCTGCATTCACCTGCAAAGGAATCAGAAAAAGGGCTCTCTTTGATGCAGAAGGATAAAGGATACAAACAGGAAGGGTGCGTCTGGGAGCAGCCCTGAGCACAGAGCTTCCATGTCTGCAGGAGATGTACTTTACCCTCCTCCAAACGCACTGCCATCGATCCTGACTCATAGGAACCCTGCAGGGCAGGCAGCAGGGCCCCTTTCAGATCCGAGTGGAGAGCTCTTCATGTGAGTAGAGAGCTTCACTTTTCTCCTGCAGACTGGCTGGTGGTTTCAAACTGCTCAACGTGCACTCCGTAGCTCAATGTGTAACCCTCTAAGCTACCAGGGCTCCTGGGAGACAAATATTCTCACTCTGCAAACGATAAGCTCCAGGAAGCCGTCTCCTCCATTTTCATTGGCTTCACACAGATTCTGGAGGCTTTGCCATCTTTGGACTTCTCCAGGCATGGCCTCTTAGTGTGGCCAGCCTCTACTTCATTAGCTTTCAGGGAAATCATGCTCTCAAGAACCTGGGCCAAGGCTGCGTTATTTACTGCACAGCACCTTTCACACCGTCAAAGGACAGTGTTCAGTGTACTGTCACAGTGACTCTACGAAGGACCAGAGACCAGCTTGGGCTGCCCAGATCTTGCAGTTAAGATACTTGCAAATAAAATTGGAATCATACATTTTGCTTTTCAAACCAGTTTACAGCTTAGGTGGGCTCCCCTCAGGCTCTTTTGTTTAATCACTAATAATGAAAGGGGCCTTATAATCACTTGTAAAAATTTCCAGTCTCAATAAAATGAATTATATGGACAATATCAGTTGACATATGAAATATGAAAAATATTATTATGTAGAATTAATTACTCATGTTGACATCAGTCTTCAGTAACCTTAACATCTTGCCCATCCCTTACCTTCAGTAGGAAGGCATATGTCCTCAAGGGAGGGGGACAGGGGAATGGCAGTGAAGCAAAGCAAGGTGCCCCCCTCTTATGTCTCACAGTGTTTTGCATTTGCACATCTATGAAATAAATTTTGTCCACGCCTTTGGAAAGAAACCATTCATCATTTCTCATGTGAGAACTTTGACAAATTCTGCTGACGGTGATTTTAGAGAAACTTCATTTTTTGACTGTGTTAGTCTGGGTACTTTAGAGAAACAAATCCATAGAAACTCATCCATAAGAGAGAGTTTAATATAAAGGGTAAGTGCACATCAAGAAAACATCCTCACCCAGTGCGGCCCAAGCCCACAATTCCAACATTAACACACATGTCCAACACCAATCCACAAAGTCCTCCTCCATCTCACAAAACAGACGCCATGATGCTGACTGCAGGAGGAAAGCCCAGTCAGTGAACGTGTAAGCATCTCAGCGCTGGCAGGGGTCTCCACATGGGTGCTCCAGCACCCAGGGCTGCATCGGGGTAGGTCCATGTGGCTTCTCCTCAGGGATGTCTTGCAGGAAGTGAGCCTTGTCAGCTGAAGCAGGGAACTGCTAAGGCAGCTGCACCCTGGTCCGACCATCACAAAGCAAGAGACCCGAGAACTTGCAAGGTGAGGGTCACTGAGCCATTTATCCCTCCGCCCTTCAATTAACCCCACGTGTGTTTATCAGCCAGGTTGGCACAATAAACTAACTAACTCCCTGATGTAAGCCACCTTTGCTCTAGTGGGCACCTAGTCCCCCTTTGCGGAGTAGTGACTGTTTGCAGTGCTTCCTTGTGGTGAATCCAAACCTCTCCCAGTAGTCTTACTTATTGGGGAAGGGGAGGGGAGGACTTCCTTGTGCTGGAAACAGGTGCTGTGAAAGAGATGAGCATCACAAAGGGATTCTCTTTGTTTCCAACTTAATCCGAGCGGAGCAAGTTTGGAACCTATGAATTAAAAAGTGAGTTGCAGCAATGAGCCAAAGGACAAATACAGCCAAACGTGATAGACATTACCGTGAGACTTTCACACAGGACACTGTTCACTTAGACTACGGGCTGTGCATCTGGGACCGCTTATCCAAAATGCAGGACAAAAACAGGGAGCCCAAACTTGCAAATCTCCTAACATACATCCTAACGAGCTGCATGACAAAGGCGGCCTTTCTTTCCCTTTTAAACATGGGCTTATTGACGTATCATTTGCATGTTCAAATTCAGTTCTGTGAGTTTTGAGAAAAGTAGTCAGTCACGCAGCCACTGGTAAGCCACAAAACCATTCCATCATTCAAGAATTCTTTCCTACTCCTCTGTAATCCGCCCTCCCCCAGAATTGCTGGTCCCAAGCAGCCACTCCTCGGGTCTCAGTCCCTATAATTTAAAACTGAGAGTCTTAATCTTTGTAAGCCTCAGCTTTTCTGATTTCTCCAATCAGAACATGAATACTATCACTTGGGACCTAAGGGTGCTGAAATAATCCAATAAGATCATGTAGATGTACAAGTCTCTGCACAATAGAAAATCAAAACAAAACTCTCACTGTCACCTAGTCAGAGCGGAATCGTAGTGGCCCCTGTGGGCTTCCAAGACTGGAACAGTTTATAGGAGTGGAAAGCTCAGTCTTCTTCCATGGAGCTGCAGGTGGTTTTCAAGTGCTGACCATGCAGATTTTAGCCAGACGGGTAACCACTACTAAATATTAGCCATGAAGTTTGAACATTGCATGGTAATTTAAAAATCACAATGCATAGTAAGTAAACTAGAGCTTATAATGCCCAATCTTATGTACTACAGAAACATTCTCTATAGTAATCTGACAATTGGTTATTAAGTGTCTGCTCCAGTTAATGAGAAACTCAAGATGTAATTTGTCAAGGGGCCACAAGGATGCATGTGTCTGTGTGTGTGGAGGGATGGGGGTGAGGAGGGGTGGCAAAAGAGGAGCTGACAGCAAGGGTTCAATGGAAAATAAAAACCTAGAAAATGATGATGGCAACCTGTGCACAAACGTGCTTGATGAAATTGATGTACAGATTGTTGCAAGAGCTGAAAGAGCCTCAATACAATTATTTTTTAGAAATTAAAAATAAAATAAATGTATGACCTTACTGTACAGACATTTTGCCTCTTTATAACTTTTATCCATCAATCACAATGACTTTAGATCACAAATCTAATTTCTCTTCATGTATATGGGCCTTGCAATATTTGAGAAGCTACCTTCACCTCTCCTTTTTCTAGTCCCAAATCTTCTCTTCTACCAAAAAAGGGAAAACACAGAGCCAGCAATTATGGGAAGAAGCTGTAAGGAGACACAGCACGGCTCCATGAAAGAAAAGACTCTTCCAAGAAACTTTCCTCCCATCCCTCCATGTTCACAATCAGTGATGAAAAGGTTAACCTGGCCACTATTATACCTTCAGAATTAGGACGCTTAAGTCCTTGTCTAAAAATCACATATCCAAGATGTAGGAAGGCCGTAAGTATGTCATTGTATCAGGTAATCCCCGAGTTCCTTTTTTTTTTTAATTTGGGATTTAATACGTCGATCCTGTCATTCTATAGTTCAATCACATCAGGTACACTTGTACGATTGCTACCACAACCCGCTTCCAAACATTCTTCTTCTACACGGGCTCCTTCACATTGTCTCCCTTTTATCCCCCCACCCCCTTATTCAACTTGCTGTCCCAGTGGGTTCATCAATCCTGGGCCTCATATACCGGAGAAAGGGAAAGCATGTAACACAGCTTCAAGAAGGTGACCTCCACTGACACAGCACTTCTGAGATACCCTCTACCATGCACAACCAAAACCACACCAAGCAATCCAAACCCCAAACGCAGAAAAATTTGGAAACCAGGTCAGGTCTCACCAGCATCATAGTGGGGATCTACTGACATAGTTGTAGCTGTTCAAGCCTTGGCTCTTCTCTATTCCTCTCTCCCAAGCACTCTGTTTAGGGACCGCTTGCCTCCTGTCCCTCTGTTTTAGACAGGCACAGTTCTCCGGAGGCTTATTTCCTATGTGGTTCCCACCAGAGTCTTGTACTCCCGCTGTCATCCATCGCCATCTGCACACCGGATTCTCACCATTTAGCCTCTGATACCGATCCCTCCTTTGGTGACTGATGATGGTGTGCTTCTTCCATGTGGCCTTAGTTGACATTTCACTTAGATGGCTGCTTGCTTGTTTAGAGACAAGCCTTTAAGATGCCAGACCCTAATTTATCTGATAGTCGGGTAACATCTAAATTCTTCACATTTTGCTATCACACCCATATCTTCTGTGTTCCCTTGCTGACAGTGAATATCAAGCAGGGCCATAATGTAAGAAGTAATTGTTCTTAAGTTGGAGCTAGGATTTAGTGTGAGTCCCCCAAAGCCCATTTCTGGATCTGTGCTTATAATCAATCAATCTATCTATCTATCTATCTATCTATCTATCTATCTATCTATCATTTATTTATAGTTTTCTGTACCTTGGAAGTCAATACATATGTCATATCATTCCATAGTTCAATTACATCAAACAGAATTATACAATTGCTTCTGTAATGTGTCTCATTCCTGGGCTCCTTGATATCATCTCCCTTTTATCTCCCCAACTCCTCTATATCCTTCCCCCCACCCCAATCATTGTTCTATTTGTTTTACCTATAGGCTCGATGTCTGAGTTTCATGTACTGAAAAACAGAAAAACAAATAACTCAACTGCAAGTGGGATACCCAAAATGGAAATGAACTTCTGAGCTATACCCTAATATGAACAAGCATAAGCAAAATAAAACAGAATGTCTGTCACAGGACTACCAGAATAATACGGCTATTAACTAGCATATAAGACATTAATGTAGCAACCAACCAAAAGTACACCAACCAAAAGTATACCACTCTTGGTACTGCTGTCTTATGCTTCCTCAGACACCAATGATTTTCTGACTGAAGTCCTCAAATACAAGGTGTTTAAGGTAAAGTCCAATTCACCCAGTGGAGTTCCAACATGGGGTCTCACTGATGCAGCCTCTGGAGCATGCTGTGCACCCCAAAGGTCTAGGATTCCATGACCCAAGTTCCATGGCACACAACCTGGTTCCAGGGATACTGCCAGACTCCCTACGTCAATGTTGCCCTCCTGCTGCACACCACTAAAGACACTCCCTACCTAATGTCCCCCGAAGCATCCTCAGTCACTCCTCCCCTCCACCTTGAGGTCATCCCTTTCTCTCTACCCCCAACAATCATACACCTATGTTCCCCCAAACATGACCATTCCCTCTCTACTCTTGGGACTGTTGAGCTGCCCTCCCATCAGTAAGCTTCATCCCTCTGACAGAACCACCTCCCTCTCTGGGGGACCACACCCCAGATCCACATGGCAACCACTCAGCAGACAGCATCCTCCCCCTACCATTTGATCCCAGCTGTCGCGAGGCACCCTCTAGACATGTGGTCTACACTATACTTACCCGAAGCGAATGATGTGTGGTTCATTGACACTGATCAGGCCCTTTATTATGCTATGCTGTCTGGCCCCTGGCCAGAAGACCGGATGGTCTGCAAGCTTAAGCTTGTGCCTGTTCTGCTGCTTGTTGCTAAGCCAGTGGACTCAGACAGGTTTGTCTTTTTGTGCTTGGCTAACTTCACTCAGCGTAATGTCTGCCAAATCCATCCATGTCTTGAGGTGTTTCGTGGTTTCATCGCTGCACAATATTCCATTGTGTGCATGTACCAGAGTATTTTTATCCACTCATCTATGGATGGGAATTTGGGCTGTTTCCAGCTTCTTGCTAACGTGGACTGTGCTGAGATGAACACAGGGGAGCCAACATCTGCTCATGATCTGTTTCTTACTTCTTTTGAGTATATGCCCCCTAGTGGTATTGCTCCATCATATGGTATTTCAATTGCCATCTGTTTCTGCATCGCCACATTGCCATCCACAGTGGCTGTGGGTATTTACAAGCCCACCAGCAGCGGATAAGAGTTTCTTTCAAACCACATCCTCTCCAACATTTGCTGTTCTTAGTTTTTAAAATTGGGTTACGATTATGGACATTAGGTGGCTCCAACATTTGCTGTTCTTAGTTTTTAAAATTTGGGTTAAGGTTATGGACACTAGGTGGTATGTCATTGTGGTTTTGACTTGCATTTCCCGGATGGCTAGTGAATGGAAGGATTTCTTCATGTGTTTATCAGCCATTCGAGTATCATCGCTTGTGAACCATGTGTTCCCAATCACTGAGTACTTGATAGCCGGAGAGAGACGATTCTTCCTGTATGTGTCCCTTCAGCCATCGCTCTTGGACTTTTAATCTGTAATTCCAAAGATAGTCATAGGAATCATTCTGTTTCCATAGAGATAGGTTCTTTCCTCATATCTGAAAATTCATTTATCTTCATTCACTGGTTTATTCATGCTCATCTACTTTGGGCTAATCCCATTTAGATAGGAGAAAAGAATGCTGATGAAAACTTCTTCACAAACTCTAAGGATTATACAAAACAGGAGGTGAAGCAAAATGCAGATCTAGTCAGAATCCCGAGTAACACGCCAGAAATCCAGTTTAATTGTTTTTCGATAGAAACCTATCTCCGTTTCATTTATGCAATGGTTACAGGTTTTATAGTAAAAAAATAGTTTATGGTTCACTGTATTTTCATTTTTCAGGTTACTGGAGAGTACCTCCCCCACCCCCACCCCATGGCTCAGCATTATTGTTAAAATCCTAAATTGGGGTGCTGGGTTGTGATACAATGATGCTTTCAGGGTTAGATTACCAGTACAGTGATGGCTCTTTGCCCCTTCAAAAAGTGGTTCCAAACTCCTACTGCTGGTGTGCATTTGTGTGTGTGTGTGTGTGTGTGTGTGATTTCTCCCTTTAATTTCCCCTGCAATCCTCACTCAAAATAGCATCCCAGTACATCTATCTACAGTAATGCTTCTTTCTTTTCTAATTTATTGTGACACAGAATTCAGATACACAAGTTTACTAGGAAAATGTGTCAAGTAAACATATATAGATTTTGACTGAGACCCTGAGGTACCAAATACATCACAGACTCTGTGAAAGTACAAAATGTATAAATGTGCATGCCTTGTGCATTGACTTTTGCAACTCAGAGTACTTTAAAAATTAATCTGGGTTCTGCCCTGTGCTGGGGAGAAGAGAGTGAAGGCAATGAGCTAGGCAAAGTAATGTGAGATCTAGAGCAGTGGTTCTCGATTCTGACTCATAATGACCCTGTAGGACAGGGTCGAACTGCCTCTATGGCAGTGGTTCTCAACCTTCCTAATGCTACTGTTAGGAATCATCATGTAAATATCTGATATGCAGGATGTATTTTCATAGGTACAGACTGAACATAATTAAAGCATAGTGGTTAATCACAAAACAATATGTGATTATATATTGTAAAATATTTATTATTGTGAAATATATTTCTTCCGATGGTCTTAGACGACCCCTATGAAAGGGTCGTTCAAGCTCCAAAGAGGTTGTGACCCACAGGTTGAGAACCGCTGCTCTAGAGCAGTATGCTGTACCATTCATCAAATTCGTTCTCTTCCCTTCACACCTGCGACCAGCAATGGCACTGCATTAAGACCACTATAAACCATCTCTGCAGGGGAGGCCAACCAGTCGTGGGAGAGAGGCATTCGTGTGGTATGGAGACAGGAGCCAGCGCAGGATAAGATTCAGTTTTTGATCATTATCTCTGTTTTGATAAGTATCTTATTCAGTGAATATAATTTCAGGGGAAACGTTTGAGAATACTGAATTCAAAGAAATCAGAAAGGAAGTGGAGGAGAAACTCCATGCCACCAGTACCTCCACTTGGAGAGATGGGTTGCAGAGCAAGAACAGAAGTACATTTGTAGGGGAATAAAATCTCCAAGAGGCAGGAGACTAAGCTCACGTTTGTTTTTTTTTAAGTCCATTTGTCACTGACTTCCCCTTTATGCTAGTCGATGTTATTTGGCTCTTTGTTGTTGGTTACCGATGGGCCTGGACCTTGCACAGTGGCATTTTTCCAGGTATATGGCCAGCAGGAGCCTCTGAGTTCAGGTCACCGATGTCAATCATAAAAAGAGTAACTATTAAATGTCCGCTGGACACCCTCCCTCACATGGATCAGAACTGCCCGAGCCATGTCCCTCAGGCCCAAACTCAATGCCCAAACACCTGTTGTAGATACAGACTTCTAAAGTCAACGTGCATCCAAATCACTGTGTTCCTCGGAGCCAAGGATGGCAAGATTTCTGCTGATATACTTTGGGCATATTTTCGGAGAGACCAGTTAATGGAGAAGGGCATGGGACTAGTCACTCTAGTCAACTTAGTTGAAAATCTTGGACAGAGAGGTAGCAGATGGTTGCGAGCTGCGTGCTACATTTCAGGATATCAGTGCTGACAGGGATCTAGAGAATTTCCAGGAGATGAACACCCAGGGCCTTTGTGCTTCCCTAACCACATCCGCATTGCTCTAGTGACGGGTCACAGTACTGTGACTCAGCATCAAGACCTCTTAGCTTGCAGCCCACGACTCTACCGACACCATGCTGTGTCAGGGAACCACTGGAAGAGACGGGACCGTGGAATCAGAGAGAGAAGTGAGGCATTAAGTGCTCACAGGTGAAATAAAATACAAGGGAGCATCAACAGAGGGGCAAAACAATGAGGGAGAAAGCTGACAAGTGACAGGAGTTAAAGAGACTTGGATAATCAGGCAGGGCAAGAGAAAGCCCTCCAGTACCTGAATTAAGGGTGTTGGGAAGGTCCTGTACGTCAACATTTCTCAAGAGATGTCCAGAAATTCCCATTAGCAAGTCAGTCTTTCTCATTATGAATAGGTGTTTAGAGTGTGCTTCTTCTCAACCTAAAGCACTCCTGAGGAATTGAATATGCATGCCATTATTATCTGGGCAAAGGCACGAAAACATGCTATTTTGTGACAGAGGATAGGCAAGAGTGTGGGTGAGAGAGGGAGGCAAGAGAGGGGTGGGAGGAGAGGGAGACAAGAGTGTGGGTGGGAGTTAAGAGGAAGGAGAGGAAAGGATGCTGAAGCCAACAGGCACTGAAGACCCGCCACACTTCATTTGTGGGCAGGAAATCTGCCTGGCTGTAAGGGAGCCTGGGGAAGCAAGAAGATATGCAAGAAGCATCTGTCAGTGTAAGACATAAAAATATAATAATTTATAAGTCATCAAGGGTTCATGAGGGAGGGTGGGGGAAGGAGGAGAAAAATGAGCTGATACCAAGGTTTTCAAGTAGAAAGCGAATGTTTTGAGAATGATGATGGCAATAAATATACAAATGTGCTTGACACAGTGGATGGATGGATGGATTGTGATAAGAGTTGTACGAGTTCCCAGTAAAATTATTAAAAAAGAAGAAGCATCTGAATTGAAGGAAGTTGTTGTTGCTGTTATACGCCATATATTCAATTTTGACTCACAGCTATCCCCAGCTAACAGGATTGTATAGGCTGTAATCGTTATGCAGAGGGAGACCTGGTAGCATCTGGAAGGTTAGCAGTTAGACTCCACCAGCCACTCAGTGAGAGAAAGATGAGGCTTTCTGCTCCCATAAATAGTTACAATCTTGGAAACCCAATGGGACAGTTCTAGTCTGTCCTGTAAGGACTTTATGAGCCAGAATCAATTCAATGGCAGTGAGTTTGAGTTCATCTTTATGCTGAGCAGATTACCACGTGCTTTCCCCAAGGATCCACTGGGTGAGTCTACACTGTTGATCGTTTGAATCGCAATCGAGGGCTGAACTCTTGCATCACCAGGGCACCTTGAAAACAAATTAGAGGCATGATATAGTTTAAGCTTATTATGCCAACCTGGCCAATAAATACATGTGGGGTTAATTTACAGATGGAGAGACAAATGGCCCGGTAAGCATCACCTTTCTAGCTCTAAGATCTCTTGTTTTCTGATGGTTGGACCAGGGTGCAGCTGCCTTAGCCAGTTCCCTGCTTCAGCTGGCAAGGTTCACTTTCTGCAAGACATTCCCAAGGAGAAGCCACATGGACCTACCCCGAAGCAGCCCTGGGTGCTGGAGCAGCCTGTGGAGACCCCTGCCAGTGCTGAGATGTTTACACATTCACTGACTCGGCTTTTCTCCTGTAGTCAGTGTCATAGTGTGTGGTTGTGAGATGGAGGAGGACTTTATGGATTGGTGTAGGATATATGGGTTAATGTTGGATTTCTGGGCTTGGCAACACTGGCTTGGGATGTTTTCTTGATGCGCATTTAGCCTTTATATAAAACTCTCTCTTATACATGAGTTTCTGTGGATGTGTTTCTCTAAAGTACCCAGACTAACACAAGGCAGCTTGTGTTCCCCGTGTTTGTCCCTGCTCTGCTCTTTGCCTGAATGCTCCAGCTCCTCTGAGACCTTGGACTGCTCAGCACACAACTTACACTTGAATCCTGGGTGTCACAGGCATTATAAACACATCGTTCATGTTCTGCTAGACTATTTGGATAAATGAGTGCAATAAATCAAAGTGCTCTGTTCTACTGGAATATATTACACCTGAAACTGCTGCATATTTCTATTGTGTACTTGCATATGAACATACCTACCTTTCTCAATAAAGTAATAGTCATATTAAAACCATTGCAAACATCAAAGGAAGCCGATCCATCATTTTACTTTTCCAGAAACAGGAAGATTGTGTCTCTGTTTCCTCTCTTTAGTTTCCTCCCCATCCTCTCCTCTCCCTTCTTCTCTTCAGTCTTCCTTCCCTCCCTTTCCCATCCTTTCCCCCCTCCCTCTGTCAATTCTTTTTGTCCTTCCTGTTTCATCTTCCCTTACTCTGTTATATCTTTCTTATTTGGAGTTTAGAGAAAATCCCACATCTGGGGATTTAAAGGCTTATAGTTAAACAAGTGGCCATCTAGCAGGGAAGCCCACATGCAAGAAGCACACCAGTCTGTGTGATCATGAGGTGTCAGTCAATAAGAACAAGTATCAGAAGTTCTAAAACAAACAACCAAATTGACATATAGAAGCACGAACAATGGGGAAATTCCAAACCCACTTCTAAGATAACTGGACAGTCCCTCACAGAAAGGTCACATGGAAGTGATGATATACCCAGCATGCAGTATAGCACTGATGAAACACTTAACTGACCCATTCACGACCGAGTGAAACATGGCATGGTCCTATGCTACCTGTCGCATTCTCTCTATTTGAAGCCAATATAATTCCAAAACACGTCATCTTGCTTAGACTCATTGTATCGGGTAGATCTGCTGCACAAGACTTCTTCTTCAAAGTGGGAAAGAACAAGAATGTCTAACACGTTGAGAACATAGGCACGCCTCCCCTCAGCCATTGCATTTTCAGTAACCTCACATACATGTGGAGGTTGGACAGTGAGGAAGGAAGATCAAAGAAGAATGAATGCATTTGAATGGTGGTGCCGGTGAAGAATATTGAAAGTGTCATGGACTGCCAAAAGAACAAATACATCTGTCTTGGAAAGAAGTATAGTCAAGGTCAGTTTTTTTTTTTGAATAATATTTTTGGACAAAAAAAGGCTGGAAATACTAAGTAAATTTGATTGATGTGGCAATTGTGACACATGTTAAATGTTCATGATAGAACCCTAGATCAGTGGCTCAATATTCCTAATGCCAGGACTCTTTAATACGGTTCCTCATGTTGTGTTGACTGCCCACCATAAAATTACTTTTGTTACTACTTCATCACTGTAATTGTGCTACTGTTATGAATCAGAATGTAAAGATGCATTTTCATTGTTACAAATTGAGCATAATTAAAGCATAGTGATTAATCACAAAACAACATGTCATTATATATTGTGAAATATTTATTTCTAATGACAAATAAATGGAACTTTGTCTTGAAGCATGGTTTAGCATGGGTAACAGTTCTTCAGAATGGGTTCTCCTATGTGGGCATATCAGCATGTGGGCGGACCTGCCTGGAGACGGATAGAGGAGTGGTGTCTCGGTTCCGAAGACCTTTGGAAATAGGTGTTTTCCAGTGGTCTTAGGCGACCCCTCTGAAAGGGTCGTTCGATCCCCTAAAGGGATCGTGATCCACAGATTGAGAATTGCTGCCCTAGATCCTGCCTCCCTCTATCCATCCCTCCAAATTTAGGTTTCCAATGTTTAGGGTTCTTATGCAATGTCAGTTTCTAAAGCCCAGATCTACTGACCCTACTTCGATACAAAGTCAACCCATACTGTCTCCTTTTTTCATGTCTCAGGAATTTAAAAGAGGTGAGCAAAATACCACACACAGGTATACAAATTGTTTGTGAATGAATTAATGCATGCATCCTAAATGAGGGATTTAGTAATTCTTCCCAATCCCCATGGAAGAAATAGAACGAGTTGAACACAGTGCTTAAATAAAGCCCCTCTTGGAAGCAGGTACATTTTATGTGTAAATCCCAGTCAATAGCAGGGCACTCTCTAGGAAAGTACAAGGTTCTGTTTCTTTACATCAAGTCTAGATGCCCCAGTTCCTTCTTCTGGTACACAGACTGCTCTTCGGTTCTCCTGCAAATACCCTCTAGGCACTGAGCACTTCATCAGCTTCTCGATTGCATGCTGGTTTAAGGGATTTAGCAATGCTGATATTGACCTGATAATATCTTTAAAACAAAATGTTTTAACAGAGAAATAAGTACCGAAGAACTGAGGTTAAGTCAGGCTCCTGAGGAGCAGAGACGAGACTCAGGTTGTTTGATTATTCTCCATTCTTTCTGATTTGCAGTCTATCTGTTCTTTCATGGCATCCCCATTTACATTTCCCATTTTAAAATGGAGACGAAAAGACCTCTGCCATTGACTAATACCAAATTATTTGATGTCCAAAAGGAAAACAAGAAGCAGTTTCAGGTTTCTGTGGACCTGATCCCCATCACATGTTTTCCTTTTTATGTGGGAGTTGACCACACTCCAGGCAACAATGCTGCATCGAATGGACAATCCGACACAGAGCCAAAGGAAAGAAATGTGGAAGACACAGGGACTCTAGCAGACATGACGAGAAATCAAGACATATATTTACCAACCCAAAGCAAAAATGCCCCAGAAGGAGACACATGAGTCCTACCGAAATGCATGATGCTGTGGAGTGGGGGGAAAGCACTGCTGCGCAGGGCATATGGGATGCACGAGAGAAAGCTGTCAGGCACAGAGGGATACACAGGCCCACAGGCAGGAGGAGGAGAGGTGGGGCACAGATTAGACAGGAAGTCAAAAGTGGATGAGTCAAAAGTGCCCGATAGGACAGGGCATCATTGGTAAGGCATTATCCAAAAAACTCAAATTAAACCTACTGTCATTGAGTTAACGCTGACTCATAGTGACCTTTTAGAACAGGGTGGATCCGCTCCACTGGGTTTCTCAAACTGAAGATCTTTCTAGGAGCAGACAGATGACTTCATCTTCCTTCTGAGGAGCAGCTGAGGGTGATTCCAACTTATGATCCTATGTAGGGTTTTTGAGGCTGTACTTTTTTTTTTTAATGTTTCATCATTTTTGAGGGTTCTCACCACTCTTATAAAAATCCATTACATCAATTGTAGCAAGTATATTTGTACATGTGTTTCCATTATCCATTTTCTAAACATTTACTTTCTATTTGAGCTCTTGGTATCAGCCCCCTTGTGACGCCTTGATAAATGATAAATTATTATTATTATTGTTTTCATATCTTACACTGACCGCTGTCTCCCTTGGCCCATTTCTGTTATCCATCACTCCCTGAGGGGGTATGGGGAGAATAATGTGTTGATCACTATAATTGGTTTTCCCCTCCTTCCCTCCTCCCCCTACCTTCCCCCTACCCTTCTGGTATCGCTACACCCATCTTTGTTCCTGAGGGATTTGTCTGACCTGGATTCCATGTGGTATGAGCTCTTATCTGTACCAATGTACATGCTCTGGTCTAGCCAGAGCTGAAAGGTAGGACTGTGGTCATGATAGTGGGGGGGGGGGGTGAGGAAGCCTCAAGGAAACAGATATATAATGTGTGTTTCATCTGTGCTATATTGTGCCCTAGTTGACTCATCCCTTCCATGTGACCCTTCTGTGAGGGATGTCCAATTATCTACAGATGGGCTTTGGGTCTCTCTCAAACCCCCATCATTTGCATTTGTTTTTGGTTTTCTGATGCCTGATACCTTAATCTGTTGAAACCTCATTTTCACACAGGCTGGTGTGCTTCTTTCATTTGGGCTTTGTTTCTTCCCTGCTAGGTGGCTGTTTGTTTAGCTTCAAACCTTTAGGAACCCAGGTGCTATATCTTTTGATAACCGAGGCAAAACATCTTTATGGGAGCATACAGCCTCATACTCTCCTAAAGTAGTGGGTGGGCTTGAATTGTTGACCTTGTGGTTAATAGCCCAACATCTACTCCACACAGTAAAGGCAATTGATTATAGATAAGTGTATTAAGGAAAAGCATCCTGGTAGCACAATGGTTACATGCTCAGCTGCTAATAAAAAAGTCAGAAGTTCCAGCCTACCAGTTGCTCCATAGGAGAAAGTTGTGGCATTTAGTTTCCATGCAGAAGGCAGATTAGAAAACACCATAGGGCCATTCTAGTCCATCCAATAGGGTTGCCAAGAGCCTGAATGGACTTTGAGACAGAATTACATATTCAGTATTCAGGATGGAGCACGGTTAGTGCAACTCTTAATTGCTCAACTGCTAACTGAAAGGTCAGGGGTTCAAACCCTCCAGCCACCTGGAGATGGTTTCTGGTGGACAGCCAAGGAAACCCTACTGGGCAGTTCTAGTCTGTTCTATAGGGTCCACTATGAATTAGAACCAACTTCATGGTACATAGTATTCAGGAACTGATACTCTCTAGGTTATTTTCTGTTGCTTCAAGATTTGGTTTCTAGTATACTGTAGAGCTAGCTAGTGGGAGTGTGATTAGGTAAAATCAATATAATCCCTAACCTTAGTCTTTCTAATAAAGGTTCTTGAATGGTATTAATCTTTCATAACCTTCTGACTCATAGAAGAGAGAGTGGAACTGCCCATGGGATAGCAGAGGCTGTAAATCTGTAGATCTGTGACATGGGAACACATAGTCTTGCCTTTCTGTCATGGCGCTGTTGGTGGGTTGGTACTGCCAACCTTGTGGTTAGAAGTCAAGACTTAACCAAGTATGGTACCAGTAGGATTTGTGTATCATCATGGTATCAGTGCCCTCTTCAGATTGTATTGCCATAATCAATGGCATTTGGGCTTTTAAAATTTAATACATTAAAAAAATAATACATTTTAATTAACTTCCAGTTTAATTAGAAAAGCAAATTGGCTTTGTGGAAACTTGCTGATTTCCTTTGATGCTAAAGAGTGGATTCATCTCTATTTTATAAAAGAAAAAATACTGTATTAGATAATTTGATAGAAATGTTGGTGTCTGCCTAAAATCTATAGAAGCAAACAATTTTCTCAGCAGAGATCAATCAGTTTCTGTTTTTTAATTCTTGTCAGGAAAATTCAACTTAGTTCAGTGTGTTCAAATGAGTGAGAAAAAGGTAGAGGCAGGATTTAGGAATTCCTACTCTGGAGACAAAACAGTGCCACCTGCTGGTCAGCATATTTTAAGAGCTTTTCCGTTGCTGTTTTTAAGCAAAGGAATGTAATGACTAGCTTTACAATTAAAGTATAATTTAAAATCATATAAATCCAATGACAACAATCTCATTTCCTCTTCTCCCCTGCATCTCCCCAGTAATAAGCAATACAATCCTCTGAGTTCTATTTTTCTTGAGTTTATATTTGTACATCATTTTGGCAAGAGTTTTAAACTGCTGCTTCTCTATTTATCCATTTTAGACATTATATGTTGCTTTCCTCCCTCAAACCCCTCCCACCTGAAATATTCATGTTGAAATTTTTAGTTAAATTAGAGTTTATGCTGTTCCCACCAAAACCAAACTCATTGCTATTGAGTCAATTCCAACTCATAGCAACCCTATAGAAGAGGGTAGATCAGTCCCCGTAGGCTTGCCAAACTTTCCCTCTTTCTGGGACTAGAAAGCCTCTTCTGGCTCTGGCGCAGCAGCGGGGGGTTCGAATAGATGCCCTTGCAGTTAGCAGCCCACCTTGCAATCCTTAGGACTCTATAAATCTTCTTCCTTTCGGAGTTCCCCATAATATTGTTATTTTACTATTTCTCCTGTCTAGTTGCTTTTTCTGTTTAAATTGTCTCTTTCTCACTTACATAAATTTCTGTTGTGTTTTATCTTTATTTTCCCCATTAGCTATAAGACAATTGCATTCGTAAGTTACTTCTGAGTGCTCGCACATATTAAATATTTGATCAATCTCATTCTTCCTGGAGAACTCTGCTCTGGGTGTTTCACTGTGCCCCTCATTTTAGGACCTGTTGCTCTTGAGCAAATGGAATATTTCAATTCTTGGCATCTTTCTTGACCACCTCCTTGTAGTTTTTCCTAAATCACACATCTCCCTCTTCTTCAAAGTAGACCATTTTATACCTTCTAAAGAAAAGAGGCATGGTATATGAAAAGCTTTTTGAAAAAAAAATTGTGTCTTTGTAAGTGGATATGTACACATTTTATTATCATGATACTTTGCTGGACAAATGCTGAATTGAAATCCACTCACCAGAATACAGTAGGAACATTATACAGCTCCCAGAAAACAGTGTATAATTCTGCATTAAAAAGTAAATGTCTCCCCAGAATTTTAAAGGTTTTTAAAAAATGTTTTTACCTAATTCACTTATACCAACGTTAACCTGAGAAGGTCATTGGCTTTGCACGAACCTGATACCACAACTAGGCAGGGGCATCAATAGAAAATAGAAATATAGACCAATATCCCTCATGAATGGATGAAAGGGAGAAAGAGTGATCATTACAGTGAGCAAACAGAGGTGGGAGGAGGAGGGGAGCCCATGGGAGGTCGATTAGTGGTTTCAACTGTTGAGTGAATAGTGGATGATCTTAAATGTAACAACTGTACTCAATTCACACACACACACACAATTTTAAAGAATGCTAGCCAATAGAATTCAACAATATATCACAAATATAATAAAGCATGACCAAATAGATATGGAATGATGGTTCAGCAATTGGAAAACAGTCAACATGAGCCATCACATAGATAAAACAAAGGAAAATAACCACATGGTTATATCAAAGGATACATGAAGACATTTGGCAGAACCCAAAATCCATTCTTGATAAAAACATTCAACAAAACAGGAATGGAAAGGAAATTTCTCAACATAATGAAGGGCATCTATACAAAACAAACAAACAACATTATCCCCCACAAGGAAAAACGGAAGCATTCCCCTCATGAATGGGAACCAGAGAAGGAGTCCCTTGATGATCACATTTATTCACTATTGTGCTGGAAGTCATAGTCACGGCTTCAAGGCAGCAAAAGGTCATTAAAGGCATCGGGACAATTGTAAGGATGGCGCAGGACCATGCTGTTTTCTTCTGTTGCGCATGGTGTCGCCATGGTTCAGAACTGCCTGATGGCACCTAACAACAACAACAGCGTGAGGCGACTAAACATGCCATGACTTTCGTCAGGTGTGCCATAGTCTTCAAAGTGACATCTTTGCTTTGTAACACTGACAACCAAGCAAACAAACAAAGCCTTTTGGAGCAGGTTTGTCCAATGTAAAAGGTTATCTAATTCCTTGACTGTTGCTATCATGAGCGCCCCTTGTGGGTCAGAGTAAAAGGAAATCTTCGATAGCTTCAACATATTCTCTATTTATTGTGATGTTGCTTCTCGAGCCCATTGTGATGATTATTTTAATTTCTATTAAGTTGTACTCCATATTGATTAAAAACTGAGGATTTACTTTTCGTAACTAAATGCTTACAGCAAGCAAGGTTGTGTTATCCTGCACGTGACAGTCTTCCTCTAGTACTGACACAGCATTTTTCTACATGTAGCCAGGTTCTAGGATTATTTGATCAGCATAAAGATTGAAGAAGTGCGGGCAAAGGATATGACCTCGATGCACACTATTTTTTATTGTAAACGAGCTGTATCCCTTCATTCTATTCAAATATCTGCTTCTCATCCATATACAGGTTTACCAAGAGCACAATGAAGTGTTCTGGAATGTTCTCCATAGATTGTTTGGGTCCACACAAATACATTTGAATAGTTAATAAGACAGATCACGATCTTTCTATTGTTCTGCACTTTCATCCAAGATCTATGTGATGTCAGTAATCCTATCCCTCATTCTGCATTCTCTTTTGAATCTGACTCGAATGTCTGGCAGTTTCCTGTCTATGTACTATGGCAACCATTCCTGTATTCTCATTAGCAAAATTTCCCTTTTTCTTGCATGTTATATTAATGGTATTATTTGATAATTTCTACATTCTGTTGAATCACCTTTCTTTGGAATGAACGTGCACATGCTGTCAGCTGGTCAGAACTGCTTCCATTTGTTGAAACATTTTGACTTGGTATCCCGACAATTTCGGGAGCTTCATTTTTGACAATGCTTCAGAGCAGCTTGAACTACTTCACTGAAAACCATCAGTCCTTGATCATACACTAGTGCCAGAAATAATGGAACATCGACCAATTCTTTTTGGTACAGCCACTATATACATTATTTCCATCTTCTTTTGATGTTTCCTGAATAGCTAAATAGTTTTCCCATAGAATCCTTCAGCATTGTGACTTGAGGCTTGAATTGTTTCTTCGGTTCTCTCAGCGTGAGGCATGCTGTGTTCTTCCCTTTTGGTTTTCCCACTCCAGGTCCTTACGCGCTTCATTTTGATGCTTTATCTTCTCATACTATCTTTTGAAATATTCTGTTCAACTCTCTTATTTAATTATGTCTTACTTTTCATGAAGCTTACCTACTTCAAGAGCAAGTTTCAGAGTGTCTTGAAACACTTATTTTAGTCATTTTTTTTCATTTATTTTAGTCATTTCTTTCGCAACCTTTTCATGACATTTGGTTTCTTCATATATGTGGCATTGATGTTATCTCAGTATTCAAAGCTTCAAATGTACGTGTGAAATCTATATGTTATCCCACAGTGCTCCATACTTCAAATCTATCTTAGGTGCTATCTAAATTTAGGCGGAGTACAGTCAAGGTCATATTTTGGCTTTCATGGTCATATTTTGGATGAAGACTTATTAGCAACCCATGATATGACACAGTGCTCACTTTACTTGCTACAGTGAGGAGGACTTGAAACACTTGCAGATGAAGATCAAGGATTTCAGCATCAATATGGATCACAAGTAATGCAAATGAAAAAAAATCCTCACCACTGGGCCAATAGGTATTATCATGGTAAGTGGGAAAAAGATTGAAGTTCATCTTTCTTGGATCCACAATCAATGCCAATGGAAACAACAGTCAAGAGATCAAATGATGCATTGCATTAGGTAAACCTGCGACATTAGACCTCTTTAAAGTGTTGAAAAGCAAGGATGTTACTTTGAGGACTAAGGTGCACCCAACACAAGTCATACTATTTTCTATTGCAACTTAAAGTAGGACATTGACTAATGAGGACCAAAGGAGAACCAATACATTTGAATTATGGTGCTGGAGAAGAGCATTGAAAGTACCGTGGACCGCCAAAAGAAAAACCAATGCTGTCTTATTAGAAGTATAGGTAGAATTCTCCTTAGGAGCAAAAATGGCAAGATTTTGTCTCATGTACTTTTCAATATCTTAGCAGGAGAGACAAGTCCCTCTCAAATTTTAATAATTGATAATCTTATTTACTAGTCTTCTTTGTTGGCATACAAATATTATCTTGTTACTGACAGCATTGCATTCTGGACTATGTGCATGGTAAAGAGAGGGGCAGTGAAAAAGAGGGACACCCTCCACAAGAGGGACTGTCACAGTGACTGCAATGATGTATTTAAACATGACGACAATTGTGAGAATTGTTCAGGGCCGTGTTTCTTTCTGTTGTCACAGGGTCGCTGTGAGTCAGAACTGACTGGGTGGCAACCAACAACAAAAATATACATGTTTTAAGTTTGTTGTCACCTTCCACTTGAACTTGCTTGTGAACGATTGATTCTCTGTTCATCAGCCAGTCCCAGCCTGTTCTGATGACACTGAGACGCTCCTTCACTCCCGTTCACAGATGGAGTCTATTTGATTCCTGCGCTTTCCCTCCAATTCGGTCCACACACACACAAGTGCCATTTGTATTGGTTAAATAAAGTATTTGCAATGAAGAAGCTGTGGGTCTTGCAAAATTCTATCATGCAATCCCCAGGGTCATTTTTATCAGCAAGCCTATATTTTTCCAAAGAAATTCTTTGTTTCCAAATTTCACACATTCCATTTCCCAATAATTGTCATTTGTGTCTTGATTGCATACATTTTCGATTTCAGAAAGCAGAAGCTGGTGAAAACCTTCAGCATTCTCATATTTGGCTTTAATTATTTTAATAATTAATAATCATATTAAATCATCTTCCTTATAGACATAGAAATATTATCCTACTACTGACAGCACTGTATTTTGAGGTAGATTTGAAATATTATTGTTAGCAATGACTGTGACACCATTCCTGCCCAATTTGTAATTCCCAGCATAACAGATCATATGATTGTATGTTCGGCCCAAACCAGTCCATTTCAGCTCCTTAAACCTACAGTGGTTATCTTTATGTGACCCATTTCCTTTCTGATAACCTCTCATTGTCCTAGGTTTATACTTTGTGCATTTCATGTAAGGGATGTTCGCTGGTTTGATGCTAACCAGCACACAGAAGTCCCAAAGCTGTGTTCCATGCAATCCGTTGTTGTTGCTAGGTGGCATTGAGCCAATAGCGACCTTACGCACAACAGGACGAAACACTGTCCGGCCCTATGCCTGAGGCATGGCGTCAGTCCTTCTCCTGGATGATCTTCCTCTTTGTAGCTGCCCCTCTACTTTGCCAAACATGATGTCTTCCTCAGGGACCGGTCTCTTCCGACAATATGTCCAAAGTCTGTAACATGAAGCCTCACCATCTTGGCCTCCAAGCAGAACTCTGCCTGCCTTTCTTCCAAGACCCACTGGTTTATCCTTTCCTTAGCCCACGGAACTTTCACTATTCTTCTCCAGCACCACAATGCAAGTGCACCGAGTCTCCCTCAGTCTCCCTTCAGTTGAATGTCCAACTTTCACATGCATACGAGGTGCTCCTCTCCCCGCACTATATTACATGTTATGAAGCTATAAGGTTTCCTTTTATTTTAAGAAGTAGACCTCCTCCTCTTTCTTCCTCCTCGGTTCTTAGTCTGGAGGCTTTGCAGAGACGTGTTCATCATGGTATTTTACAGCCCTGTGGCACCAGCATCACAACACACAAGCCGCTACAGTGTCACAAACTGGCAGACGCGTGTGGCGAAGGAAAGGCGGCCGTGTTAGTTTCGATGGCACGTTACACTATTTAGATTCAGGACAGAGATGTGAATGACTAAAGTTTGAGAAGGAGCTGTAGACTAGGATGAGCAGGGGGGAACACGCCTGGAATGTTCTGATACTAGAAAGATGGCCACTGGAATTTGAATGTAGAGAAAAGGGAGAGTGGAAAGTAATAGGAAGGGCAAGTTCACAGTAGGCTGTCGGTAGTAAGTCATTTAGATTTTTGCTACAGGAATAATGGGGGGTGGATAGGGATCGAAGGACTGGCTCAATAGCCAGGACCTCTGTGAAGTCTCCCCATATTCCTCCCCATTCACAGATTCTTGCTGCTCACCCGATGAAGATTCTACACAGATACTTAGCACAGATTTCTTAAAAGTTAAAGTTATTTGTTTACAACTTTGTCTTTTCATCCTGAAGAGTGGAGATGTAGACACCTTTCAGTGAGTAGTACACTGCCTGAAAAGATAATGTGCTCAGTGACTCTTGCCCCACAGCCTTCACAGAGGAAGAGCTAGCTGCACAATACAGTGGATGAAAATATGCTCCTACTGTCAATGCCAAGGATAGCTCGCCTAAAATACCTCAGCATCAAAATAGAAGGCATTCTGTCCAATAGACTCCATTCTAAGTGGTTTGGGGGGATTGTATGAGACGTGAAGACAGTGTGCTAGTCGACAATGATGTGTTGACAGTCATTATTGTTGTTGTTGTTGTTTTTTTCTTCTAGAAATGCCAAACGTTCATTAAAACACTACCAAATAATATATTCTTTAAACAGAATATATCAGATATAAATAGTGTTCTTTTTTGTTAAAGGGTATAAATACCCCCTAAAATGATCTTTTACTTAAAAAAAATTAAGGGTATAAACAATGTGTGTTTGTTTTCTTAAAATGAAACAGCACCTGGTAAGATATTTGCTGACTTAGTTATAAAAGTCTGTGTTTACCTCATAAGTTATTCAAACAAAACAAGCCCAAAATAAATGGACACTAGAAAATGTTGACATGATGTCCATGTGAATCAATCTGCAGATAGCCAGAAATCCACATCAGTCCAAGGACAGACCGGGTGGTGGTGGTGGTGGTGGTACTTGGCTTCGACTCATGGAAAACCCATGCCAAACTCTGCTGCTAGTCCTCAGGTTTTCATCTTCATGACTTTGGACATTCTTGAGTTAACTGTTGTGGCCACTGTGTGTTTCCAGCGCCTCCCAGTCTCATGGTCTCTTCCTTTAGAATTGTACAGTCACAGTCTATTGTGGTTGACATGGTTTTCATTGGCTAATTTTCAAAAGCCTTTTTACTTAGTCTACTATAGTCTGCAAGCCCTGCTGATACCTGCAACCCCTGCTCTGCTGACACCTGTCTACCATAAGTGACCCTGCTGATATTTGGAGTACTAGAGGCAAGCATTTTAGCATATTAGCCACACACAAGCTGCCACAATATCACAAATTGACCACAAAGTTGTAGATCATAGACCTGGTATTGTTCGTGGCTGTCACATCAGATCTGACTCATCATGGCCATATGTGTAGCAGCAATTATATACTTATATAGTTACTTTTGCACCATTCTCAAATTGTTGGCAAATTTGAGCCCATTGTGACTTATTTACTCCATTTAGCTTAAGGTCCTCCAGATTAATTTGTGTTATGTAATGTTTATAAGACTCCTCATTATTCCTTATGGCTGCGTAGTGTGCTGCTGAATGCATTCTCTTTCCATCCCTTCTGTGATGAGTCCTTAGATTGTCCCCCTCTTTTTGTGAATGTGACTAATGCTACAATGAACTCAGGGGTCAAATAGCTATTTGTGTCACTATTATTAATTAGATCTCTGGGGTATAGATTTAGGAATGAAATTGCTAGATAATAAGGTATTTCATTTTCTAGTTTTTTGAGGAAATTCCATAATGTTTTCTTTCCCTAGTTTACAATCCAACCAGCAGTGGACAAGGGTTCCAGTTCCCCTCCAATCATTCTAGTCTTTGATTTTAAGTGTCATTTTTATAGAGGTGAGATGGTATCACAAAGCAGTTTTGATCTGTGTTTCCCTAAGGGTTAATGATCACAGCACCTTTTCATGTGTTTGGTAACCTCTCTTATTCTATTTCTTGGCTATGGCATTCTCTGGCAGGTTTTTTGGTTGATTCAAAGAGAATGAAATCCTGAAGAGCTTTCATTTCGTTGCCATTTACTATGATGTTCGTTACTGAGCCAGTTGTGAAGTTATTTTCTTTCTCTTGAGATGTAATTCATACTGAAGTATGAATCTGCCTTTGATTTTCAACAGTAAGTGTTTCACGTCATCACGTCTTTGGGCAAGTATGATTATGTCATCTGCATACTGTAGGTTGCTAATGCATTTTCCCTCCAATCTTTATGCCATGTTCTCTTTTTGAAATCTGGCTTCTCAGATTATTTTTTAGCATAGAGATTAAATAAATAAGTCCCAAAGATACAACCCTGACATACATTTTTTTTTTTCAAATTTAGAACCGTGTGCTTTCTCTGTTTTGTTTCAACAACTGCCTCTTGATCCATGGACAAGAGAAAAATGAAGTGCTCTGAAATCCCCATTCTTCATCATGCACAATCTGCTTTCTCCACACAGTGGAAAGCACTTAGTTAATAAAACATATAAGCACGTTTCTGGTATTCTTTGCTCTTAGCCAAGATTCATCAGACACCAGCAATGATATCTCCACATCCTCTTCTGAATGGAACTTCTGGCAGTGTTCTTTACAGATGAATTTTTAAAAATTATCTTCAGCAAACTTTTGGCAACATTCTGTTATTTTGTCATTTTCACATTAAAGTTTGATCTCTTTTCTTTGGAATGGACATAAATGTGGATCTCTCTGTTTTCCAAATTTCTTGCCATGGATGAGGAAGTTTTGCATTCTTTGTGACCTGGCAAACAAGAACCCACAATGAGCCAAAAATGTTTATTATCTTGTCCTTTGCAGACAGGTTTCCTGGACGCACTACACGAACACACCTCACAAAAAGGAAACCTATTGTAGAATTCACTTATACACAATCAGACACAGTTAAAATGAACAGCTGTTGCTGGAAGCCATGCGAAGTGATGCCTCACAGCAAGATAGGGATGGATGCGGGGTACAAAGGTGGCTTCTGGGAGCTGGCCACTGTCTATTTCTGGATATGGATACTGATGGGACACGTGTGTTAAGCTTGAAATTTTCTTGTGTCATACACTCATGACATGTGATGATTTCAGGATACACGTTTTATTAAATTTACTTTAAAATTCATTTGTCAAAATTGGTCAATAAAATCTCTTCTGTAGCTTGAAAAATGAGAGAGGAAAAAAGCATACAAAGTATCATTAAACATCGCAAAATTAATTTGCCTAGCAGCATGTGCTTTGTTCTGTTTTTCCTTTTGCTGTACAATTTTTTTCTTTCTTTCTCCTCTTTGGGGTCTTAGGCTATAAATCTATTACCAGGGAAGAAGAAGGAATTAACATTTCAGAAAGCTGTCTAATTCTTTGAGGCTATTAAAATAACATTAAATAATTAAACAGCCCAAAGCTTTTCTATTGTAATATTAAGAGTACCAGAACTTGAAAAAAATCTCAGAGCTGCTTTCAGGAAAAACCTCAGCAGGTCTATAAAAATGTAAGCTTTCTTCCCCACAATGCTCATATTTGAGGCCATTGTTGCAGTCTCAGCATCGATCCATCTCAATGAAGGTCTTCCTCTTTTTGTTGATCCGCTACCAAGTGTGATGTCCTCCAGGGAGCCTTCCCTCCTTACACCACGCCCAAAGTTTGTGAGTGGCAGCATCGTTTCGACTGTCCCTAGTCCAAGATAGATCTGTTCTTCTGGCTGCATTTCTTCCAAGACAGACTTGTTCTTCTGGAAGGCCATGATCCTTTCAATATTCCTCACCACCCCGTACATTCCAAAGCAACCGCTCTTCTCTTGTCTTCCTTATTCACTGTCGAGCTCCCAAGCATATGAGATGGTTGAAAAGGTCATCGTTTGCCTCAGGGGCCTCTTGGTTCTCAAAGGGACATCTTTGATCTTTCACACTGTCAAGAAATCTTAAGCATCACATTTGCAAAAATGCAATAGGTCATTTGCTTTCTAGACTGCTGGTTCCATGACCATTGATTGTGGATACAATTAAAATGAAATTCTTGACAACTTCAATCTTTTCCCCATTTATCTAGATGTTACCCATTGGTCCAATTATGAAGCTATTTGTTTTCTTACACTGCATTACGATCTGTCCTGAGGGAGTTTATTTAATCAGCGAGTGCTTCAAGACCTCCTTGCTTTCATGAGGCTGGGCGGTGTTGGTGAGCCCTCTTCCAATCCTGAGGCCATGTTCTTCACAGAATCCAGTTTAGATGATTTGCTTGGCACACAGATTGAATCTGTATGGGCAAAGGATACAACTCTGATGCACACCGGGCCTGATTGTAAACCATGTCATAATATCTTCTTCTGATCACACAACTGCTTCTTGGTTTATTCACGTTGATCTTAATTATAGTGGTTGGAAGCACTAGGCCTCAAAAATGAAAATGATCTGTTGTCTTATAAAACACACAGTAAATGAAAAGAATGAACAACTATGACATAAATAAATTCTAGCCACTTATGCTGCCAGATTAGGGACCCTCAGTGGTACAAGGGTTTAATATCTTGGGCTACCAACCAAGCATGCAGAAGTTCTAATCCATATGGAGTTTTCTTAGAAGAAAGGCCTGGTGAATTTACTTCTGAAAAATCCGTCATTGAGAAACATGAGGAGCACAGATAGACACTTACACACCCTGAGCCTCCAGAAGTAGAGACCAACTAACGGCAACTGGCATTTTCCATGCTCTCACTTGTCATAAGAGAGCAGGCAGCAATTGCATTCTTGTAACAAACAATAAATGGGTTATAATCTAAAAATGTCAAAATAGTCATTTCTTTTCTTGTGAGCTGGATATAGTTCTTTCTTTTTGGTCACAGAACACTGCTTGCCTGAAGAGGAGACTGGCGTTGCAGTCTGGTGCCATAACGGCTCGTTCACATAAACCAGCAACACATGCTCATCCCGTAGCACAAAAAGTTCTGGTGGATATGAACAGTATTTTATCCCTGCTCTTTCTATGGCTGCAACAGGCCAAGTATGTAACGGCTTGACTCTCCCCCATCTTCAATTTAAAGCAATGTTGTTTTTAGCTTCACTCGAGCCAACAGCCTCCTATTTCCCCTGAGAAGTGACTGGTACCTTTGAACTTTTGGCTTAGCAGCCCAATGCCCAAGACAAGCCAGGCCATGTTCTCATCAGCCGTGCATGACAGAAAAGAGCAGCATCCTACCCTGACACCAGCTCATGGTCTGGCAAAGGCCTGCCAAAAGGCATCTGAGGAGTTGTCATTCATGCCCTGGTGGTGCAATGGTTGAAGCACTTGGTGGCTACCTGAGAGCGTAGTGCAGGTGTAGGAAATCTTTGTTATTGTCAAGGGCTCTTTGTATATTTTTAACAGTAGTAGTGGGCCGTGCTGGTCCAACATTTAATGAGCTCATTCTTGTTGTGATGGCTGGAATCACGTCTCTTCGGGGAGGCGTGTGATGGGCGTTGGTATTGGTGATTTCACCGGCCTCCTACACCCCTTGATTAGTGCCGTGAGCCAGCTGCTCTGATGGAGAAAGAGATGGCAGTCTACTTCCTTGAAATTTACTGCCTTGAAAACACGACGGGGCATCTTACTTTGTCCTGTCAGTTTGCTATGAGGTGGAATGGACTTGACAGTGATGAGTCATGGAGGAGGCATCCCCTGAAACATAGTTGACTCTTTTGGACATATTGGCAGAGGGCTAAGATAGCATTCCATCCCTGCATCCCATTTGTCTCTTCACAGTGGTTCTGTTGTATCTTCACACCAAAGCCCTTCCAGGAGTGGGAAGCCACTCTCTTCTTTCCAAATAAAGCCATGGAAGAATCCACCACTGCTGGTCACTTGTGCTTTCAAGGGATCCTTAGAAGTCCCTTTGTAAAATCTCTCTCTCCTTGTTGGTTATAGTTTCAGCTACATGCACACACACTGTTAGTTTTTGCGCCTTCTGACAATTCTTTGTGCTCTGTATCTGTTCCAGCACTATGAGTCTGGCTGGCATATCGATGTTATTGAGTAAATATTTGCCTTCCGCCTACTTGGATGTAGTATTGCAGTTTCTTAATTTTAAAGGATACTCCAGAGCTTTACATAAATTTCTGATCTCCTCATGTGAAGGATCTTTCCGTCTCACCTTTGTCTATGTTACCACCTGGCCCTGGTCTCTGGCCCCGACACTGACGTCTGTCTGGCACTGCAGGAGGCTTTAGAAGGCAGTGCAACTACAAACAAGTCAAATGGGGTGCCTGGGCCATTCCTTAATATGGAAATGCCATCCAAGGAAAAATGCTGTCAATCATCAATGTAGCCTTCCAGTCATCACAGATAAGAAAATCTCAGGTCAGGGAGTTCCACATGATGTCAGAGAGTTTTCGTTGTAAGACCCGTATCACTTTGGCTTATTTTATAGGCACGGAGGTCGGAACGCTGCTCAGTATCTTACATTGGCGCTCTTCTCAGTATTTTAACATTGCTTGTAGGCAAGCAAGTGAGAACACATTCTTATTCCGAATACATCACAGAGGAAAACATCAAGGTTTCTATCTGAAACTTTTGTTTATCATCCAGTTGCCATTGAAGGTGTTTTTGTTTGTTTGTTTTCATGTAGTCAACATCTTTTTTGAACATGCTTTAGGTCATAAGACTCACCTTATGACCAATTTTTGGATTTTAGCAAACAGATATAGCAGAAGCATTGAGAGGAATTCCCTGTTTTCAGATCAAAGAGACAGTTTTGACAGTCAGGCTGACAGGTTCTGGAAACAGCCCATGGGACACACGATTATAAGGTCCTTTTACAAAGCAGATGCTTCAAATCATGAGCACACCTATCTGTCTGGAATGTACGGCGATGAATGAAACACTGTCTTGTTCTTGGAAGCCCGAGTATCTAGGAAGAACTGGAAAGTGACCATTGCTATAACCAGCATGATATAGGACACCTGACATGCACTGAGTTCAAGTATTCTCTTATATTAACATGCATTGCCCAGAGATTATCAAGAAAACGTCAGGATGTGTTCAATCTGTCCCAACTCCAAGCTGTTCTGCTCTCTGGCTAGGCAGAGGCTGATCATCCAGGGTAACTGCGGCAGCTCAATGGAACCCTTCCTGGAAAGGATGAGGTTTGGCCTTGGGAAAAGGACACGGTTTCAATATATAAAAATGATTTCAACAGGGCTGTTTAGGGAGCACAATCCAAACACGATGTTTCCACTTGGATCCACAGTCAACATCTATCGAAGCAGCAGTCAGTGATGTGTTGCGCACAGCTTACTTCTACAAGTAACTGACCTGGAAAGACACCTGGGATACTTGGGTCTTAGAAGCCATTTTTTTAATTGGAATTGGAATGTCTTATTGAATTCTAAAAGTTCCATGTGTGTATCCTCGTATGTTCTTTATCATTCTAGCATACAGCATCAATTCACCAAACTCAATCCACTGCTACGGAGTCAATTCTGATTCCAAATGACTGCATAGGACAGAGCACAACCACCCAAGATGAAACTTTACAAATGCAGATGGCTACTTCTTTCCATTGTGTGGGGTCAAATCACTGACTCAGTACCCCAGTGCTCTAACCATTGTACCATCAGGACTTGCTGCACAGAAGGAAGCAATTAACTTAGCACCCACTGAAGCACATCATTTCTTGTAGTATAATAAATGCCCGAAGTGGTAATGGGTCTGAAATTCAATATTTTGAGTATGAATCCTGAGTCTTATTTTATAGTGTACTTTAAGCATACTATATGTAAGTATAGCCATGTGAATGGGGATGCTGGCGCAGAGTATGGAAAGTGCAGTGGACTGCTTGGAATATGTCCAGCTGATACTTTGTCTCATGTATTTTGAGCTTGCTATTAGGAGAGACCAGTCTTTGGCAAAGGGCATAGTAAAGAAGAAAGTCATTGAGAAAGAGGAAAATTGTCAAGGAGATGGATTGACCCAGTGGCTGCAATAGTCGGCTTCAGCAGAGGGACCATTGAGAGGGTGCCGCAGGACTGGGCAGTGCTTCATTCTGTTGTACATAGGGCCACTGAGTCCGAACCAACTGGACTGCACCCAACAGCAACAACACCTTGAGTGAATTACTTAACTGCTCTGAACTTCAGTTTCTTCATTTGTAGATTTATAAAGACAGTGTTCTTCTCATGCCAGAGTTGTAATACCATGGAGAGTAGGAACTCTATAAATCAGCGGTTCTCAACCTGCGGGGCGTGACCCCTTTGAGGGTTGAACGAGCCTTTCACAGGGGCCACCCGATTCATAACAGTAGCAAAATTACAGCAATGAAGTGGCAAAAAAAATGTTTTATGGTTGGGGGGCGGTCACCACAACCTGAGGAACTATATATTAAAGGGTCACGCCATTAGGAAGGTTGAGAACCACTGCCATAAATGCTTATTTGGTGTTAAAAGCTGCCGTGGACTTTAATTCAAGTATGTGTAACAGAGAGAAACATTACCCAAGCCTGTGCCCTCTTCATGATTGTTCACGTATTTGAATCCACGACGGTAGCTATTGTGTCAATTCATTTCTTCGTCAGTTTCCCTCATGTCATCATTCATTTGAATCTCTTTTATAAGGTTATTGACTTGCTAAACGTGAAACAAAGCATAACTTAGAAACCAAACAAGTGTTATTGATTTCAGAGTAGAAATTTGAGAAGCTGTCTTCAGTCCCCAGGTACCAATGTAATGCTGTTCCACATGTGCTTACTACAGTAGCTTCTGGAAGTTTCCTTACAGGTTCCAGTGTGGTTTGCAGACAAAAACTAGAACTATTTTGGAGCCAAGTTTGGTGATTTGGGTGATGATTATGATGATATTGCTAAGCTTGTGTGAACAATGTATATAAAGCCAATCAACCACCTTACTTTTAAGCTGCTGCTCCTCTCTGTGTTTATCCGGTCAGGTTGTCGTTTCCCTGTATTTTTGGTACAAGAGTTATTAACTGTTCCATGGGTTTGAGCCTCAAATGCTGTCACATGTCTTTATGTGTCAAGTTACATTAGACCACCATTGAACTCTCGCTCATAAAATGGGGAAGAAACCCAGTGCTACAGTCTTCTCTTGCCCTGTTTCAGTTATTCCAGCAGTTCTGGTTCTGGGTTGGGAGGCTAACCACAAGGTCAGTAGTTCAAAACCCCTAGCTGCTCTATAGGAGAAAGATAAGGCTTCCACTCCCATACAGATGTACGGCCTTGGGAACTCACAGGGGGCAGTTATAGTAGATCCTAGAGCCTCACTCTGAGTTGGAATTGACTCCATGGCAGTCAGTATTAAGAAAAGAAAATGAGCAATTCAGATTTTTTACATGGATTTCACTGTTCAGCCTTATATTGTGTAATGCCACTTTTAAAAGCAGACCTAAGAGTTTGCGATTCATACGCAGAATCAATGACACAATTCTTTCAGACTCCTCCTCCAAATACAGACCTTCCTTCCCCTTTGTCTGTGTTTCCCTTAGTGCTCCTTGCTGCCTCACCCTGTGTTCCAGATTGTGTGGGGTCCTGCTTGCCCCTTCTCTGTTCATGCCAATGTGATTTCTAAACAGCGGCTGTCCAATGGTATTATCTTAGACTTCTTGTTGAGTTTGATCATAAACTCACTTGTTTCCCAAGACAACGTCTACTAGTGTCTAGTTCTTTCATTCATCCACATGCTATTGTCTTTCTTCCAAAGCCCTGGTTCCACACTTCCCTGAACTGTACGACAGCATATCTGCTTTTATTTTTGTCTTAAATTACTGCTCCTTCCCTCTGTTCATTTCAGGGGAAATTGCTCTCTTTTCTAACCTCTGTACAAGTACTTCAATTGTCACATGATGATTCCTTTCTATGTGACATGTTGTCACATGTCAGAACCATCCTCCCACAATGGAAAAGAAAATGGCAAACACCAGCTGTCCCAACATCTTTCCCTACTAGGTGGGCACATGGCCCAATTCTTCTAGGTGAGGCACAGAGAACCTTTGTAGGATCCTTGATAAGGCTTGTCTTCTTGATTAGAGGAGCAGGATTTTATAACCTTGTCACTAGAGCTTTCAAGGTCAGCAGGGGAGGCTGCCCTCATGTGACCTTGAGGCAATAAGACTAAGGATTTCAAGGTGATAGAGCATGCCTTGAGTATAGCTCCTTGATATTATTGAGCCACTACAAATCATGATTAACGATTTGATAAACTAATGAAGTGTGTCTATTGTTCTGATTCTGTGGGTTGGGAATTATCAGACATTCGGCCAAAGCATCATGATTCATTAAAAACAAAACAAAACAAAAAATCACACTCCATAAATACAAATCACACTCTAAAAAAATCTATAAAAAACCACACTCTAAATACAAATATACAAATGGTTTACTCAATGCCTCTAGGGGCACAACAGTCCAAGTGGACTCAAAGGCAATGGGTTTGGCTTTTTTGTCAGGGGAGTAGGCCTAAACAAATTGTCTCCCGTGTCTGTTTTTAATGGAGGGCGTCTCTAGGAGTGACCAGACCCAGAGGACGTACATTATCTGCAAAACAAACCAAAATGAAAATGCAGGGCTTTGTCTCCAAAGTGAAGGAGAAAACTAAAATATAGGACATTTTAAACCTCCCCACCGTTTCTTTCTTGACTCGACATGGTGCTTTTTATTTTCCATTTAATATTGTTCTCAATAAAAAAGTAAAATAATTAGATTCACATGAAGTTAACCACTAATCTTCATATTGCAATGCCAGTTTTAAACACAAATATAAGAGCAGTAAACCCCTAGGTGGAAGCACAGAACTTACACTATTCACCTTTAGAGATCAGGTGTGCATATATATTTTTATTCTTACCAGAAGAGACAAAAGACTTCACAACACTGAACACTCCTGCAGAGTATGCACACATGTTGCCAGCATCATCCTCTACTGGAGGGTAAAGGAAGGAATGAATGGAGAAGCAACTACGAGATGCCCATCTTTCCGCTTCCTCTGTGTCTTCGTTTTCAGTGTCACTGCAAGGGAGTCACACCAGGAAGAAATGAGACAGGGCTGTGGGCCACTGGTTTTTCCAGGAACTCCCTCGCCTTCTCTTGATCCCACTGTTACAGTCACTGTGTCAATCCGTCTTGTCCAAGGTCCTCCTCTCTTTCACTTCCCCTGCACTTCAGCAAGCTTGATGTCCTTCTCCAGGGACTGGTCTCTCCTGACAACGTGTACTGACAACATTACTTTAGTTAATGGAAAAGAATTGTTGAGTAAAGGATGTTGTACATGTGCAGGACTTCTTATCAGTTTCGAATACATGAATTGTTAATGTGTATATCTTCAAAATGTGGTGACTGGGCCCGATTTACACTTGCCCTGAGAGTTTGGCATATGGCAGTGCCATCAGTCACGCTCACGTAGGAAGGCAGAGCCATGCCTGCCAGACTACCACACGCCAGGCACAGGCAGGTAGAGAATGAAAAGAGCAAGCACACATTGGTGCCAGCTCATGTTTTGTTGGCTGTCCACAGAGCAAGAGGCCTGAACCCACCCAACGTTCAAGCACCACCAACTCCCTAGCCTTGGCCCAGTGCTCATCTGCTGCTTCTTCCACTCGGAATTTCATCTTAAAGTTCAAGGGAGTATTTCCATTCCTTAAACTACAAGTGAGTTTAAGGTGAAGTCCCATTTGCTTAGTTGGGTTTCCTATTCAAGTCCTTCTAGAATGATCCATGAAGGGTGTTGTGGACTCAGATGAGGACAGAATCTAATATCTGAGTTGTCAGATATTGAAGCACATTGTTTCCATCAACAGGAGTTGGTTAGAGAATGGGTCAAAAATGCCCACTTAGGAGCAGAATATCAGGTGCCCTTTCCCGTTCAGGTTTCTATATGCAATGTTAAGCAAGTTTCCCAAGACCTGTGTGCTCCACTCAGCCCATCCAACAACATCAGAAGTGCAATTCCCCCCTCCAACGCAGACAGGACACTACCTCCTGATCCAATCTCCCAGAGAAGTTCACTAATTGCTATTTCTTGCCTGAGCCAAAGGGAAATAGTCTCTGTCTTCCAAATGTCCAAGTATATTGATCATTAGGGTGATGTCATAGATGTATTGACAGTCTAATAGCTCATCAGTCCCATAGAGATATGTGAACCAAATGCAAGATATGAATGTAATTTGAAAATTTCTAGTATCCCAATTAATTACAGCAAACATATAATAATAATGTAGTTACTTTAACCCAACATATAGTTAATAAAAAAGTAATAAAGAGATATTTAAAAACAGTTTCATTCAGAGTTTCAAACATCTGTATATATTTTACACTTGTAGCACATCTCAATTTGGACTAACCTTATTGTAAACGCTCAGCAGTCACATGTGGCCAGTGCCTACCACATCAGGCAGCACAGTTGTCAACTTAAGTATCTCATAAAGAGAGGGGTGAACCAACCACAGGATTTTGAAGGTCCTTTCCAGATCAGAGATTTTAATATTCTATCTACTCTCGGCATGAAGCTATTGTTTTTGTGAGTCTCAATATGTTTATCTAAAGAACAGTCTTCATTTTATTGGTTATCTGGTTATTTAGTTTCTAAATAACTTCCTGGATTTTGAAATATGTAAATACCGACTACAAAGGAGAACCTTAACCAACAGCATTCAGCCACCCTTTCCAGTTGCCGTTGCCAAAGATAGATAGATAGATAAATAAATAAATAAATAATAAATGAATAAATAAATATATTCACAGTGTATTCTCTCCTCTCCGCTTGTGAGATAGTCCAAGGGAGCATCCTGGTCCCAGCTCTCCCATAACTTTCCAGTCTGACTTTGGATTTAACTTCTTGCCCTCCATTTCTCCATGTGTCAAATTCCTGTTTTGTCTATCTGGAGGACATCTTGGATATTAAGAGATGCAAAACATTTCAGATGTTCCAATGTGATGTAAACATAAAGGATTTATATAAGTCAATACTCGGGTGTTCTTTCAGCTCCACTGTATGCACAGAAGAACATTTTGAGGTGACTCTCCGTTAAAAAAAGTTCAGTGATGATTTCTACAGCAGAACCTCCATTGATCAATATTTGTCTGATGGATTGATTGCCTGCCAGGCTTCCTCGGACCACAGCAGTTGGACCATTAGAATTCTGCTTGCTCAACTGCTCACAAAATAAATAGAGACGAATCAAGGTGTTCAAATATAAGCTCCAAATCAGGAGAAAATGTCTTTTTAAAAGCAGCATTGCTTTACCCTTTCCATCTCCTTGAAATACAGTTACTGTAGTTTCTAAACTTTTCATGATGGGAAACAAAGGTGGTAATTTGCAATGAAAACTTATCTTCCTGGGTGTGGATAATGGCTTCATTTTAATTAAGAACCAGAAATATTTTATACCCTCTCCTTCACCTCCAGCATGTGTCCTTGAAAGGAATTGATTACGATTTCACTCTAGAATTACACCCTCCCACTCCAACGAGTTGATTTATGTTGAGTTAGGAAGAAGGTGATGAGGTCAGAGAGAGTATTAGATTTCCAAGTGCTTCGTGTTTAAAAATATTGCATAAGTTCTTTAAATACAAACAATTGCCCCTTCCTTTGTATAGGTTCAATTTGTAGAAACATGGAAGGGATGGTGAAGGATGGTGGAGGGTGAGGGATGGCGGTGGGTAGTACAAGACACTCTCAATGCTTCCATGTAGTTACACAGAGTGAGTATTACTCTCCGTGATTTTATAAACAAAGAAACAAAACTATGGTTCCTAGAGCAGTGGTAGAAAACAGGAGATCATGGAAGGAAGATGATTCACAAAGTTTGTTTGAAACACTAGAATTGGGGAGAAAGATTCTGTCTTATTCCATTTATATTGAGCGGTTCTTCCCAGTGTGGTGCGACTGTCGCGAGGCACCAGGAATTACCATCCAGTGCATGAAACAGCCACTGTAAGAAGAACAAAATCCACTAGGACATTGTGTTCAAATATCCACCATTAGGTCCAGATGGTCAATAGTCTTGGTAAGAGTAAACATTAAGCTGTTTATGGGAAGATGTATGGGATTAAGAAAGTTTCTGGTTCCTCTGATAAGTAGAGCTTGGTTATTCTGGAAACCAAGATGATAAGAAAGACTGACGAAGGCACCTAAGAGGCTGTGGTGACTGCGTGACAAGTAGCCTGTAAGTTCAGTGTCCTTAGGGACACTGTTGTAGCTCTGGTGCTTGGCCAAATGCCTAGTGCTTACCAGCATTCAGAGGGATTTGCTTGTTATTAAATGTTTTCCAAAATTGCCTGTGACACTTATCCATCTAATACAGTTGAGGGTATTGTTCACGGTGCAGTAAAGTGGTGCACCTCCTATTGACCTTGTTAATTCAGTGTGGAGGAGTTGTTCTCTCTCTCCTCGACCGCCATCCACAAATGCTCATACCCACAGCACTAGCAGGGACACACTCCACAGGATCTCCTCTTTGTCACCTTCCAACATATATAAACCTTGTGACAAATATTTAGTTAGTTATTTATAGGTATTCAGAATTCAAAATCATAGCAAACCTATGCCAGCTATTAATGAGGAAAATAGAATAATTAAGAGTATAGATGCTAATTTCAAAGGTTGATAGATATTCAATTCTTCCCTTTATTACTTAGGTGACTTCCAGCCAGAGAGTGAATTGCTCTAATGGAGGTAGAATCATGGTCCCCACAAAGCTGGCCTGAAGTTCTCAACCCTTCATTTATGAATGTGGCCTTATTTGGAAATAGGGTCTTTGTAGAAGTAGTCACACTAAGATGAGGTCGTACTAGATTGGAATGGGAGCCTAAATCCAATGACAATTCTACTTATAAAACAAAATAAAACTCACTACCATCAAGTTGGTGCCGACTCATAACAGCCCTATAGGGCAGGGTAGAACTGCCTCAGTAAGTTTCTGAGACTTTAACACTTGGTGGCGGAAGAAAGCCTCAACTTTCTTCTGAGAAGCAACTTTTGGTTTAGAATTAATCAATGGACACACAGTAAGAGGGGAAAAGACCACTGTGACAACCAAGTGGTCATATTGATACATTTATAAGCCAAAGAGGGTCAGAAACTGCCAGAACCCAGACAGTGGCAAGGGAGGATATTTCTCTAGAGATTTTAGATGCACCATGGCCCTGCAGATACCTTGCACTTGGATCTATAGCCAGCAGAATTGTGAAAGAATAATTTTCTAAAGTTTTAAGTGACCCCATTTTTGGTAATTTGTTACAGGAAGAACAAGAAATAAGTTATTCTCTAAGCCTCAGTTTCCACATCTAGACATAAATGAATCTACCCCATAGGGATAGTATGAAAATTTGAGAAAGTAAATATAAAACACTTTGCACGGTTCCTAGTATGTGCCTAGTTCACAAAACACATCATCCTTGAGCCAATCCCTAGTTACAGTGGCCCTAGACAATAAGCAGATGACTCAACCTTGCTTGCTGAACGTGAGGAAGGACTAAGGCCAGTTTTGAGGCTATTTCTTGAAGCACTTGCTGGTGAAGACCAAGGATTGTAGTCTTCAATATGGGTTACAACTAAGGGTAAAGAAAGAAATATCCTCTCAACTATCCCAGTAGGCAACAGCAGGATAAATGAAAAAAATGCATATATTGAAGTTTTCAAGAATTTCATCTTGCTTGGGTTCACAACCAATGCTCACTGAAATAGCAGCAAGACATCAAATGAGCTGATACCGAGGACTCAAGGAGAAAGCAAATGTTTTGAGAATGATGAGGGCAACAACTGTGCTTGACACAGTGGATCTATGTATGGATTGTGATAAGAGTTGTATAAGCCCCCAATAAAATTAAATATATATAAATAAAGGGTTCCTGGGATTAGGGGGCGATAAGGGGTGGTGATATCAAGAAGAAAGAGAATGTTTTGAAACTGATGGTGGCAGCAATTGTAAAATTATGCTTGATCTAAATGAATTATGGATTGTTAAAGCTCTGTAGGAGCTCCCAATAAAATGATTAATTAAAAATAAATAAGAAGGGCGCTCACATGCCTACGGCCACGGCCCGGCACCAAGCTCTCTTCAGATTCTGACACAGAGTGGTGGAGCGGGTGCATGTGCGGCAATAACACATCTGCCCAGCTCCCCGCCATAGTGCCTGCCACCCGGAAGGCCACCGCCAGGATTATTTTCCTACATGGATTGGGAGACACCGGGCATGGATGGGCAGAAGCCTTTGCAGGTATCAGAAGTTACACATCATGATATCTGCAGGTATCAGAAGTTCACATATCAAATATATCACACATCAAATCAGAAGTCCACACATCAAATATATAAGTTCACACATCAAATATATCAAATATACATGCGCCACTTATACCTGTTACATTAAATATGAACATGACTATGTCTTCTTGGTTTGATATTATTGGGCTTTCACCAGATGCACCAGAGGATGAACATGGAATCAAGCAAGCTACAGAAAACTTCAAAGCATTAATAGATCAAGAGGTGAAGAATGGAATTCCTTTAAACAGAATTATTTTGGGGGGATTTTCTCAGGGAGGAACTCAGTCTTTATATACTGCTCTTACCACACAACAGAAACTAGCAGGTATCATTGGGCTCAGTTGCTGGCTTCCACTTCGGGCTTCATTTCCACAGGGTCCTGTTAGTGGTGCTAATAAAGAGATTTCTGTTCTCCAATGCCATGGAGATTGTGACCTTTAGTTCCCCTAAGGTTTGGTTCCCTTACAGAGGAAAAGCTAAAAACATTAGATGCAGCCAATGTAACTTTCAAGACCTATGAAGGCATGATGCATAGCTCCTGTCAACAGGAAATGATGGATGTCAAGCAATTCATTGAAAAGCTCCTACCTCCAGTGGATTGATGGCAGTAAGAGGCCTCGTGTAGGAAGTACACCAGCATCATTACAGTAGAGTAGAAACCCGTTCCTGTGCCCAACTCTGAAACTATCCTGTTTGCAGTGTTGAAATGTTTGCAAATATAAGCCAGTGACAAACCAGATCATGCTTTCTTATGGGAAATGTATGATCTTTTATGTTTCTAGATATGTACTTGTATAATATGATCCAGAATATACTAGTATTAAAATAGATGAAGCAGCGAGCTTCATCTCAAATGTAATGTAGCATTATAAGACACTGAAACCAGATGTTTTTACTGCATTATTTGAAATTTGTTGGTATGCTTACTGGAAATTTGTTCACATATAAATGAACAGTTATCAATGATTTGTGCATGCTGTGACTTAAACTATGGATTTATTTCAAAATTGCTTAGTCACCATGCAGTATCTGTATTTTTATATATGTATATGCATAATGACTGTAACACAGAAAAAGACTGAGATGGTATTACGCTATTTCTAATAGTCGGCATAATGCTTTTATGTGTTAATGAAAGAGTAATAGTGTTACTTTTCTCAAGTAGTAGCCCTTTTATTTTGTGGACCAGGCCCTTTTTCCTGATATCTTTTAAAAAATATTATTTTCTCCAGAAAAAAATGGCTTTTTTCCTTTTTCCCCTTCATAATAGACCAAATATTGCCTCTCTGCCATAGACATCTGCTGTTAATGAAAGCTATAATTTGACATTATAAATTATACATATGGTATTTTAGATGAATTTATATTTTAAGAAATAAGACATCACTTAAAATTTCTGCACTGCTTATTTCTGAAACTGTACTTTAGTCCTAGTTATTATATTTTTAGTTGAGGTAACAGGAATAATTGAGTAGTTATATTTTTGTCTAATTATTTGATAGAAAAATTAGGTCTATTCTGTTATATGTTCTGAAATATTTAAGACTTCTATCTTAAAAATTCTAGGTAACTTATGAGATAATTTGGTCTAAGATGAGTGTTCTTATACCATAGAGCTTACTTATTGTGTGCATATGTTTGAAACCAACTATTGTAGAAATTAGCAACCTGTCAGAATTTACTTGAAATTTTGACGTAATTCAAATGATATTTAAAATTTTGTTTTTGTGCAAACAAAAAATATAAGCATTTGACAGTCAAAAATTTCAGCTTACAGATAATTATTGAAAAGCAAATCTATAGATAGAAGTTAGTTAAAACCCTATGCAAATGATGTACTTAGTAGACAGTAATTGGCAGAAATGTATGGTTTGTATGTTTGAACTGTTACTTTGTTTGCTGTATTGCAACCGATCAAAACAGTATTAAAAGGGCATCTTTGTAAATGGTTAAATGGGTGCTAATTCATAGAACTAATTTAGTAATGTACTATGTAGAATGTTAGTAATGAAGCCATATGTTTATATCTGGATTTTAAGGTCTTAAACAATCATTTACTGTCATTTTCCTTTAAGAAATAGAAACCCTTGTTTTATTTATACAAATTAGCAAATTTTTATTTATGGTAAATCTCTTATTTCATTAAAATATTTTGCTGTAATTTTGGAAAATGTAAATAGTTTTCACAATTTCTATCAATGTGAAATAAAATTTAATTCTCACAAAAAATAAATAAGTAAAATTAAAAAAATAAAGTGAGGTTTCATCATTTCACATGATTGTTAACTAGAATTAGATCCAACTCTCTTTGTAAATTCTCAGGTTCTCTTTCATCATTATTAACAAAATAATTGGATAAGCAAGTGTCCAATTCAGTGTACTTACCCAATGAGGTGTGTGTGTGTGTGTTGCTGTTCATTATTATTGTTGTTAGTTTCATTGTCCTTTGTTTTAGCACAGCAGTAACTCCTGTCTGAGTGGATCCACTTGTGATGCCTTAGGGGCTGGGAAGTTGAAAAAGTGTAATTACTGCAACCAAAAATATCTCTCTTTGTTCTCCCCACCAGATATTTGCATCCCAATCACTCTTGTAAAAAGCTTGTAACAAGCTTTGAAGTTATGGGGTCTTCTGTCAGTAAAACTACTTCTACCAAAAAAAAAAAAGAAATCAAATTATGTATTTGCGTTGGGTAAATCTGCTGCACAAGACCTATTTGAAATGTTGAAAATCGAGGATATTACTTTGAGGACTCAGCTGTCCCTGACTCAAGCCTTGATTGTCATCAGCAAGTGCTTCAAGTCCTCCTCACTTTCAGAAAGCCAGGTTGTGTCGTCTGCATATTTCTTCTTTCTCTTAACACTTAGTTGGAAACCATCATTGTCTTTTCTTTTTTTCTGTGTGAACTGCCTTCAGCTGGATCCTCACTTAAGGTGGTCAATTCTTGAGTTAGAAGTACCATAAGAAGAAGCCAGATCAGGTCTTGACTGTGACGGAAAATTGGACAATCCATCCAGAGTGAACATTATATTCTTCATTTTTATTCAACACCTACGTGTATATAGTGCTGCTGGGTGCTATCTTCAGTACCAAGGTCAACATTAAACACACACACGTTTTCATTACTGTTTGTTGTATTTTTAAAGAGGAGATGTTTACCTTTTCCTGTTCTTAATCTGAATCACTTGTATGAAGGGTGGGTTCTAAAAGAAGTCAAGTGAAGGCTTAGGAGGTCAGTCGAGGCAAGTGCAAGTGCTTTACGGAAAGAAAGAAAGAAAGAAAGAAAGAAAGAGAGAGGAAGGAAAGAAATTAAAGCGTTGGGAAAGCAGAAATTCAAGACCAAGACTGAAATCACAGAAACTCTTTAAGAAGGTACACAAGTGGTAAGTGAGAAAACCCCCTTATTGCAGGATAACCAAGAAAAGATCCCATTCACCAGAGTGTCCAGTTTGAGTTTCTGAGTTTTTTTGCTTTATTTGTGGCAGGTTAAGAAACCTACCCCATATACATACCTTATGAAGTATTCGGTTAGTTTCATTGGCTACTACTGTGTATCATGTTTCGATTCTCTTTAGGAAGACTGAAGAGATTCTGCGTTCTGTGGTGGGTACCATAATAAAAAACTGAAATAGTATATACAAACACAGAATCTGGAGGACCAAGAGCAGTTAACATCTGGGATGTATATTACTGTCTCTGTGTTTGGCGTGACTTGCTTCTCTTTGCTAGTTTGCCTTATTTACAAGAAAGAATTCCTTTAGGCTAGTGTCAGCATTTTTATTTGGAATTTCATCCAGAATTTCTTGATACTTAAATTTATTTATTTCACAATATACCAGTGAAACTAAAGTCATAACCCATAATTTAGCTTCTTAGGAAATGCAGAGCTGCACACAGATTTTATGAAAGCAAGATACATCTTACTAGGTGTCTGAAAGCTGTTCAATGGGAAATCTCCATTTATACTCATCAAAGAGTATTTGTTCACAGGGTAGAGGAACAAGAGGTGGATACTAGGCCCCTGAGAAAAATATGTAGGCCCTCAAAATGTTCAGTTGATTTATGTTCTTGGAACACTGGCTACTTTTCTTGATCAGCAAGTTGCTTGATGATAAATTGAATGGCTGTCTTGGAGGGAGACTCAGATAAGAAACTAGCATGTTTGTCAGCAGCAGTCATCAATTTTCAGAAACAAAACAAAATAAACAAAAAATGTCATGGTGATATAGTATGAAATAATATTTGGATTAAATCAAGAATTCCTCCATTTTGAATAGAAATTCCATCTGACCCAGCAACTCTCTATTGAGTAAGTACTCTAAAAAAGTAAGGATCATAGCAGGGACAGATATGTGCACACTCATGTTTGTGACAGCATCGTTCATAATAGCATGAGGATGGGAGCCACCTAATTGCCTGTCAGAATGGCCTAAGAAATGTTGGTACATCGAATGTGCTCGACACAATGGATGGACATATGGATTGTGACAAGATTTGCATGGATGCCCAGTGAAATGATAAAAAAAGAAAGAACTTTGTTATCCATTAGAATACTATGCATCTCAGAAAAGCAATGATGAGACCACAGAATACCTCCTGGCTTGAATAGATCTGGAGACCATGAATGAAATAAATCCATCACAAAAGGATAAGTATTCTATGAGACCACTGCTATAATGACGAAAAAACCCTCAAGACTTTCATATAAAAAGACAAAGATTTTCATTTGAAAGCCAACAGACTTTGGGGGTTACCATCAAGTGGGGAGGGAGAGGGAGGACAAATGAAGTAATGGGCAAGAAGGCTGATGGGTATTTACTTGGGTGAAGGGGAAGACAGTAAAACACATGATGCAAAAAGGGAAATCAAGGGAGGGAATAGGGTAAGCTGTTGTGGGGGTTGATAAGTAACTATTTAATACCAAAATCTGATTTTCTGAAATGTAAAGCTACACCTCATTCACAGTTTTGAAAAATGTTTAAAGAAATTATTACTCAGTTCTGCAGAATGCAGTCTTGTCATTCAACTCAAATATCACTTAAATGGTGTCTCTTTAATAATGCGACTGCTAATTTAAACCAGTATTTTGTATGAGGGGGCTGCCAAAAGTTCGTAACATTTCTTTCCATTATCTTTTCATTCCATTTGCCAAAAAGATTTTTAAAGTCAACCTTTTATGGAGAATTGGGTGATGATTTACAGAGAAAATCAGTTTTGCATTCAACAATTGATACATTTTGTTTCATCTCCTTGATTACGGTGCCCACAATGAAATAGCTCTTATCCCATTTCCTCCCTGTGGACCCTATTTCTGTCCTTTTTAGCTAACTTCTGAACTTTGTCCTTGGGTAAATGCTGCCCTTTTGATCCCAAATGGGTGATTACTGTAAGGTGGGTGCTACCTTTTCTATGTTGTTCTTCCCCTTGCAGACCTCTTCTTCGGCTGCCCGTTGAGCTCAGGACGTGAGCTCACGGTTAGTCTTCAAAGGTGAGCAAGCGTCATAGCCTCAGAGGTTCCGAGTCTCTGTCTGACCATAAGCTTGGTGTCTCAGAGGTTTTAGTTTTGCTCCATGTTTTCTCACACTGGATTTAAGCCTTTCTAATGTGATCCCTTTTAGAACAGCTGGTAGTGGCAGCCAGGCACCATGTAGTTTTCCTGGGTTTAGGGTCATGGAAATGGATGGTAGTACAATCCATAAGACCATTGGACTTCATTTTCCACCACATTTTCCTCCTGCAGACCAGGAGACACCAATAGTTGTGCCTTAGATGGCAACTCACCAAAGTTGGAGGCAGAACTTTATCTTTGTGTACTGTGTTATGTCAATTGATTGGGGTGTCCCCTAGGACTAGGCTCCTGAGCCTCAGGCTCCGTGACCCATTCGCTCAAAGTATTTGGCTATGTCAAAGAGTTTTTATAATTTGTCTTTTGTGTGCTTCACCATATTCATGGACACCTTTGCGGCAAAGGTAAATACCCATGTACAAATATCTTGTGGCACACTGATGTACTTGTGGGTATACTGTCACTCCCCCTTCCACACCTGTTCAGTCTGTGTATTTATCCATGCATCGACTCCTAAATCACTGTTATTGGAGGGTTGTGTCTATGAAATTATTCATCTGTGTTGCCTTTAACTCTTGTACGTGGGTGAGATGTTCTAACCCCAGTTGGGACAAGATAGCAGAACATGTAAATGATTGTTTTCCCACTTACAATGTTCTTTAGCAACAGAATGTTTTAAAAGTTCTTACTTGAATCCTACCTAATTGTTTTGCACTTCCCTTAATTGTACTTTGCAGATATTGTGTGTCCTACAAATTGAAGGTGCCTGGCAACCATTTGTTGATCAAGTCTATCAACACCATTTGCTCAAAAGCATGTGCTTACTTCATGTTTCTCTGTCGCATTTGGTAATTTTCACAATATTTCAAAATCTTTCACACTTAATAGGCTGGAATACAGTGTATATATAACATTTATATGCACCAGGAAACCAAAACATTACTGTGACTCACTCACTTTATTACTGAACAGGCTTTATTGCAATGATCTGGAATTGAACCTGCAATCTCTCCAGGATATTGTGCCCAGATGAAGATCCTGTATTAAGAATGAGATGCAAACCCACTCTACTGACCATTTATGAGACGCAAAATGCATTTAGACACAGAAAACACTTAAATCACATACAAGTCTGATGGTAAAACAAGGGTGCTTCAGCTGAAGAACTTGAGATGACAGTAACTAGTAGGTGGCAAGGGTTATAGCTTCTTTGAGAGCAGGCATGGGCTTGTTTAGTGTGAAAGTCCCCAATGCATTGCCTGGTACATAATACATGTTCAAATGTTCTATGTGATGCTTCTCGCAACATCATTGTTAAAAGAAAGTTCTAGAAACAGTTTCAGTGCTCAATGGTAGAGAATTGATGTAAAGTGTTCAAGTCCAGCTCTAAAATAGAACCCCGCATCACTGTTAAAAGGATTTGGAAAATCTGGAGGGACTTAAAGGAATATATGTCCAAGATACAGAGTGGAGTGAAAATAGCAAAGCAGAGGAAAACATGTAGCACACGATGCTTTTGTTGTGTTCAGAGAAACAACATATCTTTTCAATTGCATCGTGACTGGTAGGAAAAACACACCAATCTGCTAACAGTGTCTTTCTATGGAATGAAACTGGCAAGAGGTCAGGGCTGAGTGGACAGAAGGCGATTTCAACATTCTATCTCCCATCTTTCTCTCCTGCATCATTTTATATGCTACTTTAAATCTTGTGGTGTGATCCTAATAGGTCAATTAGTTTGAAAGCAGGTTTTATGCTTGCTGATTCTGTGTAGTACACAGTTCCTGCACACATCTCACAAACACAGGAACTCTGCACTGGAGTCACCCAATTATTTAGCTCTTACAGGAAGGTTTACCAAGATACTGTCTTCAAGCACGAGTTTGGAATAATGGAGCCAAGAGCCATGGGAGTGCCATGGGTTTGAGCTGTGAAGTGCTTGGCTGTCCTTCCTTCAACATATTGCAAAACTCCTGCCCATGGGCATGCGTTTTCAGCTCAGTGGTTCCATTGCTCAATAAGTGATTAGTAAGAACGAAGAATCTACTAAACGATGCCATTGTGGCATGGGGAATTCAAAAGTCACTCCTTGCCTTCGTAATTCAGTTGCACAAATAAAACTAAGTTGCACGAAAGTTGATAATACAGATGATTCCAAGTGGGGACTATCTTGAGCTTACTGTGATAGGCTGCAGACACATTCTGCTGGCAAATTGTGGCGGCAAATTGTGATACGTATTTGATCAAATGCAGACGTGAACTTCTTAAACTTACACCTAGGTCTGTTTCATAAGACTTGGGTGCTGGAGGGTTGGGTTTAGGAATATTCATTGAGTTGCTAAGTAGGGTCTCAAGACTATTTTTCATAAGGCGTTTGGAGCAATATCAGCACCACTAGATGGCATTTGTAAGTGGCTTACAGTCTGAACTTGTAGGAAAAACCCGGAGCAGATATTTTTCTCTAATCACGACTCTGTGAGGCCTTTCTTTTCTGTTGCTCAATGGGTGTCTACTCACTTTCCAAGAGTTCAACCAACTTAAGACTCCACTTTCTTATCAAACCCAAGCCACAAATTCACCACTTCTTTTCAGCACTCCCTAGGCCTTGAGACTCAGAGAAGGGACACAATCTTAGCATTGATTCATCCTGGCACTCCACAGCAAAGAAGCAGAAAGGGATAAGAGGTAGCCCAGCAACTTGACTAAGCACTGGGGTTTGGCAGCCTTGGTTCAAATACCCACTGGCCTGCTTACCTATTACACTTGTTCCTTTCTCTGGGGGTCTGTTTCTCCATGTGTAAAATGAAAATCATACTGGAATCTGTCTCAGTCTGCAGCTGTGGGGTCAATGGGATAACATCAAGTTCACAGAGGGCTTTGTGTCTAGTGAGCATTACACAAGTCTCGATTCTTCTTGTATCTTCCTCATTTGTCCTGCAGCTTTCACACCCATAGGTGCGTGGACACACCCTGGCTTGCGTTAGGTCACCCTGGATTTTCAAAGTGGTACCCTGGTTCCTCCACACCTTAAAGAGGTCTTGTGGAGCATTTTGTTCAATGCAATGTGATTGGGTTGCTTGACTGCTGCGTCCATGGGCATTCATTTCTGAACGCTTCCCATTCACTTTTAACTCTCCTTGGTCCTACAGTCTCTCTCATGGGAAACCCAGCTCTCTCTCCCATGACCTTGTTTTCCCTAGAGACGCCACCCTGTCTGCCCAATAGCACTTTATTCATGCCTCTAAATTAACACTCTATGCAAAATTCAGCAGCCATTTGTTGAGCAATCACTGTGTGCCAGGCAGGAAATTACTCTAGAAATCCAGAGATGCCTGAAACACAACTTTCCCCCAAAGGAATCCCCAATCTTATTCTGGTGGCAATTGTAAAATGTTGAGAGTTGTGGGGATACAGAAGGTCCATGCCAGGATATATTGGGGAAGATGTTTCAGCTAAGATGTGAAAAACAATATAAACTAGTCCAACGTCAGCAGGCAGGAGGGAGGGGCTGGTGGCGAATGAGTCACAGTGGCAGCTGATAGAGCACAGTATCTGAGAAACTTCAGGGAGAGTAACGTGATGGGAGAAGTAGATTTATTTAAAGAACTGAAGGAAGATAGATTGCCATGGTACACATTTTAATTCAGTTATATAATAAATTTGGGGTGTTTTTATTACCTGGAGTTCTTTGGGCAGTAAGTGGCCACTTGGCATCCATTCCAGCTTAGGCTAGCATTACCTGTTTTATCGATCCTGGCGCATCTTAGAGAAAGAGCACTAGGAAATGAATGAAGCTGGACCTTTGGAGCAACTGCAATTAGGGATTTGAAGACTCTATAAAGTTGTTATGTACGGGAATCCACTCTAAAGCACTGAGTTCTCTCTAACTGTCCTGGTTAACCACTCTGCTGTGAACTGAAAGGTCAGTGGTTTGAGTCTCTGAGCTGCTCTGTGGGAGAAAGACATTACAGTCTGCGCCTACAAACATAGCAGCCTGAGAAGCAGGGGGCACAGTTCTACTCCAGCCTCTAGCGTCGCTGTCGATCTTTAATGAATTGAGTGAGAGGGGCTATTTTTTTGAAGTTGGCTTTATATTTTATCACTATTCCTTTAGCCTTCTGTTAAACAGAACATAAGCTTCTTATTGATCTACCTCAGAGATCAGTCAGTTGCGGCTCTCAAACCATATGCAGTTCTTTTGGTACGTACCTGTGACCCCGAAGTAAAAGTTTTAAACTTGAAAAGATATTATTCAGATAATGGTGGTTTCTTTTGTTTATAAAAATGTATTTGTGGCTCTCAAATGATTTTTAAATTACTGTGAGAAGCAGGCTTGGCTCTTACATCTCAAAGTTTACCGACCTCTGGCCTACCTCATTGCAGATTTAGTGCTTTTGTCAGGCCTACATGGTAAGCTATGCATCTCTAAGTATCTCAAACTTTATACATAATCAACTAAAATCACCATAAGCCAATCAATCACCTATGCCCAAGTAGTGGGTTCCATTTTAATATGGTTACTAGTGGTGCAACCATGTGTTCCAAAGGTGTCAACTCCAGGATATAACAAGGTCGATAATCCCATGGAGGTGCACTTCATTTTTGTTTCAATACATTGTACATTAATTAGACTCTTTGGATGCATGATCATTATTGTAAAGATAAGCTTGGATCCCACTTAATCCGAGCCTTCATCTAAGAACAATTCGTTCTTATTGCAAGGTCCTACTCAATATTTGCTCTCATGAAGAGATTGTTGAAGATAGGAGTGCTATAGAAATGTGTGGTGAAGAAAGCAAATGGTGCCTGGCTATTAGAAAGAACAGCCTACGGGGTCAGAAAGGAGTGTCTTAAAACAAGCGGGCATGTAACTGAGGCATCTGCTAAGTCCATGCCAAAGGAGTATACAGCCTGTGTACTCCAAGAATCAGAAATAATAAAATCCAAATATAAAAGAAGAAATAGTATCAGAACATAATCTCTGAACACCTGGTTTGCAGAAGGTTATGGATGACAGCGGAAACCCATAATGCATTTGCAGGGTTCCTCAGTGAATTAAGCACCGAGTTCAGTGGTCACCAAACTTTTGAGACAGAAGAGCCAATTGTGTCCCTCACAACAATTTAAGAAATATTCCACAGCCATATATATTTACTCCTCCCATGAAATCACCATTATCTGAATAATATCCTTAACAAATTTTATAAATGAAATGATAGTAGTTTTATATTTATTTTCAATTCTACTTCAGAGCCTCATGTACAAAAGAGCCAATATCACTCAAGAGCTGCAGTTTGCTGACCTAGCTGTCGATGAGCCCCATAGCCCTGGCATGTGAGTAGACATGGTGCCAGACAGAGTGCATTGTACAGTGGATTACTGTAGCTGTAGACAGGTTATAATACAACACTTCACGTTTGATCTCCATTTTGACCCATTTTCAATTTTTTCCAGTTTTTATTATTTTCTGCTTTCTTTTTGATTAAGGTTTTTCTCAATTCTATTTTGTCATTGATGTTTTGTTTTTGCTTTTGTCTTGTATGTTTTTCTATATATAAAATTCAGGGTAAGCAAATCGATGGTGACAGTAACTGGATTAATAGTTTCCTAGGTGAATGATCAAGGGAAATGTTACTGAGAGGAATTACTGAAACCCAAATGAAGGCTGAGCATGATAGTGGGACAAGAGGAAAGTAAAAGGAAATAGAGAAAAGAAGTAGGAGACAAAGGTCATGCATAAAGGCTGAAATACAGGCATGTACATATGTAAATATATTTATATATGATGATAGGGAAATAGATCCATGTGCATATATTTATAGGTTTAGTATTAAGGTAGCAGATGGACCTCCACTCAAGTACTCCCTCACTTTGCTTGACTAAATGGACATTCCATGATACCCACCTTCCTGACACGATCACTGAAGACAAATGTGTGCATAAGCAAATGTGGTGAAGAAAGCTGATGGTGCCTGGCTATCTAAAGACATAGTGTCTGGGGGTTTAAAGGCTTGAAGGTAAACAAGCGGCCATCTAGCTGAGAATCAACAAAGCCCACATGGAAGAAGCACACCGGCCAGTGCGATCAAGAGGTTTTGAAGGAATCAGGAAACAGACATCAAAAAAAAAAATCATCGTTGTGTGCTCACCTTCCCCATAGAAACGCTGAAGACAAATGTGTGCATAAGCAAGTGTGGTGAAGAAGGCTGATGGTGCCTGGTTATCGAGAGATATATTGTCTGGGATCTTACAGGTTTGAAAGTAAACAAGGGACCTTCTAGCCCAGGAGTAATGGAAGAAACACACCAGCCTGTGTGATCACAAGGGGTTGAAGGGACCAGGTATCAAACACCAAAGAACAAAATATCATATTATCACGAATGAGGGGGAATTCGGGGTGGGAACCCTATGCCCATCTGTATGCAACTGGATATCCCTTTGCAGATGGGTAGCGGGGGGGAGACAAGTTGCTCAGGGTGCAGTATAGCATAGATGAAACACACAAATTTCCTCTAGTTCTTAAATGTTTCTTCCCCCCACACACCCCCAAATATCATGATCCCAATTCTACCTTACAAACCTGGCTAGACCAGAGGATGTACAATGGTGCAGATAGGAAATGGAAACACAGGGAATCCAGGACAGATGAACCCCTCAGGACCAGTGGTGATACTGGGAAGGTAAAGAGAAGGTGGGGTAGAAAGGGGGAACTGATTACAAGGATCTACATATAACTTCCTCCCTGGGGAATGGACAACAGTAAAGTGGGTGAAGGGAGACATTGGGCAGTGTAAGATATGATAAAATAATAATAATTTATAAATTATCAAGGGTTCATGAGAGAGGGGGGAGTGGGGAGGGAGAGGAAAAAATGAGGAGTTGATTCCAAAGGCCCAAGTAGAAAGCAAATGTTTTGAGAATGATGGGGCAACAAATGTACAAATGTGCTTGATGCAATGGATGTATATATGGATTGTGATGAGTTTTACGAGCCCCCAATAAAATGATCTAAATAAAAATTAGTTTCCTAGGAGCATGGCAGGAGTTGTTGGGGAGATGGGGAGCTTGCAACAATGAATACAAAAGAGAAGAAAATTTTCTAAAATTTATTGTGGTAATGTTTGCACAATTCTTTTAAATTTATTGAACCACATGATATGTGAATTACATGCCAATAAAACTTTTAAAAAGTGAATTTGGAAATAAAGATGGTAACAACCTCTTAGAAATTAGAAAAGCACATCACTAAGTCTCTGGAGACTGGGAAGAGCTGAGGATGGAAGAATGTCAGAGTGGCAATACTCCCATTAAGCTGTCACCCTTCCAGCACAAGCTGCCTGGACCTTTCACCATGTTGTGACTCAGATCCTGCTGTCTCTTTTGTCTCTCTCCCTCTCCCTCCCTCCCTCTGTCCCTTTTTCTTTCTCACTGTCAAACATCAATCATATTGTCTGCTCTGTATAACCTGATGGTGTTCATTTACTCATAAATTCTCATTTGCATGCTGGTGGGACTATAGTGGGCATTTACAAATAGAGAGGACCAGTGATCTTTAATCCTCAGGATATCACTTCTGAAACATGATACGTATTCAGAGATGCCACAGCTAGAGCAAACAATGATTCCAGTAGTTTGAAAGACAGTGGCTTAGTTCCTATTTTCCTATGCAGAGGTCAGATTGCAAAACACCTATATGGAGACATTATTTATACAACAGATTTCATCCACTGTATGTGTGCAATTCAAAGATGTTTAGTAAATTTACAGTGGTACAATTATCACCCTAATCCAGAGCTAGAGCATTTCCATTTTCAGTGTGAAATATATATATTTAAAATCAGTATTTAAGAGTATGGTAATAGGCAAGATTTACTTCAGAACAAACTGCTTAAAATAGCAGAAATGAATGAGTTTATTCCACTTGCAGAATGAAATACCCAAATGATAATTGGTAATAAGTAAGTGAAACCATATAGACAGAATCAAGTCAAATCAAGGTATATAATCAATCAAGGGATTGATTAATCATATAATGTATGGTACATATTTAGATGTCTTGTAAGAAGTATGGCCAGAGTGCTCCTTAGCGACAAGGAAAGTGAGACTTGTCTCGCATACTTTAAACATGTTATTAGGATAGACTAGTTCCTGGAGGAAAACATCATGCTCAGTAAACTACAGGGGCAGTGAGACAAATTGGCCCATTGACTCCAGCAATAGGCTCAAGCATAGGAACGATTGTGAGGATGATTCAGGACCAGGCAGTCTCCTTCTGTTGTGCATAAGGTCGCTGTGAATCACAACCAACTTGATGATACCTAACAACATATTTACATGAATATTCTAATATATAATATGTGTGTTATATCTGTATGCTGTGTGCTATAGTGTAATATATTATATTATATTTATATATAATATCTGGTATATCATATTACATACATCATATACAGGTGTGTTAGATCAGGTTGATTAGAGAAACAAATCCTGACACTCTCATATATATGTAACAGAAAACTTTATATAGAGAAGTAATTAGGCATCAATACAACATCCCTGCCCACTCCAGATCAAGTCCATAAGTTCAATATTAGTCCATAAGTCCGATATTAGCCCAGACTCCCGCAGCACATGCAATTATGCCAAATGCAGGAAGATCGCCGGTCAGTGGGTGGGAAGTCCTATACATCTAATGGCAGTGGAGACATCTCCAGGGCACTGGCTGCCATCTGCTTGGCTCCATGAGGCTTGTCAACAGGATGGGAAGCAGAGGTGTGTCCTGCCTCCAGGGAGAAGAGAAGTCCCAGAATTCTCATGAGAAGGCCACACCCACAAGGAGGAATCAATCAGACTGTGATCTGATTGATAGGTTAGACTCCACCTGTGTAACCTAGTTATCAAGTTGACATAAATAATGTAACTACCACACAGGGTTCCATGAAATGTTACCAACTACACTGTCCCTTCACTGTCTGAAGAAGTATGTTCCAACATAAGGAAAGATGTCTTCATGAATATGAGACAAGTCAATCTGGGTAACAAAGAAGTGCTGACATTTCCCTAGTCTTGCTAAAGGAGAGTCTGGCTATCTGGGGACAATACCCGGATCTGCACAATCCTCTTCACCCCACCCCCACCCCCGAGGTAGTTAGCTTATTGTGCCAAACTGGCCGGTAAACACATGTGGGATTAATTGAAGGGCGGAGGGATAAATGGCTCAGTGAGCCTTGCCTTTCTAGTTCTCAGATTTCTTGCTTTGTGATGGTTGGACCTGGGTGCAGCTGTCTTAGCAGTTCCTTGCTTCAGCTTGCAAGGCTCACTTCCTGCAATACATCTCCAAGGAGAAGCCACATGGACCTACCCCAATGCAGCCCTGTGTACTGGAGCAGCCATGTGGAGACCCCTGCCAGCGCTGAGATGTTTACACGTACGCTGGTACACTGACTGGGCTTTCCTCCTGCAGTTGGCATCATTGCATCTGTTTTGTGAGATGGAGGAGGACTTTGTGGATGGGTATGGGACATATGGGTTAATGAGTTAATGTTGGACTTGTGGGCTTGGGCAGCATTGGGTTTGGATGTTTCCTTGATGTGCACCTACCCTTTATATAAAACTCTCTTATACATGAGTTTTTGCGGCTTTGTTTCTCTAAAGTACTCACACACACCCATGCCATAGTTTACTTTCCCACTCACTTCCTGTGATGACAGCAGCTTCCATCTCACTCTCCTATGTATAGTCTAATCTTCATACTGTCATGGGATTCTATTTGTAAAATCGCGTCCTGACCTTGTTGCTGATCTCAAGCACAGCATGCAAAATATAATCTGCTTGGTGTCTAATTTATATCTGTAGGCATGAGAAATTGATTTCTATCTTTCTGTAGTTTTTCTAAAGAGCTTTGATTTTATTGTAGTTATATAGCATTTGTGAAATTTTACAAGTCATTGTTGTAAGGTGCTATCACATCGGTTCTAATGCATAGCAACCCCTATGTACAGCAGAACAAAGCCCTGCCCAGTCCTGTGCCACTCACAACTGTTCTCATGTTTGAGCCCATTCAGGCAGCTACCGTGCCAACCCATCACTTCAAGGGCTGCCGTTTTCACTGTCCCTCCACTTTACCAAGGATGATGTCCTTCCCCAGAGCCTGGTCTCCCCTGATAACATGATCATAGTACAGGAGATGAAATCTCGCTATCCTTGCCTCTAAGGAACATTCTGGGTGTACTTCTACCAAGATAGAACTGTTTGTTCCTTTGGAAGTCTATGGTACTTTCAATATTTTTCATTAACACCATAGTTCAAACGCATCAGTTATTCTTTGATCATCCTTATTCAATTTCCAACTTTCACAGATATGTGAGGTGATTGATAATCCATGGCTTGGGTCACCTTATTCAATTTCCAACTTTCACAGATATGTGAGGTGATTGATAATCCATGGCTTGGGTCAGGCACACCTTGTTTTTCAAGGTAACACACTTGCTTTGCAGCGCATCATCTGATCTGCTGCTTCCGTAAGCCTTGGTTGTAGATACATGCAAGACAAAATCCTTGACAACTTCAACTTCTACTTCATTTCTCATTATGTTACCTCTTGGTCCAGTTGTGAACATTTTGGTTCTCTTGACGTTGAGTTGTCATCCATAGTGAATGCTAGAATCTTTGGTCTTCACCAGCAAGTGCTTCAATTCCTCCTCATTTTCAACAAGTAAGATTGCGTCATCTGCATATCACAGGTTGATAGTAAGCCTTCCTCCAATCCTAATACTACATTTGTCTTCCTATAAGCAAGCGTCTCTGATTATTTGCTCAGCTTATGGGTTTAATAAGTATGGTGAGATAATATAACCTTGATGCACATCTTTCCTTATTTTAAACAATGCAACATTCCCTTGTTCTGCTTGAACAAATGTCTCTTCATCTTTGTACAGATTCCGGATGAGCACAACGGGATGTTCTGGAACTCACATTCTGCTCAAGACTATCGTAAATGTTTTATGATCCACATAGCCAAATGCCTTGGCATAGATGGTGAAACACAAGTAAACATCCTTCTGATGTTCTCTACTTTCAGCCAAGATCCATCTAAAGCCAACAACAATCCCTTGTTCCAGGTCCTCTTCTGAATCTAGTCTGAATCTCTGTCCATGTACTCCTGCAACAGTTGCTGGGTGCTCTTTAGAAAAAAATTTTCTTGCTTGTGATATTAATTACAAAGTCCTATAATGTGTGCATTTGCTGGGCTCACGCTTCTTTGCAATGGGCACAAATATGGATCTCTACCACTTTGTTGAACAAGGATCCCTCTTCCAAATTCTTGGCAGAGATGAGTGAGTGCTCCCATAGGTGTGTCAGTTTGTTGAATCTTTTTCATGTGAATTTCATCAATTCCTAGAATCTTGTTTTTGACTAATGCTTTCAGTGCAGCTTGGATTTCTTTCTTTAGTACCATTGGCACTTACTCGTACACTACTTCTTGAAATGATTGAATGTCCACTAGTTCTTATGGGGAGAGTGATTCTGTGTATTATTTCCCTAAATTATACATTCTATATAACAATAAACATAAATATCTCCTATATTTTCTCCAGATTGTTATTCCCCTTCTCAGAGGTAGGCATTGCTATATTTTAGTATAGATACTGTCAAATCTTTTCTCTTAATTACAAATATATATGCATTTATTTGTAAATACATATATATACACAAACTACTTGTATTTTTGTTGGTGAGATCATATTTTCCAAGGTTTTGCCTCATGGTTTATGTGAAAGGCAATTCACTTGACTGCCATAATTGTCCATAACATAAATCTTCATAAATGAACCATATAACATTATTGTCTATTTTTGTTATAGCAACTTATTTGTGAATGGCGATGATCATGAAGAACAGTGAATAACAAATGATCAAGGAGAAGAAAGACTGAAAACAAAATTGTGTTTCTTCTTCCTTGTGCTCTTTGAGCTCGGGCAAGTTATTTGATGTCCCTGAGCCCCAGTTTCCCCCTTATTTTTAATATTATTGGTTAGATCACTATTATGTCTCCAGATTTGCTCTTCATAACCCACATAAACAGCAAGCCGAAGAAGCCCAAGAAGCACTCATTCATCTATGCCAGGAAATTCAGAAGACAACTTATCACATGGGTCGTGATTCAGAACAGAGAGTACCAGGAAGATGTTTGTCTGTGCTTCATTGACTGACTGTGAAGCATGATCAACTGTGGATAACCTTGAGAAGAGTGAGAATTTCAGAACACTTCATTGTGCCCATCCAGAACTTCTATATTGATTGAGAGGCAGTTGTGCCAGCAGACAAGGAAAGACTGCATGGTTTAAAATCAAGAAAGGTGTGTGTCAGGGTTGTGTCCTCTCACCAGATTTGTTCATTCTCTATGCTGAACAAATCATAAGAGCTGGGTTATATGAAGAAGAATGTAGCATCAAAATTGGAGGCTTATTAACAAGCGCAGTATGCAGATGACACAAACATGCTTGCTGACAGTGAGGAGGAATTGAAATACCTGCTGATGAAGATAAAGGACTGAAGCCTTCAGTATGGATGACAACTCAATGCAAGAAGACCAAAAGCCTCACAACAGGACCAAGATAAATGGAGAGAAGGTTAAAGTTCTCAAGGATTTTGTTTTATTTGAATCCACAACCAATGCTCATGGAAGCAGCAGTCAAGATCAAAAGATATTTTTGCATTAAGTAAATCTGCTACACAAGAATTCTTTAGAGTGTTGAAGAACTAGAAGGACTCGGGTGTGTCTGACCCAAGTCAAGGTATTTTCCATTGTATTATATGCATGTGAAAGTTACACTTTGAATAAGGAAGATCAATGAGGAATAGATGTATTTGAATTGCAGTGCTGGAGAAGAATATTGAAAGAACTGTGGGCTGCTAAAAGGATAAGTCAATCAGTATTGGCAGAAGTAAGGCCGCAGTGCTCCTTAGAGGCAAGGTTGGCAAGACTTCGTCTTCCATACTTTGGACATATTTCAAGACCCCAGAGAAGGACATCAAGTTTGGTAAAGTGGAAGAACACCAAAACAGAAGACAGCCTCTAAGAGAGGCATGGACACGGTGACTACATCAATGAGCTCAGGCAGAGGGACAACTGTGAGGATGGCACAGGACTGTACAGTGTTTTGTTCTGTTCCACAAAGGGTAGCTATGGCGTGGAGCACCTAACAACCACCTACACAAATGGCTAGCAGAGTTTACTTTCATGTGCCCATGGTCATGCTTGGATGCAAACATATCTTCTGTGTTGGACCCCCAGATCCATCCTAGAAGCATCTCATGCTCAGTACAGTATGATGTAGTGACAGTGGTTTCCAGCTTAGATCATCTGTGGAATTTTAGAAAGGCCCCATGACACTGTCCCACCTCTGGGGATCTTGGGGTAGCATATTTGGAGCAGCCCCTGATGTCTATGCTTCATCAAAGTACCACCAATGGTTCGGATGTGCACCCCAAATAAAGATTCACTCCATGGTGATCAATGCTTTGTACTTTGGAGTTAGGCACTTTTGAGTTGGAATTCCAATAACTCTCTTCAAGTATCAGTTCTGCCTCAGAAAATCAGGTTATTAAATGAGATCCCACAGAGAACTATATATAATGTAACAGTCATGAGTACTTTCTTGGAGCTAATGTAAAGATTTGTTTCTAGTTGTAATAGCGTTGGTGTCGACTCATGGTGACTCCATGTGTGTCAGAGCAGAGTCAGGCTTTGCGCGGTTGGCTATTCAGCAGGCCTTTTCCGTATGTTCACTTGGCCTTTCTACCGAAGTACCTCTGGGTATACTCAAGCCTCCAGCTTTATGAATAGCAGTCATTACTCTGCCCAGGGACTTCTGAAAGTAGTTTGACTCTATTTAATCTTATTATCATACTAATTAAAATCATTAGGCTCTATAGTCAAAGATACCTTTGAGATAAAGAGTATCTTCACCCCAAACATCTTTCAATACAAATGTTTGGTTTTTTTATTTCCCCCTATAAGAGAATCTGCATATAAGCCCCTCACTGGGGGACGGACAACAGAAAAGTGGGTGAAGGGAGACATCGGACAGTGTAAGATATGACAGAATAATAATTTATAAATTATCATGGGTTCATGAGGGAGGGGGTGGGAAATGAGAAGCTGATTCCAGGGCTTAAGTGGAGAGCACATGTTTTGAGAATGATGAGGGAAATGAATGTCGAAATGGGCTTTGCACAATTGATGTATGTATGGATTGTGATAATAGTTTTATGTGCCCCTAATAAAATGATTTTTTTTTAAATCGAGTATTAGGGAAAGGAAAGGAGGAAGACTTCTATCCCCCCTTAAATGTTCTCACCCAAAGAATCCACCTCTCTTGTGAGTGAAGGGGAGGAACCAAAAAGGAAAGTCTAGCTCCTATTTGCACTGGTATCCTTGCATCTGCATGGGGAAGGCTTGGGAGGAATGCAGACACTCAGGCCGTACCCCAGTAGTACTGACTCAGAAACTGCATTTGCACAGGTTTCCAGGTGATTCATACACACATCAGAATGTGAGATAACCTGGTGTCACCTCCTCCACCCTGGCTGGAGCAGTGTTCCTCCTAGAACTACCTCCACAGGAGGGGAGACAGAAAGATGTGCCTAGTGCTTGCACAGGTCCCACTTCCAGCAAGACTTAGTGGATTGTGTGAAGAATTAGGGGGTCAATACTTTGGGCTCTGCAAGACCATCAGGACTCTGTCACGGGTACTCAGCTCTGCCTTTGCAGCAGGGTCGCCACTACTGATGACGATATATAAATGAGTGATCATGATCCTGGGCCAAAAAAAACTTAATTTGCGGACATGGAAAGTTGAATTTAATATAATGTTTTGTATCATAAAATGTTCTTCTCCCCCTCTCCCATCCCCAACCATTGAAAAATGAGAATAAAAACAAATAAAAAATGCAAGCTTATAGGCCACACAGATTGGGCCCTTGGGTATACTTCGCAGTATATCTACAGGAGATGTACACTAATGGTTGATGATGTGTGTCTTGTTGGGTACTCATGATTCTCTGGTTTGGCAGACATTATGTGATCATCCTCCATTTTCTGATATGATATGTGTGGCTAATCTGTTGTATAGGTAATTTCCTTGGGGATAAGACCAGCATGGATATTCTGGCAAAGTTCTCTCACTCTCTCCCTTCCTCCTTCCTTCCCTCCCTCCCTCCCATCCTGCCCTTGGTCCTGCAGTAATCTACAGGTTTCTGGTTTGGGAGTTGCCTCAGTCAGTCCCCTGACTTACAGATTTGGGGTTCATCTGCCTCTGTAACCACACCAGTCAAGATGAGCTTACAGCCTAACCCTAGCCCTAACTCATACCAGCTTCTACAACTGAGTGAGCCAGTCTCTTGCAAAAGATCCCTCTCTGTAGACTTGTAGCTACACACTTCCTTCTGCTTTTGCTCCTCCAGAAAATCCAGCTGTCACCAAGTTTAATTTCTTAATATGGCTCTTCTCTCCCTGGCTCTAGAATTCCCACCAAATGAATGAATGGGACTATGCAAAGAGGCTGTGAGAAATGTTAATAGAGGGGATCAGACGATTTCGTTTGCCACCCCACTGTGTGCACGAGACCTGTCTCAGAGGGAGAGCAGGAGATAATTTCTGGGATCGTCAAGGAAGAGGTATCACCAGGGGTGCATGTTCAAAATTTGTACCTGAAGTAGTAGAGGCAGTAGAGGCCAAGACCAGTGATATCGGAGCAGGGGAGATGCAGTGCGGAGGCCAAAGAACATGAGGCTGTGAGGCAGAGGGATGAGTAGGTTTCTTGGTCCAGAGAACAAGGCAGAGGCCAAGGAACGGCATGACTAAGAGGCTGAGGACCAGAGAGAGACTTGGTACCTGGCCGTGGAGAATTGCTGCTTTGGCCCAAAGACTATGCATCCTTGCTGTTCTGTCACCCTGACCTGTAGTAACTAACTTTCCTAATAAACCCTGAAAACTATGAGTACTGTCTATGAATTCTGAATAGTCATTGCAACAAATCATGGAACCTAGCAGAGGTAGAGTGTTGCGGGAAGAATGGTTGGTGTCAGCATAGGTTAAAAAATAGATGGAGGGTGAAGGCATATCTGACCTCTGCCTGGTAGCATTTGGCCTTGAACAGATACAGAAATTGATTCTCCTTTCCCTGTGTAGCTAAAGGAAGTCACACCACCCTAGAACATTCAGTATTGTAAGATTTGTGGAAAAGTTAGAAGCCGTTTTTTTCAACAGAATGAGGGGCTAACCTAGTCCCCCAAACGTGCTCTCTCCTGTAAGCACAAACTTTTATTGATACCTACCAGGTTTCCTTTGCTGAAGACAAAACACATAATCTCTGTTGACCTCTAGTGGTTCCACAACCCCTATTGTGGAAGGGATTGATTTGGAGTTCACTCCGTACACCTGTGAAAATGACCTACAGCCCTCTTTGATTTCCCAGGTGTAGCACTCGACTTGGTTTGGGTCTATACCAGGGTTTTCCAAATTTTATGAAATGACCATCCCTTCATATGGAAACAAGAAAGCAGTAAGCCTCATGGGTTGTTGATCCATGAGTACGTGGTACTGCAAGCTGTGGGGCTTTCAGCAGGCCAAGAAACAAGCGTGGTGTTTCAGATACAGGGGATAGTGACATTGAGTGGAGTGGAAGACATTCTGCTCAGAATAAGGTGTGAGCTACTAAAGGTTGTGTGTTCACACACATGCACACAGCACCCGAGAGCACTCATTCAACTGGCTGAATAGCTCCCAGGGAAGTTTTAAGTAAGTTACCCTGAGTTTCTTTAAAATAAAATAAATCAATCAAACTTTTACTTTTGTATCTCTATGCCTTACCCATCTCTCAACTTTAATCTAAATTTGGATTTCATACATAATTGGCATCTCATCTGAAAATAATGCTAACACTATTATCACATCTCATAGCATCATGAGGACAAAATGAGTAAATAAGATTTATGCCATTATAAATGCATTTAAATCATTTATAGCAGTTCTGGAACATAGCACACAATGATGCTATTTATATTATTATTATTGACAGAGAAATATTTGTTGAATTAATATATCAGAATTTACATCTTTGACTACATATATAATCAGTGTGGTCAATGAATATTTCCATCATCTTATGACCTATTCAGTGACAATAGATCTGATCGTGTGACAGTTAAAATGCTGAATCACATCTCGGATTTCTCAAAAGGTCATCAAGTATTGATTTAATCTTTGCGTATAAAGAAATAAAATGTCAACGAGTTTAGATCAGAGGAAAGTGTCTCTCCTCTACTCCTTTTATAGGAAAATACATGAAAATGCATCAATTTGGTATGAAATCTTCAGCATACATAGATTATGTTCTCTGTAAAACTTTTCTAGTATTTAACTACTATAGAAATGACATGTATCTATAAGCTTTAGTATTGTGGTACCTTGCATTGAGGGTGATGCATTATTTTTTTTAAATATAAAGGCAGATGAAATTCTTATTAAGTTGATATGCTACTTTTATCACCGCTATTTTGGGTAGAATATGTGGAAGCCATTGCCTTTTCATTCAATAATCTCTAGCTGCCATGTTTGTTGAGAACTTTTCAAAGTCCCGCTCTTTTAAAAATCTCTCCCTCTCGCATCCCACAGTTGTATTTTTCATCCATTTACCTTCCTGTAGTCTTACTCTCGCTTTCTCTAATTGATCATATAATTTCCTGTTGAGAGCAATGTAAATTAGAACTGAGCCTAAATTAAGAGCAACTCTTTGCTGAGTAAGAGTCTGAAAAAATGAACAAACTATATCAGATTCAATGCATGAGTCTTGTAATATTTTTTAGTCGCGTGGTCATTATTAGGTGTCATGGACTTGGTTGACTAATACTGACCCTTATTTCCAACAGGATGAAACTACCTGATCTTGTGTCTTGTACCCTCCTCACAATCATTGTCATGTGTGCACCTTTGTTGCCACCACTGTGTAAATCAATTCCATATCAGGTCTTCCACAGATACAGACATGAGTATATGATTTCCTGATTGCCTACACTTCCTAAAGTAGAGACTGTGCTACCAGATTCTGCATAGTAGGAATGCTATTGGATTTAATAATTTTGAGCATTGGTTCCGTTTCCTCCTTCCTTTCATTATTATCATCAAAATGAAGTCAGAATTAATGTTTGTCCTTTGTATCAGGGATCTTAGCTTTAAAGCAGATGGACTTCGCCTCTACAGCTGAGACATATTAGGGGCGAGGATGATTGATGACAGTCTGGAAGACTTTGCATGAAATAGGAGCATGGGGACACTTTGGAGCATGGATCCAGTGGGAAGACAGTTGTGGAGACGACATTTTCCACACATATCCCAGTGATGGGTGCTTAAATTCAGAGAAGGATTTCATATAGATATTGAATAAATTGTAATTGCCAGTGTCTCTGGGAGACCCGGACGCAAGGTCAAGGCAGCTTTGGGTCCTCAGTGCCAAGGGTGACTTTCAGTGGTGGTCCAAATATTCTCCACATAGCTGCAGAAACTCCAGGAAAAGCAATACCTTGAGGCCGTGGGAGACACAGCCTGGTTCTGTAGTTGGTGAAGTTGGGGGGCCGAGGCTTCATGGGGATTTGAGGGGAAAGGACATCAAAGAGGTGGTAAACAGGAAAGAGAAGAACCTGGGAATTTCAAGGAGTTTGGACAGAGAGCTCTCCAATGCACTCAAATAATGAGATGCTGCTTTCAGGGTATAGGCAGCATAATGGGGATCATCAAGTGGGCACGAGACAGCAAATGAAATTGTCAGGAGGTTGAGCCCACGTTATCAGAAGACTCTGTCACACTTTTAATGATCAGAAGCTAAAAAGCTTCCATCTTATTTCTGATCTGGAACAAGGCAGATTGAAGGAAAGGAAAATTCCCTGAGGTCCTAATTGACATTTTATTTCCCTTGTAATTGGAAATAAAATGTCATTTACTTAATAGGATTTTTGTTTGTGGCAAACTTTTCAGTGTCTCTGACATCAAATGATTGGTAACCACATCTAATTCTTAACATAACTTCTAAAGTGTTGACTCCAACCCATTACTATCAAGTTGATTCTGACTCATATCTACCCCAAAGGACAGAGCAAAATTGCCCCACTTGTGTTCCCTTTGAGTCTATGGGAATAGAGAGCCTTCTCCTCCCAGGGAACAGCTGGTGGGCTCGAACCGCTGATCTTGCAGTTAGCCACCCAGCATGCCACCAGGGCTCCCTTCTACTTCGAACTCAAAGGGCAGATGGACAACATCAACTATTTTCAGTGTAATCCTATTTCTCAGCATATGAATAGAAGCCTCTGGGCAGTACAGATGCTTAGGTGTTCCATTACTAAGCAAACGATTGGTAGTTTGAACCCAGCCGGAGGCACCGAAGAAGACACGTTTGGTAACCTGCTTCTGGAAGGTCACATAGTCTCCTAAACCCATGGAGCAATTCTACGCTGCAATTCTCTCCATGAGTTATAGCTGACTTGATGGCAGCTAGCAATTTATAATTCTATAAGGAATATTGCTAACTAGCTATGAAGCATGTTAATGAGATGAATACACACAGAGATATCATGAGAGATGGCAGCACATCTTCAAGGTCATGGGAGTGCGGGGAAGGGGAACACAGAGACCTTGTCAGGGATGAGCTCACAGATGGTGGTTCATGAGAGGAGAAGGGCCCAGCTACCACGTTAGAGTTAAACATCCTCAGGGAGGATAAATGGCCTGGCGGTTGCTATTTTTCCCCAAGTGGCAGGGCCGAGATGGTTTGCATCTCTCCAGAATTCCTCACCACCTCTGCATGTGCAGGGGAAGAAAGTGGGTCGAGGCCAGAAGGGAACAATGGATTTGGGTGGGAGGAAATGCTGACACTGTGGAGTGTTGAACAGAAACTTACCACATAGGGAGGGCAGAGTAATAAAAGGAGGCAGACCCCATATGGTCCCTCTGCTTAGGAATCATTCATAACCATTCTCTCTTCATCAACAAAAAATCTTCAGCATTGTAAAAACCAAACCTTCTGCCAATGAGTCTGTTCTGACCCCAAGTGAACTCATAGGACAGAGAACTGCCCTATAGCAGCGCTTCTCAATCTTCCTAATGCTGCGACCCTTTAATACAGTTCTTCATGTGGTGGTAACCCCCCTCTAACTATAAAATTATTTTTGTTGTTACTTCATAACTGTAATTTTGCTACTGTTATGAAGCAGGTGACCCAAAGGGCTATTTGACCCCCAAAGGGGTCGGGACCCACAGGTTGAGAACTGATGCCCTGTAGGGTTTCTAAGGCTGTGGATATTTAGGGAAGCAGACTGCCATATTTTTCTCTCTTGGAATAGCTGGTGACTTTGAACCTCTGACTTTTCGGTTATCAGCTGAGTGCTTAATCACATTGCCACCCAGGATCCTTTACACCACTATACCTGTATGTTGTTCAGGACAAAATGGTACCATGGGAGGAGACCTGAATGTTGTGCTAGGAGACATGGAATTTAGACTCAGCTTCTGTCTCTGTGATTTTAGAATCAAGTTTTGCTTTTCACTGCCTTGTTTATGTCTATCACATCTGTTTAATGGAAGAGAGCAAGAGGACCCATTTTTCAGTAAGAGAGCAAGAGGACCCATGGTTATCAGATCCATTTATTAAGAGGTATTAAGACAACTTCTTGGGATAAGAAATTGAGTAAGGAAGTTGGTGATCACTGTGGTTATGCTCTTGACTGATAACCCACAGGCCAGGGGTTTGAACCCATCGTGTGACAGACTAGAGACAGGTGTGACAGTTTGCTTGGAAACCCTGTGCAGCCCATCTCTATCATTTTTTGAAACTAATTTTTGAGTCACAGAACTTAAGTCAGTTTTAATTTAACTTTTCTGGTTATTTTTTATTTTAAATGTTAGTTTTCTTGAGATAATACTCATATATCATCCACTTCCATAGTTAAATCACTTTTGAAAGAATTACATATACATCATCACAGCTCAATGTTACTTTGCCTCTTTTTTAACTACTCATACTGGAGTTTAGAATCTGGAGGGTTTTTAAGGCTGTAATCTTTCTCATTTTTTCTTTGAATTAAATTTTTTTTAACCTTCTCCCCCTTTCATTTGTGGAATGGGGAGCCTTGATGGTATATGGTTCTGTGTTGGGCTGTGATCCCTATGGTCGTCAGTTTGAAACCACCAGCAGCAGCAGCATCTTGAGAGAAAGAGGATCGCTAGGAGGCAGCAGGGACTCAATGGGAGTGATTGTTTTTTAAAATAATGCGTGCAATAGAATATATACACAGCAAAACCATGCTATGTGTTTGCACAGCTCATCCCACCCAAACAATGACAAAGACCCCCTTACACTCCCCTGCATGTGCTTCTTTCACGTCTTTTCCTTTCCCCACCTAACCTTCCTGCCGCCACTACCCCTCTCCCCAGCAGCACCCCCCCCCACCCCCAGCAATCTGACCTCCCCATAGACTTTGAAGTCTTTTCTTCGGGTGTGAGAAGCATTTCTACTTTTTCTTTCTCCCTTTGTAATCATGGCATCATAAAGGATTGATCTCCATGGGATGGGCAAACTTGCGGAGCAGGAGGTCCTTGAATTCTGCCCAGGTTTGTGAGCTCGCCTCGGTTCTGTGCTCTTGTGTGGCCGTGGGTTGGAATGTGCTTGATGGTGATAGATTACGACAGGAAATGCAGAGAGCGTATCAATTATTCCACTGCACTCGGGCTGCGTCTCACACCCAGCCGCCAGCCATCTCTCCGCTCAAGCTTGCCCGTTGCCATGGTGCTGAGCTGCTTTCAAACCTAGGCGGCGGAGCAGGAAGAAATACTTGGTGGCCTTAGAAAATTAGCCAATGAACATATCATGGCGCACAATGGCTTCCTCTTCGACCCCATTATTTAAGGGGTGGCTATGAGTTGAGGGCCAACTCCATGGGCGCTAACAACCACGTGGGTATGAGCGGAAGTATCACTTTGTTATTGACAGAGAAGAACAAGGCTGCTGCTCCTGGCTGCCTCGTTTTGAGCTGGAGACCACGGCGGGGATCGAAAGGCCTGTCCCGAGACAAATCGGCACCATGAAATCTTTAAGCCAGCTCTCGGACTCACACCTTGCTTGCCAGTGTCTTGCTGCTTCTCAAACACTCACTGGTTCCAGGCCTCAGCAGAGCTCAAAAAAACAGCCACGTCAACTCCGACTCAAAAAGCCCCTAAGAGAAGAGTGGGGCTCTTCCGTGGGTTTCTGAGACTATAGGGCTTTATGGGTAACAGCATGCCTCCCTTTTCACCCGAAGAGCCGCTGGTGGCTTCAAACTATTGCCGTTAGGAGCCCATGTGCAACCCTAGCAGTGCGGTCCAAGGACCATTCCTCATTCCCGACCCAGCTGCCACTCTGCCTAGCATCACTCGATGCGCAGTTATGCTGAAAAATCCAAAACTCACTTTCTTCATTCTGGGCAGACAGTTCAAGCCACACAAATGATTAAGCTTATCCCAGCCCAATAAGGCTAATGGGCCCAAATGGTCATGAGTTTCAGAATCTGCTCCGCCTTGCCCCTGCACCAATCCAGGAGTCTCTGAAGCAAAACATGGCAGAAAAGGATCTTGCACAAAGCATGCAAATTACCCGCTGTACCAGCATCTGTTGGACACACTGACATTTTCAAAGGACTCCCCCAAATAGCGTTTATGGTCAATGCCTGAGGTACTTTAAGCTAGTAGAACTGAACGTGAGTGATGGAGCTCGCAATGGGCATTATTCCTGTTTCTAACTCTTCTCTCACCATCCTTCATCCAACTGAGCACCCCCCAGCTTCCTGTTACGCCCTCCGCCCTCAGGTAATTGCTAACTAATTCCTCTTAAGGAGAACACAAATGAATCTTTTCAGACATCTAAAGAAGGGAGCTCTAGCTGGGGGCTTTGTGCTCTAGCAATAGGCTGAGTGGCAGGTGAAACCCCACTTCTGAGCACACAAAGCCTCTGCTGTCCCTCATTCCCATTCTCCCCTCATCTCCAGGCTCTTCCCCAGAATCCCAGATGCTCTGAGCTGCTGCAACATTGCACTACCGTGCCCCTCGGCCCCACACTCGCACTTGCTTTGCTGCTGCACTTGCAGGACTGCCTGCCACGCCTTCCTGCCACTGCCTCCCCCTTCCCTCCTCCCCATCCTTCCAGATTGATCCCTTCTGAGCACAGAGAGCCTGGCGCATGCCTTCATTGTCACACTCAGCAACTCTTTTTTATTTTCTTTAACCAAATATAGCTCCAGGAATTCAACTGCCGCCTCCCTCCTCCAGCGATAAAGGCTGGCTCATCCTTTCCATTCCCTCGCAGTAGTGCCTGCTGCAGAAGAGCTGAAGGTGGTTCATTTCGATGAAGAATGGATTTGAAATTGGACAGTTTTACGTTCCTTCTTTCCTATTTTCCTCCTTGAAGCAGGTACTTCCTTTGACCTTGATAGCTGATCAACCCTTGGCCTTCTGCACTCTCTTCCAGGTGAGCCCTGTCTTGTTGCAGGCTGCTCATACCTTTGCCTCTAGGTCAGTGGTTCTCAACCTGTGGGTCAGGACCCCTTTGGGTGTTGAACGACCCTTTCACAGGGGTCGCCTGATTCATCACAGTAGCAAAATGACAGTTCTGAAGTAGCAATAAAAATAATTTTAAGGTTGGGGGTCACCACCGCGAGGACCCGTATTAAAGGGTGGCGGCACTAGGAAGGTTGGGGACCGCTGCTCTAGGTAGGCGTCTCAGATATGTGCATGCTCTCTACTGTGCCTGCAGGGTGGCTCTGTGTAAACGTCTGAGAAGTGCTAGCCGATGCTTTTGATCGTCACCACCCTCAAGAGCTCATTGTACTACCCAACTTGGAAGCAAAAATGGGATTTTATAGACACTACATATGCAAACTCACAGCGCCCAGCAGGGCTGAATAGAGCAGACCTGTGGGTTTTTGAGGTATAATTCTTTGGGGTTTTTAAAAACCATTTTTTATTGGGGAGTCTTAAAACAATTCATACATCCATTGGGTCAAGCATTTAAACATTTTCTTTCTACTTGAGCCCTTGGTATCAGCTCCTAATGTTTCCTCCCTTCCCCGCACCCCATTGAATTCTTGATTGATTATAAATTATTATTAATTTCATATCTTACACCATCTGTTGCCTCCCTTTACCCATGTTTCTGTTGTTCATGAACCCGAGGTAGGACTGGTGTTAATACGTCAATCATTTCTATCAGTTTCCCATTTTTCCATTCACCTCCCACCTACCCTCATGGTATCACTACTTCCATTATTGTTCTTGAGGGGTATATCTGTCCTGGGTTCCGTATGTCAAGAGCTCTTGTCTGTACCCGGGTACATGCTCTGGTCTAGCTGGATTTGTAAGGTAGAATTGGGGTCATGATAATGGGGTGGTGGTGGAGAGAAGCATTAAGTAACTAGAGAAAAGTTGTTTCATCAGTGCTATAGTGTACCCTGGCTGGCTCGTCCCTTCCTCTGACCCTTCTGTGAGGGGATGTCCAATTGTCTACAGATGGGTTTGGGTCTCCATTCCTTCCCCACCTCATTCACATAGATATGATTATTTGTTTGGGGTTTTCTGATGACTGATACCTGATTCTGTCAAGACCCCATGATCACACAGACTGGTGTGCTTCTTGCACTGGGCTTTGTTGTTTCCCAACTAGAGGGCTGTTTAACTTCAAGTCTTTAAGACCCCAGACACTATATCTTTTGATAGCTGGGCACCATCAGCTTTCTTCATCACATTTGCTTATAACCAGTGGTTCTCAAACTTCCTAATGCCACAACCCTTTAATACTGTTCCTCATGTGTGGTTACCCCCAACCGTAAAATTATTTTCATTGCTGCTTCATAACTGTAATTTTGCTACTGTTATGAATTGGGTGACCCTTGTGAAAGGGTCATTGGACCCCCAAAGGGGTCTCGACCCACAGGTTGAGAACCACTAGCTTATATACCCATTTTGTCTTCAGTGATCCTGTCGGGAAAGTAAGCATCACAGAATGCTGGGTTATCAGAACAAAGTGTTCTTGCATTGAAGGAGTGCTTGAGTAGAGGTCCATTGTCTGTCTGCTACCTTCATACTTAACATATAATACATTTACATAGATCTATTTCCCTATCATTAGATATAAATATATTTACATATGTACGTGCCTGTATTTCTACCTCTATAAATATCCTTTGCCTCCTAGTTCCTTCCTCTATTTCCTTTTACTTTCTTCTTGTCCCACTATCATGTTCGACCTTCATTTGGCTTTCATTAATTATTCTTGGTTACACTGCACTTGATCAAGCCTCACCAGACTCTCCCATGTCTCCCCAGAATCATAGGTCCCATTGTTTTCTCCTCCAAATTGTTTATCTGGCCTATCTTATATATATAGACACAAAAAAAACCTATGGATGTTTTCCAATCAAGTCTGATGAGGTGCCAAGACCTGGCCCCAAAGTGTATTTTTGGGATTCCTCAAGGATTTTATTGCTTGATCCCCTTGCTGCTCTGTTGTACTCCCTTTATGTGTCACCCTGGGGTGGGGGGGGTGTCAAAGGGCACAATTCCAGCTCTGTGTGTACAGTGGTGTCCCTGATAGCCCTATGGGTCAGTGAGGGGACACTGTGTCTCCTGGTGGGTCCAACCCTACTGTCCTCTCTGTGTATTAGCTTCTCTGAGCAGGAACACCATCCTCAGGGCTTGGTAGGTGATGCTGTGATTCATTCTCCCTTCCTCCCTCTTAGTTTGCTCCCTTGTGTTCTGAGCAGACCCATCCCTCTCTCTGAGCTGTATCTTCAGTGTTGTCCTCTTTCTCTGTAGTGCATTCTTCTAGGGTGAGGCATAAATCTTTACAGGTATAGAAAGCGTCATCTTTCTCTGAAGCAGTGGCTTTGAACTCCTGTCCTTGTAATTAGAAGCCCAACAGGCAACCCACTATACCACCAGGATACCTGAGTCTGAAATGACTCAATGGTAATACGTTTTTGTTTTTAATATGCAAACATTATAGTTCTAGGTTGATATAGGCGGTGATATAAACACATCCAACTGTTAAAGCAAAGGTTGAAGGTGCAAGTCCAACCAGAGGTGCCTTGGAAGAAAGACCTGGTGATCCACTTAGAATAATTCAGCCATTAGACAATCTCTAGACCAGTGGTTTCCAACCTTCCTCATGCCATGGCCCTTTAATACAGTTCCTCATGTGCTGGTGATCCCGCCAGCCATAAAATTATTTTCGTTGCTATTTCATAATGGTAATTTTGCTACTGTTGTGAATCAGGCAACCTCTGTGAAAGGGTCGTTCAACCCCCAAGTTGAGATCTGCTGCTCTAGAGCAGAGTTACAGCCTGGCACACAAGGGGTCACCGTGAGTTGGATCAGCTTGACAGCAATGGATACTGACATTAGTGTGTAAGCATAGAGGTAGAGCTAGTCCCGGAGAGTTTTCCTTACCAAAAACAAGGACAAAATTCTTTTAGAAAGCAAAGGATATGAAATACCCCTTACTCACACAAAGTGCTACATTATTGCCTGGGAGGAATGCTTAATAATCCCAAAATAGCTGAGCATCATAAACTGTAATCTCTACTTAAATCCTACCATGAGTTATCTGGATGCAAGGATTCATTACACATTTTTTTAAATAAGAGCAGATTTTGAAAGCACAAGATTTCAAGATGAAGAAAGATAATGTAGTGCGTCAGCTGCTGATGGCTAAGGGCCTTTTGCTACTTGTTTCTGGGTGAGCACTTATGTCCTGATCTGGGAGTTCAGAGAATCCCCCACACAAGAGGGATTGCTTGCGAAATGGCTAAATCCCATTAAGTGGAATTAGTGTCAAATTTAATAAAAACAATTACAGTCATTTAAATTAGATGAAAAGATCAACCCAATCTCTAAATAACTGTTGAATGCCTGCAGTCTGCAAAGCACAATGACTTTTATCAAAGAAAGAAAGAATAACTCCTGTCCTCATGAGGGTTTGCGGTCACTTAAGGAGACTTTTTTTTTTCAAGTTCGGTTTGATGTGACATGGTCTGCTTTTAAAATAACATGCCCTGGTCTGCTTTTAAAATAACACGTATGTGAGGGAAAGTAACAAGGGCTCCAGTTCATACATGTTCATGTTTATTTGAAACATTGCATGTTTAAACATATCCCTGCAATCGATGGGTCGCTGCAGATAAGTTGTTTCATTGACACACTTGTTGTTGTTGTTAGGTGCCATCGAGGTGGTACCGACTCATAGGAAACCGATGTACAACAGAGCAACACACTGCTGCTCTTGTGCTATCTTCACCACTGTTTTTATTTTTAAAAAGTAACTAAATATTTTACTGGGGACTCGTACAACTCTTATCACAATTCACACATACATCCATTGTGTCAAGCACTTTTGTATATTTGTTTCCCTCATCATTCTCAAGACATTTGCTTTCTACCTGAGCCCTTGATATCAGCTCATTTTCCCCCTCCCTCCATGCTCCCCCCTCCCCCACGAACCCTTGATAATTTATAAATTATTATTTTTGTCATATCTTACACTGCCCAACATCTCCCTTCACTCACTTCTCCACTGTCCGTCCCCCAGGGAGGGCGTTATATGTAGAACTTGGTACTCTGTTCCCCCTTTCCACCCTACCTTCCCTTCATCTTCCCAGTATCGCTCCTCTCACCACTAGTCCTGAGGGTTCATCTGTCCTGGATACCCTGTGTGTCCATTTCCTATCTGTACCACTGTACACCCTCCGGTTCAGCTGGATTTGTAAGGTAGAATTGAGATCATGGTAGTGAAGGGGAAGGAGCATTCAAGAACTAGAGGAAAATTGTATGTTTGATCATTGCTACACTGTACCCTGACTGTCTCATCTCCTCCATGCGACCCTTCTGAAGATAAACAAGCAGCCATCTAGCTGAGAAACAACAAAGCCTAAATGGAAAAAGCAAACCAGCCTGTGAGATCACAAGGCATCGAAGGGATAAGGTATCAGGCATCAAAGACCAAAAAAATCATAGCATTGTGAATGAGGGGGAGTGCAGAGTGGGGACCCACGTCCCATCTGTGGGCAATTGGACATTCACCATTATTAAGTTTGGGCCCATCGATGCAGCCACTGTCACAATCCATTTGTCAAAGGTCTACCTCTTTTTCACACTGTCCCAAGCATAATGTCTTTCTCTAAGTACTGATCTCTCTTGACAGCATGTCCAAAGTATATGAGATGAGATCTCACCACGCCATCCTTACCTTTAAGGAACATTCTGGCTGTACTTCTTCCCAGGGAGATTTGTTTGTTCTTTTGAAGTCCATGGTACGTTCAATATTCTTGGTTAACACCATAATTCAAATGCATCAATTCTTCTTCAGTCTTCCTTATTCAATGTCCAACTTTCACAAGTTGTACCAAAGTGTCTTTGAAAAAGAATAATTTTATGTCCTGAAAAATGACAGTTTTGAAGCCAGGGTTAATATAACATTTTAACAAAACTCAAGTGGATGTGTTTCCATATCACTGCAGCTAAGCAAAAAGTTTACTGGAATGTGGCTCCTCATGGAACACACAGCTGTAGATGGATTAAGGGCTTTAAGGAAGGATGGAAGACTTGAATGAGTCAGTCAAGAGAAGGAAGACCATCAATGTTGGGTAATGAAGAAACTGTGGCTGAAGTCCAAAGATTGGAGGAAGAAGGCTATAAAATCACCATTGATGCAATAATGCCTAAAGTTGGCACCTCATGTGGCTTAGCAGTTTCCATTTTAAGAAAACATCTTGACCTGAGCACACGTTGGGCTCAATGGGTGCCAAAAGTGTTGCCCAAAGATCAGCCAGCTCAAAGGGCTTATGTTTCTATCGACTTTTTAAAGCAAAACTGAAGCCAATGAAGATAATTTTATGGAGTAAATTGTAACTAGGCGAATCTTGAATTTACCACTACAATCCAGAGGACAAGGTCCAACCAAAAGAGCAACTTTCAAGGGGACCTGCGGGACCAATTCAAGTTAGAGAGGTCAGTACCAAGGTCTATGGAGACTTTTTTTCTTTTTTAGTATTCCCTAGGGACAAACTCCATCGATTTTTCTCAAATTACACAGGAAATAATGGTATCTTTTTCATAAGAAGTGTTAATTGGATGACGCCATTGGTGAGAAAAAGGCCAGGAAAGTTGAGTTGAGGAACATCTTCCCTGACAACCCTGTACAGGGAGACCGCAGTTGTGGAATGGTTCCAAGCTTGAACTTTCCACTACTGGAAGAGACAAATTCCAAAAAAAAAAAAATATGCTCGGTATTTGTAACTTTGCTCAATAATCCAGCAGTAAATCCAACTTGAAAAATCCTGTTCGGGCGGAGAGTGACTCATTGGTCTCAGATGGCCACAGACTCAAAGGGGTGATGCTTCAGCCAAAGCACCACTCTCGCCCAGACAGCAGAGCGCTTTCCTTTAGTGCATTAAACCACCCGTGCTTTAGAGGGGGACTTTTTGAATGTCAAATATTATAACCCTGGCCCCGATGAAAACTAGTGATACCAGCAGGAAAGCTAAGAGGAAATCTGAGAGCCATGGTAGAGTTAAAGAAAGAAATCACTGCAAAATTTGAATCAGGTCACTTTGTCTGATTTAGTGGCTGAATGGCTAAGTCAACATTATCAACTTGAGGGGGGGGGAAGTGACTAAAATGCCTGTTGTCGTGAATTGTGTAAAATCATTGACCATGAAACAAAGAACCCAGATCACGGACAAAGTTGAAAAGTCTCTGTTAATTTGGATCTATCAGAAACAACTGGATGATGTGGGCGTATCTGAGACAATGATATGCAAGAAGGCTGAAGGCCTCCAAGGTGATTTAAAATCCTGAGAAAATGAATTCATAAATGTAAGTTGGGGACCTCGGAACCAATTATTTGGTTCTACATAATTTCTTGTGTGAAAAATATTTTCAGTTCTCCAACATTTCGATGTCCAAACATGAACTCAGAATGAATTGAGGTAGACAAAGTATCACTGTATCTACTCATTCTTCCAGGGTAGCAAAGGCTGTTCTATGAGAATATCACTGGGAAAGTTTACTCCATCCATCCAACCATACTGATCTTGCCCTTCAGAGTTCCTCTTGTTAGAAAAACTCAAAGTATATATCACAGGAACATGATTTGAGTCCCTTGAAGATGCTCAAACTGCGATTTCGAAGTAGTATAAATGGAAGAGCATCGAGTATTTCTGGGAAGGATCAAGAGATGGAAATGTCACTTTCAGATGCATAGACTTTGGTGGAGAATGTGGTGCAGAACAATCGCTTCACATTATATATATTTTTAATAAAGATGTGTATGATTTTATAGCGATACTTTTAAACCGACCCTCATTCACAGCATTCAAGGGTAAACTCAAGTGATTGCAGCCACCTGTGATTCTATTCCGGCTCTTTATTTGTATTGGGATTGTTTGCTCTGTTCAGGATGCAGTTTTACCCCTAAATGATAGTTTTTCTTTTCTGCAGCCTATTGTAATTAAATTATTGGCTTGGATGTCTCTTGTATCATTATTGCACATGTCTTTAGGGAAATAACCATATCCTACTTGTCAATCCATCTCAGTTTTCTGGCTTGTCTTCAATTTGTTGACTTATAGAATGATAAATGTGGATGCTTCACTAACAGTACAAAGCACAGTGTCTGCTAGCCACACTGGTCAATAAGAGTCAAATGAAAGATGCAAACAGCAAGGACTTGGGCATGTCAAGAAGAGACAAAGAGGGTGCGTCAGGGAAGCCAGGGATGTTTTATGGAAAAGGAAGAATTTAGCCCGGGAATACAGGCCAGATAAAAAGAAAGGTGTAACAAAGACTACTAGTAATATGTATTGCCCATTCTCCTCATGTTTCTTTATCTTAATAGAGCAAATCCTTCTCTGAGTACATGGTTGCTCAGCTAAAAACCAAATTTCCCAACTTGTAGCCAAGTGAGGCTATGCCATTTATGCTTTAGCCAATATAATCTGAAAAGCTATGATGTGCTCAAGTTCTATTTCACGTTCTTAAAAATAAAGTTGATTGCTCTCTTTCTCCTTTCCAGACCAGCTGGATTTCGGATCAGAAATCATGCATCTTTGTCTCTGTGTGTTATGTATTGCATTGAACTGTATGCCCCACCAACTTCCCAAAATTCCATTTGGGAATAGGACTTCCTTTGTTGCAATAATGAAGCCATTAGAGGGTGGAGTGTGTCCTATACTGAACCACCTCTAAATTATAAAGAGCAGAGTAGACACAGAAACAAGCATCAGCTGGAGAAGCTAGGCGCTCTGGGAGCATCACCCAGGGGTTGACAAGTGCAGAGCTATGGATGCTCAAGGTGCAAGGATCTTTTCCAAGAGCCTAGGGCGATAGCTCCTCTCCTACAGCACTGAATTCACACTTCAAGACCCCTGAATGGTTGGGAAATAAATTTCTATTCTTTAAAGTCACCCATGTATTGGTATTTGTGTTGCAAAAGCACTCTGAATCTAACATGTGAATGAAGAGGAGGCTGGTCTGTTGGCCAGGACTGTCTAGACTATGCAATGAAAAACAAGCCACTGTTCCCTCTAAGTGAATGCATTTTTCAGTCTGTGTTAGGGCAACACACTTTCAGTAGGAAGGAACGTTTCCTTTTCAAGTGAGAGCACTAGGGTGAGAAGTCAGGAGAAATAAGTTGTGAAGCGAAAGTGGAATCTTTAGTAGAGCACTGCCTGTGTTGAGTTAAGGGTTTGTGTCCAGGGCTAAGCCGAGGGAGATAGAAAGGGCCTGGAAAAGTGAAAGCACAGTGTAAGGGCTTCCCTGATGAACCAGAGGCATTAACTTTTGAGGAACAGAAGAAAACCATTACTATTCTTTGAGCCAACTATCAACAAGTCCATGAATGATGTGCAGATGTGCCCAACCACCAATCAAAAGTTCCCATCCATCTCATTTGCATCCCCCAGACCAGACACACCTCAGAAGTATCTAGTGATAGTCTTCTTAAAAATCAGACAAGAGAAGTCCCGTGAACTTCAGTTCTATACAGACACAGCTGGGACAAAGATGAACTGGCAGTTATCCATATTTGTACACATTCCAACAAAGGCCATAAAACAGAATGCACAAATTATTGTACATTACCATTCATATCACATGCAAGTAAAATCTGGTTGAAGATAATTCAGAAATAGTTGCAGCCTTATCAAGGGCTCAAGTATAAAGCAAATGTTTTGAGAATGATGATGGCAACAAATGTACAAATGTGCTTGACGCAATGGATGGATGGGTGGATTGTGATAAGAATTGTATGAGCCCCCAAAAATGATTTATAAAAAACAAACAAACAGGGAGTTACCAGAAATTCAGACTGGGTTCAGAAGAGGGCATGAGACAACATTAATAACAGTGATTAATGTCCCTTAAAAACATTCAAAGGGATATTATTCCTGAAGTTAGATGGATTTTGTCTTAAAGCAGAGAGTACTAGAAGGATGCTCACTGTGCTTTATTGACTATGTAGAAATTTGTGACAGTGCGGATCCTAACAAACAATGGATAGCATTGTGAAGAACGGAAATTCCAGAACATTTCCTTGTGCCCACAAGGAACTGATACACAGAACAAAGGGCCGTTGTTCAAACAAAACAATGGCATGTTGCCTGGCTTGAAAACAAAAAAAGGTGTGAATCAAGGTGATATTCTTTCACCATTCTTAGTCAATCTGTACATAAAGCGAAAAATCTGAGAAGCTGGACAGTGTGAAGAGGGATGTGGCACCAGGGTTGGAGGAATGCTGAAAATACCCCGTGACACGCAGATGACACAGCCTTACTTCCTGAAAGCCAAGAAACCTAGACACACTGATGAAGATCAACAAATACAGCCTTCTTATGGCTGACACCTTAAAATAAAGAGCACAAAAATCCTCTCTACCAAATCAATAACCAGCATCATGATAAGCAGAGAAAACATTGAAGTTGTCAAAGATTCCATTCCACTTGGATCCACCACAATGCCCATGGAAGCAGCAGTCAAGCAATCAAATGACCTATTGTCATTTCAAATCAGTAAATCAGCTACAAAAATATGAGTCAGGGTTTTGAAGAGCAAGGTTGTCACTTTGAGGACTAAGGTGTGCCTGACCCATGCCACATTACTTTCAATGACTTCCTAGGTCTATGAAAGCTGCACAGGGAATAAGCAGAGATGGGCGTCATTGAATTGCTGTGTTGGGAAAGAACATCGAAAATACCATGCGCTGCCAGGACAACAAACTAATCTACCTTGGAAGAAGTACAGCTGGAATGTTCCTTAGAAGAGAGGATGGTGAGATTTCATCTCCCAAACTTTGGAAATGGTATCAGGAGGAAGTAATCCCTGGACAAGAGAAGAGCATCATGTTTGGTAAAGGAGAGGGTCAGACAAGAAGAAAAGCCAAGATATAGAATGACACGTTAACTGCTACAAGGGCTCAGGTAGAACATTTGTGAGAACTATGCAGGATGACAGTGTTCATTCTGTCGTACATTGTGTTGCTGTGAGTTGGTATCTACTTGAGAGCACCTAGCAACAGCATCATTAACCCAAGCACTACTAAAGACTAGAAGGATTAAGCTGATCTTCAAGGATAGAGTAAGAGAACATGCATTGAGCATGGCAAGCAGGAGGTAAATTTCACGGGTCTATAGAACCCTGGTTACGAGTTGGGCTGTGATCTACATGGTCAGCAGTTCAAAACCCTCAATAGCTCTGAGGGAGAAAGACTGGGCATTCTATTCCCAAAAACAGTTCCAGTCTCGAGAATCCCCTGGGGATTCCTATGAGTCAGCGTTGACTCAATGGCAGTGAGGGAGTGATGGCAGAGAAGGTTCCCAATCCAGCAAGTGCGATGGCAAAACAGGGACTGCTGGTTCGTTCCCTGCTGTGTGCTTAGGGGATGCTGGTAATCCTGGGCCCTCTGGCGTGTAGTCCGTGAGGAAGGGGTAGCCTCTAGGCACTCTGTTCTCCATAGCAGGACTCCCGAGAAGACTTTCCCAGAGCATTCCTAAGAAGGCTCTAATTTCCCTAATGATTTTGTGGCTCGGCATTTCTCAGGGCCTAGCATGTGGGTCCTGCTTGAGTATGTGTTGGCTGAAGGCAATAAACCAGAACTGATCATCTTGGGGAAAAGGTGGTGATATCCACATGAACAACGAGAGAACATTCCCTGACCACAGGCGGTGTCTCTTATCTGCATAAGTGTTTTCAGGGCAAGTACATATACTCTCAAGATTACAAATGAGTTCTGTTTCTAAATCTGTCTTTAAATCAAATTTGTGCGTAAATTGAAATTGTTTTGAAAGGTTCATATGTGACATACGTTAGTCAAATGTTTGTCTTCGAATATAGATATGGTGTACTTCATTATGCATAAATTTGTAAAGACACACGTGCAGATATACTAAAATAATTTTAACACTAATTTCAGTAATAATGTCTTCATTCACATTGAAATCAGTGCATATTTTTTATTGGGAATCATTGGTCAGACTTCAAATTTCATTGTAATGGGCTTTATGGGGCTGGTTATAATTACAGTTTGTATGTAAGTCGAACATTCATAATACAGGGATTGCCTGTATATGTATCTTTTCCTTCACCTTTATGGTTCTTCCATTCAACTTTCTAACTAGCTATTTGACAGCCATTTACACAGGGTACAAAGTTAATTCTGTACAACACCTCCACCCACGCCCTCTTCCAATCCCCACCTGCTTGTGACATTTCAAGATAGATGTACAGGGAGCTGTTCTAAAGAACATGTGGTAAATGTATGTAGCTATATTTTGCAGAATATGAACCTGCACGTGCTCTCCTTGTTTCCCATTTCCACTGTCTCTATCCATCACGGATTAGTCTAAAGTCCATCCTTGGCCCACATTGATTCATGTAGACTTTCCTCACCCTTTTGCAAATTTCTCCCTGAAATTAGTAAAACTGCAGTTTCTCATTTCTCCCCAGGTGCCACTACCTAGCTGGTCACTCTATGGGGACTTAACACCAGACAGTTCCTGTTGACTCTCTGAAATGCAATGGGAAGAGACTGTGACTTATTTCTTTTTAATCCCCTTTCTAAATCTAGGGCTAATGATTTACATTTGGTACTTTTGTTATTAGTTATTGTTGTGTTAATTTTGACTCCTGGTGATCCCATAAACGCAGAGGAGACTGATTAAGGATTTTCAAGGATATAACGTTTGGAAGCAGGTTGTCAGGCCTGTCTTCTAAGAGGTCTCTTAGAAACACTAACCTTTCTTACCTTTTGCACTATCCATGTACTCAATAAATGCCATGATGATGACATATTTCCTTAAAGAAAACAAAAGTCTTTGGGGACACTTATGATATTGTATGCTTTTTCTAAACCATAAGATATGGCAGAGAATTAGGCATAAAATTGGGGTTTTCTGTAGTATTTCTCTAAGTTGTGAGTCAAGAGAGCTGGTTTTAATCTTAGCTCTTCCACTAACTAGCTTGGGTCTTGGTTTATGAAAAATTCTGCTCTGCCTCTCAGTCCTAATTTTTTCTAACCCAGTGTGCATAAACTCCGTGGTTATCTAGATTTCATATCTCCTCTATAAACCATTATCTCTAGATTTATATTAATTTCTTAAGTCACAGTTCAGAGTCACTAAACAAATGTTGTCTTTTGTTTTTCTAGTCACCCATACAAATTGCTCTACTAAACAGTTGGCATTTTGATTCACCTTTTATTTAGATTCATAATTGTTTAATTAGATACATCTTATCTATCCTGAACATTATGGCTCCCATATTGACTGGATTTCAGCTTATCTTTGATTGCATTGAAGTATCATGGTAGTGGAAGTTTCTGTCAGCACTGATGGATACAAAGAGAGAAATGAGATCAGGCAAGAACTCATGGAATTTGGATGTTGTTTTATTGTGTATATCAGAAACTAATCTATGAAGTTCTGGAAATGTGTGTGTGTGTCATTAAATGGGCATGTGCCTGTGAATATGAGGTCTTTACAAGATGATTATGTGAGTGTTTAATTAATTCACAAAGATAGTTGTGATCCATAAAATGTTCCAAACACTGCCACAACCCAGCATGCTATCATGTTTTCTCTCAGTTATCGTCTGAAGTATGAGTTATTCTCAAGTACATTTTCTTTAAGATGTGTCCAAGTTCCCATCACTAAAGACTATGAATGTGCTCATGAGCTAGGTTGAGTTTTATACATTAAAGGGAATACAAAGAGATGTTTTTCCTTGAAGTAGACAGGAAATAGCATTTATTTAGGCTCTCATATCTCCCAAGCATTATATGTAAACTGATTCTTAAATCTTAGTTAAGTTTCTCATTGCCCTTTCGAGGTAGGAAATGTGTTAATTTTGTAGGTGAGGAAACTAAGGCCTAGAAATGTTGGTCTGTGCAAATCAGACAGTAGTGAAGCTGCACACGAACACTTACTGCCTAATTTTAAATCCTCTGGAATCTACCATTCTAAAGAATCGGACTCAGAATGTAAATACAAAAATGTAGGACAGACTAGTATGTTGTTTTTAGTGGTCATCTAATTGCTTCCAACCTATATTCACAGAACAAAACACTGTCCCATCCTGTGTCATCCTCATAATTGTTTATATGCCGGAGGATTGTGGTAGCCAATCCATTTCCTCTAGAGACTTCCTCTCCTTAGCTGCCCCTTTACGTCACCTGACATGATGTCCTTATCTAGGGTCCGAGTTTTCTTGACAACGTGTCCAATATCTGTAAAAGGAAGTCTCACCATCCTTGTCTCTAAGCAGCGCTTTGGCTATACTTCTGCGAGGGCCGAACAGTGTCATACTACGTGTCATACATGTGGATACATATTAGGTACTAAGACGTTTTCACTGTAACACAGTGCCTTGATGCCATTTGAGAAATGGCTTCAGCAGTGTTTGATGTAGGTTTTAGCAGTGGTTTGTGGATGAGTCTGGGACAGGGCTAGGGACATTAACACCAGCTAACTTCATACTCTTCACCAAAGAGAAGCACTTCCCGCCATCACCTTAGGAGGGAGTTCATTAAATGTTTGACCAAATATAGGAGGCTAATTTTTAAGTTAATAATGGTGTATGGTCTGTAAATGGTGTTGCAAATATCCAAATGGCCCTTGGAAGACAAAAAGGTTTCCCACTTGGGGTCTAGGAGATGGGGTTTATGCTTATTCTTAAAGGATTTGGGGAATGTGAAGCAACCAGCGTAGATTAAGTGGATTCGAGAAAACAATTCTTTTTGGAGAAAAGACGCCAATATATTCATAGGCCTAAAAACAAAAATACAACAATAACAAAAAACCCAGATGTTGTAAATAATTCTACTTCAAGTACTATCTGACTTAATCTACTCGTTTTTAATGAAGTCATACTCCATTAGGGCAATGCAACAAACTCTGCTAAACAGGTTTGATATCAGGTCAGATAAAACATACATCGTACTTTATCCCAGTATACAACTAAATATGTCAAGTATTACCAAAGACTTTGTGAAATATGACAACGCTTTGGTTGTCTTGTCACAAGGGAGCAGCCCCAGATCAAGACTTATCACTCTCAGACTTGAGGGAATTGCACATCAGATTTGGTAATAGTGTTTCATCATGCAGATGATACTTACTATATTAAGCCCAGTAGCCTTTCTTCATCTTTTCACTGTGAAATAAAAAGGCAAAGTGTCAGCTTTTGATAACAGCCCTGAGACTTGGACTACAAGGTTCTTGCTTTCATTTCCTCCACAACTCTCTCACACTGGGGCTTGCCAGGGTGGAGGGTGGGCTAGAGGAGCGGTGTCTATATGCTGAATTGTCTGGAAGGTGAAGTAAAGGTGTAGCGTTGGCAGGTGTCCTGAGACAGTTTGGCCAGAGGTCAAGAGCAGAATAACTGCTGAGCCACAAAGAAATGATTAGACTCTATGCCCCTGCGTAGTACAAACAATTACTGCGCTGGGCTGCTAGTTTTCATGTTGAAATTTTCAAGTCAATCCAGTGGGGCCTTAGAAGAAAGGTATCAAATAAATAAATATTTAAAAAAGAAGAAGAGGAAAGGCATCTACCTCTGAGAAACCAGCTCTTAAACAATCCAGAGAGAACAGTACCATGCTCACGCAGATGGGGTCACCCATGAGTCAGAAAGTCCCTCAGTCCTCTGGAGTGTCATTGGGAAGAAAGGGAAGGGTCAAGTGGAAGTGCTGAGCATCTCCAAACGACAGAGTTCAGCTAGGTCAGCGTTTGCCAAGAATATGGATATTTGAGATACGTGTAAAAGGCAACACGACGATCTAGTTGAGGTAGAGGTGAGGGAGATGTGCAGGCTGGCAGACTGACGGTCCCTTTCCATTGTGATCCAGGTTATTAGTCCTTGTCAGGCGTTTCCTGGGGGTTCTAGGAGTTCAAACCAAACTAAGGTCACCATCCAAGGGGCCTACCTCAGGGATAGTTAATACGCGCCATTCAAATCTACATTGTATGGCTTTGCAATCACCTCTCCAGCCATTTCATAGACCAAACCTCAGAGTACACTAGGGATCAGAGGTAAGTTTGATAATATCAGATCTTACAAGGCACCGCTCAAGATGTGAGGACCTGGGAATGGCCATCACTGGTAGAGGGGGTGTAAGTGATGAGACCTCTTGGAAGAGAGACATGGTGTCAGGCAGTAAAAAATTGTCCAACTATTCAAAGAATGCTTCCTTTAGGTCCATTCACTCAAATATACAAAGATATCTACTGAGATTTGCATCGGAGCATTGTTTATGAAAACAGAAGTTGGGAATAAGGGGGAAATCCATCACCATGGTTTAGCCATCAAAGGAATGGAATGTCGTTCTTTTGTAGAACAATCTCTAAGTGGTATCTTTCAGTTAAAAAAAAAAGATGAGGAACCAAAAAAAACCATACTCATAGCTTTCAAATTGATTTCAAGTTATACCAAGCCTGCAGACCAGAGTAGAATTCCCCAATGGGCTTCTGAGAAGAGCTCTTCCTCCCAACAGCTCTATTGGCCTATACTTCACATATCACACAATGCTATGGTTCAGTCACACCCAGAAGAGCTGTACAGTCATCAGCACAATCCGTTTTAGGATCTTTTCTTCAATCCTGTGCTCATCATTATTAGCTCCCCATTTCTCTTCAAGCAACCATCGATCCAGTTACTGTCTTTATAGATTTACTTATCCTTGTTTTCTTATATAGAAAAAAAGTTTTATAAAACTAGTAAGAATAACAAAGTAAAACAGATCAAAACCTCAATTTATACAAAAGCAGAAAATAACACTCATTATGAGAGTGGAAAGTGCCATCTTTCTCCTGTGAATTTCGTGATGGCTTTCGGATGCTGACCTTGTGGTTAACAGCCTGCTGTGTCAACTATTTCACCAGGGCTGTCAGTGGAGGAAAAACACTATTGTGTTCTCTTTAGTGTAAAAACACAGCCCTGTCATCATATGTGTGTTTATGCATGGACATGCGTGTGTGTGTTCACAGCTGGATACTTGTAGACACGTTAAAATACTTGGAAGACCACACAAGAAACGCTAAGGACACTTTACATAGAGGATCCTGGTCCTGGGGAAGAATGACCACCTATTCGTTGTTGACTCTCTCAAACCAAAAACTCATTGCCATTGAGTCGATTCTGACTCATAGCCAGTCTGCAGGACAGGGCAGAACTGCCTCTGCAGGTTTCTGAGACCGTAACTCTTTAGGGGAGTAGAAAGCCTTATATATTCTCTAGAATTGGTTAATATTTTCAAATATCATGCACTTTGTGCACTTTTCAGTTTTAAAAATGTCTATGGGTGGGGAAATAGCCTGGAAAGAGTAGGCATTACAACAGAGTCAGAGACTGAGCCCCGTGTCTCTGACGTCACCAGTACAGGAGAAAAGAAAAGATGCCTGTAAGTTATGTGTGTATGTGAATATCCACACTTTTGCAATCAGAGATAGTTGGTGTAAAATCCATTTATACCAATGATTATTTAGGCAAAATAATTGATTTCCATTAATTATTCATTTGGTCAATTAAGTGGTAATGGACCTCCCTGAGTCTTAGTTCCTTCAGCAACAAAAACAAAACAAAACAAAAAAGACACTATTTTGCCATAATCACGCTTTCTTTACTCTTCAAAGACTGGACAGCCACCAGTTAATACTTCTGCCAGAGATGCTTGCCTATTATCTGGCCCCCAAAATAGAATGAATGAATACACAGTTAATTGTGATTATCATCCTTTCTACCTTGTACTTTCCATCTACCCACCCCTTGTGCACAGCACACACATACATACACATGCACACATACAAACTGAGACACATGGAAAAGTTGTGGATCTGATCTCCTCCCACTCCAGAAGTCTCAGGTTTATTTTGCTGACGTTCTTTTGCACAAATTTCCCCCTAGCATTTATATCTCTTTTGGCAGTTCCCTGAAGGAGAAGGAAGGACGTATGCATTTTGTTGCCAAGCAACCAGTCTCTCCAGGATGCACACTGCCTTTCTTAGATGGAGGAGGGAGTGCTAAATGTTTGCAACTGAGGTTTGATTTCAGTCCTTGAAAGGTCACTCTGATAAATTCAGAGCGATGAAGAGATTGTCCATGTTAAATTGCAAACTCAATCTTTTCCTCGGTACCCTGATTGAATTAGGACCAGGGACTTTGGATCAGGTAGCATGAAATGAGTTGGAATCCACTTGAGGACACCTAACAGAAGCAACAAGGCTTCTTTTCAAGGTGAATCTACTATTCTTAAAGAATATGCAACAGGTCCAGAGAATTTCAAATATAAATATAGACCACAGAAGCTAATAAATAAGAGATATAGGTGACATTTGCATATGAGAAAAACAGTAGCAATTGGTGAATATCGATATCTTTATGAGATAGAGTGATGTGGTCCCAAGAGGAGAACATAAAACGGAGAATTGAAATTAGATGAATTCTTCATTTTGCTGACATTCACATAAACTATATACACAAATGTTTGAAACAGCTTTTCATTTACATTCTCCATCTAACTTTATAATGGACAGATAGAAGTTCCAACTCTTTTAAGATGACAGATCTGTTTCCCTCTTGATAGGTTATGGCCCAGGCAGGAAGCAGAGTATTGCCAATTTAGCAGATTCCCCTGTGTTCTCTATTGTCCAGCCATGCCAGGGACAGCATTAACTCTATTGACAGGATTCTTCAGGACTCAAGCCACATGTCTTTTCCTCCAACAAATCCTTCTATTTTCCCACTGCCATGCTTTTGCTGTAATCTGAAGATGGCTTGCTCTTTCATGAAAGCATTTGGTTTAATCTAGCTGGCAGAAGAGAGTTGGTTAAAAAATGAGATCGCCCAATTGCTATTTAAATAACTAATTAGAGCACTGGTGGTATCATCAGGGAAACATAGGACAAGCTATCGTAAAGGTTGGCTTTTCAAACCCATCAGCCATTCTGAGGAAGAAAGTTGGGGCCTTCTACTGCCATAACGTTTTACAGTCCCCAACCCTATATAGAATCAATATGCGTCAGAATCCACTTGATGGCAGCGAATTGGGTTTGGTTTGGTTTTAAGTATAGGGATGAAGTTTCAGTTATTTCTATATCCCTATAATATTTAGTTGGTAATGTTGGAAACAAAGGGATGGATTAGTAGTTGTTAAAAATGGCACTGTGATAGAAACAATGTGGGACATTGAATTTCAGAAAACCAAGCTATTCATTGTAAATACTTTTCCCCTCAAAAATATTAACAGCAATTATATACACTCGTTAGGTTACTAGATTAGGGACAAAGGGGGGTGTCTCCCCAATGCCTGTGTGGAGGGGCCACAACAGAGAGGTTGGAAAGAAATCCTGTACTGGAGCAGGAGGGAATAAGAGCTGGCTGAGGTAAGACCAGTCCCATGTTTCCTCTACTGCTGCCCATCGGTATCTGGAGGGTAGGGGCTCTCTCACGTGCAGGAAAACACACGCCTGCATGTTCCTTCCAGGCCTGCTCTGGGGCTACGCAAGGACCACATGCTCTTGGACTCTTGGCCTTTGATTCCCCCCTTGCGCGTGTGTGAGTGCCATGCTCTCCGTTCCTGCATTCTTTCCATGTGTTTTTTCACACCCATTTGCAAACCCTATGCAGCTTCTGCCCTGTCTGGCCTGCCTTCCAGAAAGTGTAACTTTTCAAGGCTGTAATAGCTAAAACTTCCCTTTTCTCCATAAAGATTCACTTGGATCACAAAAGTGCTTCTGCCATGTGAATTCTTTCAGAGTGTAAAGAACTGAGGTAAATCACTCCAGAAACTTAACATATTGACCTTGCAAGTTGGAAAACACAGGAATCAAACTGATTCTCTCTGTGGGAAGGACCGGTTGTTGTTGTGGTTGTTGTTGTGGTTGTTGTGGTGGTGGTTGTGGTTGTTAGGTGCCTTCTTCTTTTTCAGTGCCTCTCCTGGTAATATGGCCAAAGTATGTAAGGTGAAATCTTGCCATCCTTGCCTCTAAGGAGCTCTCTAGCCTTATTTCTTCAAAGACAGATTGGGTTGTCAATTTAGCAGTCCATGGTACTTTCAATATTCTTCTCCAGCATCACAATTCAAAAGCATTTGTCCTTTGATGATCTTCTTTATTCAATGTCCAACTTTCACGTATAGATGAGCCAATAGAGAATGCCATGGCTTGGGTCAGATGCACCTTAGTCCTCAAAGGAATACCCTTGCTCTTTAATACTCCAAAGAGGTGTGGAGCAGCAGATTTACCTCATGCAATGTCTTTTGATCTCTTGCCTGGTGCCTCCATGAGCACTGATGATGGTTCCAAGGAAGGGAACAATCCTTGCAACTTCCACCTCTTCTCCATTGATCATGACGTTCCCTATGGTCGTGTTGTGTGGATTTTGTCTTGTTTACATTGAGTTGTGCAATCCTTTATCTTCATCCGCCAGTGCTCCTGTTTCGCCTCACTTTTCACAAGCAAAGTTGTGTCTTCTGCAAACTGCAAGATCTTCATAAGCCTTCCTTCAATCCTGTACCTCACTCTTCTTCATATAATTCACCATCTCTGATGATTTGCTCAGCATACAGATCGAACACGTATGATGAGAAGCTATAACGCTGGTGCCCACATTTGCTGATGTAAAATGTAGTATTCTCTTGTTCTGTTCACACAACTGCCTCTACATCTATGCACGAGTTCTAAAGTCTTCTGGAATTTCCATTATTCCTAAGATTATCCTGAGTTTATTGTGGTGCATGCAGCTGAATGCCATTGCACTGTCAAAGAAACGCAAGTAAACATCTTTCTAGTATTCTCTGCTGGGATCCAAGATCCGTCTGACATCAGCAAGGGCAGCTTTTATTCCACGACTGGCGATACAAGCAGCATGGGGCAACATCAAGAACCTTTACGTGAAGAATGCAGAAGATTATTTAAAAGATGGGAAAGACAGGAAAGACCAAAATAGATGTCAGAATTGAATCTGAAAGTTGCTATTGAATGCTGAGTACCTAAAACAAATGAAAAAAATGATGAAATTAAGCTGAAAAGAGTATTTCAAAGGGTTGATGGAGAAGGCAACATATTATAAAGAACTGTGCAAGGAAGTACGGAAATCAAAAGGGAAGAACACCTGCGGAATTTCTGAAGATGAAATAACTGAAGGAACCTTCCAAGGCTTGCGTAGTATCGAAGGGCTTAAGAGAGTGGGGCAATTTTCAATGAGTATCATTAATATCAGATGCAAGTACGATTTTCCTGATGATAATTAAAATCAGTTGTAGCAGCATATGGGCAGGATGCTGCCAGAAATGTAAACTTCATTCAGAAGAGGCCATGGCATTAGGGAGATCATTGTTCCTGGCAGGTGGATCTTGGCTGAAAGCAGAGAACACCAGAAGGATGTTTACTTGTGTTTTGTGACTATGCCAAGGCATTGGACTGTGTGGATCCTAATGAAAAATGAAAAACATCGAGAAGAATGGGAATTCCAGAACACTTAGGTGTCCTCATGATGAACTTGTACATAGACCAGGAGACAGCTATTTGAACAAAAAACAAGAGGATACGTAATGGTTTCAATCCGAAAAGATGTGCATTAGGATTGTATTCTTTCACTGTATCTGTTCAATCTGTATGTTGAGCAGGTACTTTGAGCTGCTGGACTATATGAAGAAGATGTATCAGAATTGGAGGAAAACTCATTAACAACCGGCCATACGCTGATGACACAACTTTGTTTGCGGAGAGGGAAGAGGACTTGAAGCATTAACTGATGGAGATCAAGGACTACAGCCTTCTGTGTAGATTACAACACAATGTAAATAAAACAAAATCCTCAAACTGTGCCAATAAGCAACATCTCGATAAATGGAGAAAACATTGACGTTTTCAAGAAATTCATTTTGCTTGGATCCATAATTAATATCCATAGGAAAAGCAAATCTGCTGCAAAAGACCTTTTTTGAGTGTTGAGCAAAGATTAACCTTTGTTAGCTAAGATATACCTCACCCAAATCATGGTATTTCCAATGAACAAGGAAGACCAAAGAAACATTGATGTATTTGAATTATGCTGCTGGCAAGGAATATTAAAGTTATCATGGACTACTAGTATTGCTATGTATTGGGCTGATAACCACAAGGTCAGAAGTTTGAAACCACCAAGCACTCAGGAGAAAGATAAGGCTTTCTACTCCTGTAAAAAGTTAGTCTCTTAAACCTAAAGGGGTCATTCCACTCTATCCTCCATGGTTGCTATGAGTCAGAATTGACTCAATAGCAGTGAGTTGGGCTTTCTGGTTTGTTTCCCACCACCCCCCCACCCGCATAAAAAAAATCTTGTACAAAGTTGTGTGAGGCCAGGTTGATTTAAGAAACAAATCCACTGACACTCCATATATGTGTATGAAAGAGCTTTATATCAAGAAGTAATTATACATTGAGAAAACATCCCAGCCCAGTCCAACTGAAGTCCATAAGTTCAATATTAGTCTATAAATCCCTCTTCAGACTCACGCAGCCACATGGAAAGATATAAAATCCAGGAAGACCACAGGCTGTTGGTTCAAAAGTTATGTGGATCCAATGCTGGTGGTAACATCTCCAGGACTGTCCTTATGAGAAGGCTACACCCACAAGGAGTCACCATCAGGATGTGACTTGACAGGTTTAATACCACCCCTACAATTTTATATATCTTCAAGTTGACATGAAATTATATAACTACTACAGAAGTACACCCAGAATTTCCCTTCGAAGGGAGAATAGGGAGACTTCATCTAATTCACTTTAAACATGCTACCAGGTTGGACCTGTCTCTGGTAAAGGATAACATGCTGCTAAAGTAGGGCTTATAAAAATAGAAGAAGAGGAAGACCACCCTCCGTGAGATGGATTGGCCCAGTAGTTGCAATAGTGGGCTTAAACAAATGAACAATTGTGAGGACGGCACAGGATCCAGTAGGGTTTTGTTCAGTTGGACCTAGGGTCAGGTTGCTGTGCTTCCGAACAAACTCAAAAGCTCCTAGCACCACAACAGTAACTTTTCTTTCAGTGATACAAATCGCATGTTGATCTTGAAGGAATTATTGATGAAGAGCAAAGACTGATTAACCCTGCAAGGGTGTAATCTGAGAACATAAGAGGTTCCTTGGAAGACAGGTCTGACCATCTCCTCCTGTTATTAATGCTCACTCACATTCCGAACACTAGGTTTGTGGAAGGCTAGTACTCACAGTGAGAGTACTAACTCGATCTTGAGACTCCACATAGACTCAGTCACCATGGAGTCCTTTCTGCCCATTGGCTAACAAGGTCAAATAGCTTTGCTGCCAGGGGAAGTGAGTTTGCTTTGACTCCATGGAGTGTCCAAGAAGGGGCAATCTTGGCCTCAAGAGCATGCCTAGGCTTTCCCTCTTTGGGAATAGAGCAGTAGAGCCTCATGGTCACGAGTCATCTCCTGACCATTATGGCTGAAGGGCCTTTAGCCAAACTTGTAAAGTTTTCTATTCTGAAATAGAGTACCTATCCAAGATGAAGAACCTCGGAAATAGATCGACACAGTGGCTGCAACAAAGGGCTCAAATATAACAATTGTGAGGATGGCACAGGTCCCAGCTGTGCTTTCCTTCTGTTGTGCATAGGGTTGATATCAGTTAGAACAGCCGTTCTCAACCTGGGGGTCGAACGACCCTTTCACAGAGATTTCCCAGTTCATAACAGTAGCAAAATGACAGTTATGAAATAGCAACAAAAATAATTTTATGGTTGGGAGGTCTCCACAACATGAGGACCTGTATGAAAAGGTCGCGGCATTAGGAAGGTTGAGAACTGCCAAGTTAGAACCAAACAGACATCTAACAACAACAATGTCCCAACTACGATCACTTTCCTGCTTCTGTAGTCCTGCCTGCAATTGTGATAAATTCATCTGTTGTGAATTATAATTCTTTTGACAGTTTTCTTTGTTTTCCACATCCTATTTAAATAGTTGTGTGACTGAATCTGCCATTACGACCTTATGCTTATGGTCTTCCTCATTGGGATGATTTGTCTTTGTCTGAGTTAACACAACAAATATGTGTCTAGAAATTATATTTGTAAAGGTAATTTGTAATCTTTTCTCCCTAGCATCCAATGACAAATCAGCCACTGAAATCCCCGTGGTGCACAGTTCTACTCTGACATGCATGGGGTCACCCACACCATGAGTCAGTTGACTAGATGGAAATTCTAGTGGTAAAGTTTAGCATATAACTGGGTGTTCAGCAAATGTTCTCATGAATGTGCAGCAAACCAATCATAATTTTATCAATAGACATTTCATAGCATTTTTATGTTATGGAAGTCTCTTTCTGTCATGTGAAAGGGCAGAGTTGTGATTCTAAAGCATGAGACAAGATCTTCAAGGATATCCTACAATACCCAACACAGTCCTAGTGTTTTCTAATCCTCTGAGAATTGGTAATTATCAAAATAGGTATTGTCAAACTTTGGCATTGTCAAAAAAAAGTAAATAACTCTAGTAAATAAAAATAATTAACCAGAGTATCTGAATAGGAAATAAGTACTGAAAATGCAAAAGAAAAATAATATAACAACACTGAGAGCAAGTTTATAATTTTCTTTGTAGAGCCATACTTTCATTCCCAGGAAAAAAAATTGGGGTGTGTGTGTGTACACTTAAACTGGAGCCAATGGAAAAAGAAACTTGCTTTAGTTTTTTTCTTCTTCAAAATATCAAATCTTCACAATAGTCCTTAAATAGTTGAGACCAGCTGCCATCTAGTGACCTGGTGCCTGGGAATGCCTCTGTATGTGTCTGTCTCCCTTCTCCCGGGGCCCTTCCCATCTTTTCCTGGGATCAAAGCACTTGCATTTTTCTGGAAAGCCATTTTCTTAAGTGTTGTGTATTTAAAATTCTCACCAGACCAAAGAGAGCAACCAATGAACCCTGAGATTTTAAGCTTGGGCAGAGAGGAGAGTCATAGACCTAAGGCCTCTCTGTAGAAACCAGAAACGATCGATCAAGTGATTCCCTATCTTCTGCCCTAGTAACAGGAAGAGGAGTGGCACCAGGAGGGGAGAACCTTTTTTTGGACAGCAGATGGTGATGTCTGACTGCTTTCAGCATCCGATGCAAAGGAAAAGCCTTTGTTTCCTTTCCTTCTTTTTCTGTTTCTCTTTTGTTGTTGTTAGAGAAATCTACTACACCTAACTGATCAACTGGTAAAATATAATGTACAGATTTTGCGAGGAATAATTGTCAGAGGTTCTTATTTTGATAACCCTTAAAAGCTTGCCAGTTAGTAGTGTTAAATACTTTCAGATGAAAACCAGACACCAGCTCAACTCTCCTAACAAGTGACTGTAGAAACACTTAACCAGTGATGGGAAATCAATCACTCTGTGGTCACAGGGAAGGGTATTTTAATTAGCTGCAAGCTCATGTGGGGCTTGAAAAGCCAGGAGCACAGCCTACTCGGTAGGCATCAGCATGTCATAATTTGCCTATTGCGAGGTTCTCTTTGGTCTAATATTTAGAAGTCCACCAAGGCTACTGTTTCCATTCTTATGGGTACTGATTATGAAGGAAGCAGTGTGGTACAGCAAGTGGGGGGTGGGGTGTGTGTGTGTGTGTGTGTGTGTGAGAGAGAGAGAGAGAGAGAGAGAGAGAGAGAGAGAGAGAGAGAGACAGACAGAGAGAGAGAGAGAGACACAGAGAGAGAGACAGAGAGAGAGAGAGAGAGAGAGAGAGAGAGAGAGAGAGAGAGAGAGAGAGAGAGAGAGAGAGAGACACGTGTTGGTGCAGGCCTTGCATCTAGCTTGAATGACCCAAGACAGTAGGTCATTTACATGTTCTAAGCCTGGGTTTTTCTCATCAGTCAGATCAACTGATTGAAGAGCGTTCTCTCTTCCTATTTACACTCTAATTTTGAACTTGCCCTTCTCAGCTGTGAATTTCCGGGAAAGCATAGCCTCTCTGCTCCCCCGGCTCCTCTCTCACCAGCGGAGGGAAGACAAGGGATGAAGTTTAGCAGGGTCCGGCACAAGATGTGAAGAATCTTTCCAGATCTGCATTCCAATGAATGTGTCTAGTCATTGCGAGGATATGAGGCTGGAAAGGACTCTGTTTTGAATGGAAGAGCCCACCCCATCAGAAGGGGCTCTAGAAGGAGAAGTATAATGTGAGATATCAGACACACAAGGAAAGCAAGAATGAAATGCATTTAGAAATAAATCCATCAGCGGCAAAACCAGCCACCCCCCAGTGCCCTCTGTTTCTCTAAATTCTTCTGTCAGATGTTATTTACAGAACTGAGAAAGACAAACAGAACAATGATTCCGCTTACTGTACAGAAATCTGAGTAATGTAAACTTGCCACTTCAAATGCCACCTCCGAGATGCATGTTTAATGCCCGCCCCCCTGCTGGGGTTGCCTAGACCACCTTATGTGCCACCAACTCAGGGAGACACTAGATGTCAGTATTTGTGGCTAGAAAAGGAACCTTCCCTGAACAATCTGAACACAGCTTTTTTCTTGCAAATCTGTCGGATCTGTTATGTACTCTGTTTCTCAGGAGTAACAAATCTTTCAAACTCATGTGTCAAATGATCTTAGAAACTTCAGGTTCTGAAAGATCTGTGAAGGATGTCCTGTGAAGTCATCTGATGGTTTCCAGATGACCCAGTGGGTTGAGAACTGGACCAGGAGACTAGCCAAAGATCTACAATACACGTCACACCAAATCAGCCCGTTGTTCCTGGGTGTTTAGAATTGTGAGATTATATGACCTTAAGGGAAAATATCTTCCTGCTTCAATTCTGTATGTCTCTATTTTAATTTACAGTCTCTCTTTATGGGAGTACACAGCCTCATCTACCACACAGTGGCTGGTGATTTTGAACTGATGACCTTGTGGTTAGGAGCCCAACTCATAACCACTATGCCACCACAGGGCTCGGTCTCACTTTAAATTCTATATTTCTCCCAAGTACAATTTCAAATCACAAAAGAAAGCAAAGTAGTGCCTACAAATCAGAAAGATTCTGAGTTGTTTATTAAATCTTCTGATAAGGCCCTGACTGAGGGAAGTTGAGACTAAGTGGCCAGGGACCAGATCAGATCTTTAGTTGCTGTTCTAATTTTGTGATGATTACTTTTGGAATGGTTCATCTAACCATTCCGACTAAGCTCAATAACTATGCAACATACCTTGATGCACTCCCGGGACAAAGCCTTTTCCTTTGTGTCTGTGGCCATGCTGTCATGAGACCATTTCACAGGTGGTAGGCCATCAGGTGGTAGCCCAGTAACCAGGTCAAGGTTCTTAAACAATTAACATAATAATGCAGTCCAGTCACAGCGCTTCCTTGAACTATGGACTAATAAAAACGTTGCAGAATAACACGTTTGTTCCCGGTGACATTTCCTGACTATAGGCTGTTTACATTTCTGGCAAAGCAGGAAGAGAAGGGTGCTGAGATAAACAGAAGCTTGACTCTTTTGTTTAGCCCTCAAGAATAATTACCTTTCTGTTTTCTAGACACCTGATAGAAAAAATACATGTAAGTGCTTCAACCACCAAAGAAAAAGACTCAACAGAAAACTAGACTTGAGAAATGGATATGGATGGACAAGTTCAAAAGACACCCAGAAAGCCTCAATCCTCCCTATCCTACCAGGATTCCGATTCCCTACAGAATTCCCAGCATGGGAGAGATATCACTCTATATTCCACATGTTGCTGTCATATTCAAAATTCAAGTACACCCACAAAGGGTCAAGAGAAAGCTTGAGTTGCTTTATGCTGTCAGTTTTCTCTCCATCATCTAGAGATTGAAGACTTGGAGACAGAGCGACTGTGAAAGGGACATGGGAATTAGGGTAAATGTGTACCATATACTCACAAATAGAAATCTCCTCAGCATGATTACTAATTACCTCAGTCTACCTTGACTCCAGGCTCTTTACTATTCGCGACCATTTCCTAGTTGAGCGTATGTTTGCCCAGGTGCCCCTTGAAGTATGTTTCTTAGACGCGAGCATGCATGAGTTGCCTGTCCGCATGGGTGAACCAGCAGGCTGTGCTGCGGTGTGCAGCATCGGAACCCTGAAGGAGGAAGAAAGATTGAGAGGAGTTGATTGGGAAGCTGTTTCCTTCTGCACCAGTTGTGCTCTTAGCTGTAGCCAGTAATGTCAACTTTGCTTATTTAAACCGAGAGCCCCCACAACCCTTTGCCATTGAGTCAATTCTGACTCATCGTGGCCCCGTCTAGGGTTTGTGAGGCTGTAAATTTGGGGAGGGGGGAGACAACCTTATATTTTTTCCTTGGAGTAGCTGGTGCATTTGAGCAGGTGACCTTGCAATGAGTGGTCCCACTGGCACTGCCAGAGAAGTGGTTTATTATAGGACTGCCAAGAACTTTAGAATTACTAGGAAGGTTTGATAACAAAGATGCAAAGCCTACCAAGATCCTATCACAGGGAGAGTCTGCTTAGGCACTGGATACTCAGTAACACAGCACTCTGCTTCCAGTCTGTTCTGTGAGACCCTAGGTCCTCCCCAGAAACCAGAGGAAGGTATCCTGTTGTGTTAGTCTGGGTACTCTAGAGAAACAAATCCACAGAAACTCATGTATGAGAGAGTTTTATGTAAATGGTAAGTGCACATTAAGAAAATATCCCAACCCAGTGCTGCCCAACCCCACAAGTCCAACATTAACCCATATGTCTGACACCAATCCACAAAGTCCTCCTCCATCTCAGAAAACACATACTATGATGTTGATTGTAGGAGGAAAGCCGAATCAGTGAACGTGGAAGCATCTTAGCACTGACAAGGGTCTCCAGAGGGCTGCTCCAGCACCCAGGGCTGCATCACAATAGGTCCATGTGGCTTCTCTTTGGGGTTGTCTTGCAGGAAGTGGGTCTTGCCAGCTAAAGCAGGGAACTGGCTAAGGCAGCTGCACCCTGGTGCGACCATCACAAAACAAGAGAGCCGAGAACTAGAAAGAAGAGGCTCACGGAGCCATTTATCCCTCTGCCCTTCAATTAACCCCACCTGTGTTTATCAGCCAGGTTGGAACAATAAACTAACTACTGCACCTGTCTTTTATGTCATTCCTCAGGATTCAAGGCCCTGAGAGAAGCGCTGGGTTGGCTGAGTCTAGTCACATGACCACAGTCCTCACTACCCCCAGGATCTGCAAAGGCAGATTAACTGCTGTGCCTTCAGCTGCCAGGGGAAGCATTGGGGTTGCTTATCTTGAGATTCATTCAAAAAAGGAAGGGTCTTTGGGTGCTGAGAAAGTCCAAAGCAAGTGCCCAGTGTCTGGGGATGAGGATATGTAGAAAACAGATTTTTCTTTACCATACTTTTAAATTTCATGTCAAACATAGACTTGTATAGCTCCAACCTCTCCAAATGAGGAACATGAAATATATATAAAACCTCCATAACCTGGAGGGGAGCTTTTTATCTTAATAAGATTTTACCCCTAGCATTATTTACTTACTAAAATATAAGATCAATATTCCAACAACCTGATCCAAGGATTCTTTATTCCCTTCACTTTGAAGAAACCAATTTTAATTAAGCTCACAGATTGCTAAGAGGAAAGGTGAGAAGACAGAGGCAGCTTGTCATTCTTGGCTGAGTGAGGGAGGAATCTTGAACCAAATCTCCTCCAATCTGAATGATGAACAAACAGACTAATTGTCTGGGTTGATTGAAAGTTCAGCCTGAAAACTCCCACTACCCACCCAGGGATGTGGGTTCCATATGTGCACACTGGGAATTCTGAGAGGAGTGAGTGACAGCTCTGATCCCTGCCTTCCCTTATTTCTGTGACCTTTAAGAGGAGGCCAACTTGAAGGTGTTCAATTTGCAGCCCTGCACAACCTAAAAAGAACCGGGGGCAAAGTGGGAGATAAGGATGTGAGAGGAAAGATGTCTGTCCTCAAACAGGTGTGTTCTCTAGTGATGGGAGGGTAATACATTTGGAATTATGCCCGGTTCTTTCCTTTCTGAGTCCTTTGAGAGTCTGTTGCTCTCTTCCTCCATTAGAAGGCCTTAAACCATTGAAACTGGGCCATGGAATTGAGGCTTTTAGCTTGACTCAAAGGAAAGGAAAAAATGGCTCTTAGAGGTGAGAAAGATATAAGCATGGTGCTGACAGAATTGTGCAGAGTGGGGCACAAGAATTCATCCTTTAGCACCCTTACTCTACTCTCACTGTGAGAGGAAGCAGGTGAAGTAGAAACACATAAGTAGGTTCTTGTAGGAAGATATTTTAAAACAACAAAGTTCGCATATCCTTCTCCTAGATCATGCCATTATACCCAATATGGAACCAGAAAAGTAAGTAAGAATGAGTGATTGAGGGACGCTTAAGACTTCATATTCAAATGTGGAATGAAGAAAGTCATTGAGATTTAACTAAGATGGGCCCAGAAGTAGTAAGAGAGCTGGTGAACTTGTGATGCCTACGGACTAAATAACAAGGCTGAAAACTGCAGGGACCATAGAAGCAAAGGCAATGGTTATCACCAGGAGAGACTATCATTATGCTGAAAACACAGTGCAGGATGTCAAAAGGCAGGTGGATGCTGAAAAACAGAGGCTCTGGCCAGAGATCAAACATGGTCTGTCTTAGTTATCTAGTGCTGATCACACAAATACCAGAAATAGGTGGCTTGAACAAAAAGAAATATATTTGTTCACAGTTTAAAAGACTAGAAATAGAATTAAGGCGCAAGTTTTAGGAGACAGCTTTCTCTCTCAGTAGGTTCTGGAGGAAGGTCCTTGCCTCTTATGAGCTTCTCCTTCTGAGCAACCTACATTTGACTTGGCATCTATCTTCCTTATCTCTCTTACATCTCAATATATCTCATCTCTACACTAACCCTGCTTCATTAAGGTAACAAAGGTTACCAATTCTCAAAGAGGTGGACAGCTACAAGCATAGATATTTGGACAATTTGGGGAGAGACAATTTCTGGGAGAGACAATTCACTTTGTAGCAGTGTCAGACAGTGGAGCAGAGGTCACTAGTAGTCCACATTCTCAGAGGGATGCCTTGTATGATCAACTCTAATGTTAAATATAAACATCTCGCTCCACCAAGATGCCATCTTATGGAGGAAAAAGAAAAGGAAGCACTAAGAGAGAAGTAAAACTTCAAACTGCTTGAGTATAAATTTTGAATTCGGATCCCTGGTGGGGCTACAAATCGGGCTGCTAACTACAAGCTCAGCAACTGGAACCCACCAGCCGCTGCGCAGGAGAAAGAGGAGACTTCCTGCTTCTACAATGCTGCACAGTCTCAGAGAGTTTCCAGAGGAACACTTCTACTCCGTCCTGTAGGGCCATTGTAAATCAGAATCAACTTTTGGGAAGTGAGTAAAATCTTTAATTTGGCTTAATAGTTAGCCAAATGAGACAAACTTTGAAGTGAAGGTTAATGAGATAACTTGAAGGAGAAAATTAAGGTCATCACTGAAGATCGTGGCTCTGAGTAATTTAAGTTCAGGAAGAGGTAAATAAAAGGCAAGGGCACTGCCATACATCTCAAATGAAGGATGTAAAACTTATCCACTATATATTGAAGCCTGGTTTGGGGTAGTTGTCAACCAGACCATGTTATATCACATTCTGTAATTCGGATGATGTCATGTTATTACAACTTGGGAGCACCAATAGCAAGTTTCTTTCCCCAGATGAGCCCCTCAGACCTTCCACCTTAGGATTTCCCTTTGGGCTTCTCTCCACAGAGACCAGATCGTGGCACAAAATACATAAAACCAGCCATTAATAGTTTTTGCCACATTAACCTGTTTTTGCTACAGTTCAAGGAACCATGGAAGCAAAACCTAGAACTGTGCAGTTGAAAGGACCCTGAGGGATTAATTACTTGGTTTTCATCTTCTTATAGAGTCCCAAAGAGGACACAGAACTTTCCTGAGGTCCCATAGCTAGTCACTGCAACAAGTCTAACACAAAATTTAGAATTTATAGTGAGGGAAACACGTAAACAACGCAACCAAACGTGATGCCTAAACAATAAACGTCTAGGCAAACTCTCCAGATTCTGGAAAAACTCCGTTAAGTGTGTCATTAAGTAGAATTTATAATTAAATAAGAACAGGTGGATATGGATCCGAGTTACACCTGTAGTGCAAGGAGCCACCATGTATCTTTCAGTCTGTCTTACTGCGGTGGCTTGTGTGGTGCTACAAGACCGGAAGTTATCTCACTGGAATTTCAGATGCCATCTGGGTCATCCAAAGTGGTGCTTCCATGCTAAGAACAGATGATGAACAAGGAATCAGCTTTCCACTTTGGATGAATTAGCAGCTAAAAACATTATATGTGACATAAAAACATTGCCAGATGCTAAAAGCTTAATGAATAGAAGTAGAGCATTGTCAGAGATAGTGCCTGAAGATGAGATCAGGTCAGAAGGTCCTCAAAATATTGCTGAAGAAGAGCTGTCTTCTCAAAGTGTAATCAAAGTAGAATCAACCATAGTGATGTGCATGAAGCAAAGTCTTTGGGGGAAAAGCCTTTGTGATCTTCATTTGATAATGGGGCACTATTCAAGAGAGGAAGAAACAGTTACAGAAATCTATTAACACTCAGAATAAAGAATGTATGAAAGTATGAATCTAGGAATAGTGGAAGTTGTCAAGAGTAAAATGGAATATATAAAGATTGATATCCTAAGCATTGATGAGCTGAAATTGACTGGTAGTGACCATTTTGAATCAGAAAATCATACGGTTTACTTTGCTGGGAATGATACAATAAAAAAATAACCTTGAATCCATTTTCAAAATGGACATTTCTATATCTACCTTGAAGTACAATGCCAGTGGTGATAAGATAATGCCTATCAGCATTCAAGGAAACCAAATCAATACAACTCTTACTGCCAACAGGTGAATGCTGACTCATAGTGCAAACCAAAAGGGAAGAACACACTCAGTATATCTGAAAGTGGAAGAACTCAAGAACATTCAAGCCTCAGACTGCAATCTTGAAAGGTTCTGTGGGAAAAATATTGAATGATGCATAAAGTATCAAAAGAAGATGGGAAGAATATACAGAGTCACTGTACCAAAAGAACCAGTCTGCTTTTGTCTGAGTAAACTAGAGAAACAAATTCATAGACATAATCATATGTAAATAAGAAAGAGCTTTCTTTAAAGAGCTATGCATTAAGAAAAGACCCCAGCCCAGTCCAGATCAAGTCGATAAGTCCAATATTAGCCCATATATCCAAAACCAATGTATAAAATCCTCTTCAGGCTCATGCAACACATGCAATGATGCCTAATGAAGGAAGATCACAGGCCAGTGGGTGAGAAGTATTGTGGATCAGTGGCATTGTAAGCATCTTGGCACTGGCAGGGGTCTCCACGTGGCTTCTCCAGTTCCCAGGGCATGGGGTCTATTGGTGTAGTGAAATGTGTCTTGTCAGTAGAATGTCTCTCAGGGAATGAACTGAAAGAAAGAATCTCTCCTGCCTCCAAGGAGGAAATACAGGAATTCCCAGAATCCTCAGGAGAAATCCATGCCCACACAGAGGCTTCAGTGGCTGTGACCCGATTGACAGACTAGACTCTACCCCTTAATTCTCAATCCTCTCAATTCTGAAATTGACACCAGATTATGTAACTGCCACATAGTCCACATTCCACCATTTCAGGAAACAGCATATAAAGCAAGAAGCAATGGACCTCAAGGAAGAAGCTCAAACCTCACTGAAAGCAGTAGCTAAATACAAGGATCCAGGAATGGATGGAATGCCAATAGGAATCTTTCAACAAGCTTTTTAAAAACTGGAATCACTCACTTATGTATGCCACTTTGGGAGATGGCTACTTGGCCAAGAAATTCATATTTGTGCTCATTTCAAAGAGAGGTAGTCCAACAGAATAGTCAAATTATAGAAAAATATCAATAATATCACATTCAAATAAATTTTGCTGAAGATTATCCAACAACATTTACAGTGATGCATTGACAAGGAGCTGCCAGAGGTTCAAGCTGGATCCAGAAGGGCATGTGGAATAAGAGATATCATTGCTGATGCCAGATGGACCTAGGCTGAAAGCAGAGAATACCAGAAAGATGTTTGCTGTTGTTTTATTGGCTATACAAAGGCATTAGACTATGTATCATAACAAAGTGTGCGTAACCGTAAGAAGAATAGGAAGTTCAGAATACTTCGTTGTGGTCACACAGAACAAGAGGCAGCTGTGTAAAGAGAACAAGGGAATACTGCATGGTGTTCTATCATCTCACCAGGGTTCTATCATCTCACCTTATTTACTCAATCAGTGTGCTGAGCAAATAAGCAGAGGAGCTGGATTAAATTAAGAAGAATGCAGAAGAAGAATCTAGATCGGAGGAAGTCTTATTAACAACCTTCAATAGGCAGATGATACAACCTTGCTTGCTGAAAATGAGGAGTATTTAAAGCACTTGATGAACCTTCAGTTTGGATTATAGTTCACTGTAAAGTAAACCAAAATCCACAAAATGGAACGCATAGGTAACATCGTGAAAAATGGAAATCAGAATAAATTTGTCAAGGATTTCATCTTGCTTGGATCCACAATCAGTACTCATGGAAGCAACAGTCAAAGATCAAATGAAGCATTGTGTTGGGCAAATAAATCTGCTGCATAAGACCTCTTTGGGTTATTGTAAAGCAAGAATGTTACTTTGATGCTACCGTGTGCCTGACCCAAGCCATGATAATTTCAATTGCTTCATATGTACCGTGTTTCCCCTCCAAAATAAGACATATCCATAAAATAAGCGATAGCAGGATTGGTAAGCATTGCACAATATAAGCCATACCGGGAAAATAAGACACAGTGATAGGCATGGCTCTGCAGCATACCGGAGCAAAGCGGTCACGAAGACAGCAGCCCTTCTCATCTGCCCCATCGGGACAGCTGCTATCTCGGAGATGACCGGAGAGGTGCCGGCAGCCGCATCAACAAGGTCGGCTCCCTCTGTCAGGTCCCGGTCTTCTGTGGGTGCTGCATGCTGAGGCAGAGAGGGAGGTACGGACAGTGAGAGTCAAAGTCTCCTCCGTGAAGTGAGGAGCAGGACGCTCTGCTTCAGGTAGTGTGTGTCCTGGGGGGGAGAAGGAAAGCTGTGGCTGCCTGTGACCAAGCACTGTGGGTCAGTGAGGTAGTTAGTTTATTGTGCCAACCTGGCCGATAAACGCAGATGGGGTTAATTGTGGGGCAGATGGATAAATGGCTCGTTGAGCCTCCCCTTTCTAGTTCTCAGGTTTCTTGCTTTGTGAAAGTCCACCAGGGTGCAGTTGCCTTAGCCAGTTCCCTGCTTCAGCTTGCAAGGCTCACTTCCTGCAAGACATCTCTGAGGAGAAGCCACATGGACCTACTCCGATGAAGCCCTGGGTGCGGGAGCAGCCGTGTGGAGAGCCCTGCCAGCACTGAGATGCTTACACGTTCACTGACTCAGCTTTCCTCCTGCAGTTGGCATCATTGCAACTGTTTTCTGAGACAGACGAGGACTTTGTGGATTGGTGTCGGACATTTGGGTTAATAGTTTAATGTTCGACTTGTGGGCTTGGGCAGCACTAGGTTGGGATGTTTTCTTAATGTGCATTTACCCTTTATATAAAACTCCCTCTTAGGGCCTTTTTTCTCTAAAGTACCCAGACTAACACAGTGTTCCAGAAGACACTTAACTATATTTGAATAAATGTAGATTGTTGTACCATACTTAATAAAAAAATAAGACATCCCTGAAAATAAGCCATAGTGTGTCTTCTTGAGGAAAATAAATATAAGACAGTGTCTTATTTTGGGGGAGACACAGTAGGTGAAAGTTGGACATTGACTAAGGAAGATCAAAGAAGAATCAATGCATTTGAATTGTGGCGCTGGTGAAACATTGAAAGTACGGTGGGCTGCCAAAAGTAAAACCAATCTGTCTTGGAAGAAGTACAGCCAGAATGCCCCTTAAAAGCAAAGACAGTGAGACTTTGTCTCACAGACTTTGGACATGTTGTCAGGAGAGACCAGTCCCTAGAGAAGGACATCATGCTTGGTGACATAGAAGGGCAGTGAGAAAGAGGAAGGTCCTTGGCAAGATGGCGTGCAACAATGGTCTCAGCTATAACAACAATGAAGGTGATGGCAGAGGACTTGGCAGTGTTTCGCTCTGTTGTACATAGGGTTGCTGTGAGTGGGAACTGACAAGATGGGACCTAACAATAACAGCAGAGCAAAGAAAAGGCTCCACACTTTCTCACTGATCTAAACCTGCACATGCAGCAAGTGAGGGTAGTCCTGATACAGACTTTGTTGCAAGTAGGGATTGCTTTAATAATTTCAAAGTAAGGGCAAATTTAAGTAGCATTGAATGTAAGTTGCCGGAAAGTGTGAGTTTCATTACCCAGGGACTACTTTGTATATAAATTTGGAGAATCAGAAAACAACGTGTTCTTCTTTAGGAGACCCAGGAAATTGACAGGCAACCTGAGTCTCCAGTGAGAGGAATTTCAACCTTTGTCGAGCAGTGGAGGAGGAATTTCTGTTTCTCATAGGAAGACAGCACACAATGTGGATGTGAATAGGATACGGTGGAGAGGTGATGTAAGTTGAGGTAGCAAATGGATCTCCTGATGGTTAATCTCATGTTCTTTTTTCTACCTCAAACTCCTCTGTCTACTTTAATTTCTCACCATGCTGTCGAGGAACACGGTGCATCTTTCTTGATGATAGTTTTAGGCTCTTTCAAGTTGGATCTGATTCATAGTGACCTTACGTAGAACAGAATGGAGCACCTTGGTCCTGTATGATCCTCACATTTTTTCTTATGTGTAAGTCCACTGTAACAGTCATTGAGCTTTGCAACATTGGGCGTGATAACAAGTTTACAGGAATGCTACCCCACATAATAGCAGTTAATTTTTTTTTCTTTTTCACTCAAGTGTTTTAAGGACGGTCAAGAAGATTAACTCAAGCCAAAGAGGTCAGCTCAGAATGTTATGATGACTGTGTCTTTTGCATTTCTAAGGGGATCATCTTGATAGACTTACCTGAGGGACACAGGATGACCAGGGAGGTGGGGTTGGGGAGAAAGGTATGAAGTAAATTGAAGCCTGCTTTGATGAGGAAAAGGGCCAGAATATTTTTGAGGGTTTTTTCCCCCTTCACAACAATGCAGTTGCTCATTATTCAAGGGTGGTAAAATTTATTCTACAAGGACTTTGTTTAAATCGTATCCCTTACCCTCTACCCCGGTCTTGTGATTCAGGCTTCTTTTTGTTCTAAAATATCAAAGAACTTATCAAAGAAAAATAATTTGAGTATACCAAAATTACCATTTTGATGTAAGATAAATCAAAATGTGCAGAAAGATGTAAACATCGCTTTTAGAAGTGTATAGATGTAAGTAGAGGCTATGCCAGGAAAAAAAGCTTCACATTTTGATATATTTGTTTAATAAAGTTGTTTATAATCTAATAGCCATACTTCTTTATTTATCCATGTATGTGTGTGAGTGTGTCCAAGGGGGGGTTTAAAAATTCGTGGAAAAATGAAATTGAAAGAAAATAGAATTTGTCCATGAGCTTTTTGTGTATAATTATATGTATATGTCATTTACACTGTATATATACATATTAATATATTTATGTCTGTGTTTATTTATTAGCCCTCTTTTTATTGACAGTAACAGGAACCATCTCTATCTATCTTAAATAAAAGACCAAAATGTATTATGAATGTAGAAGAGATTAAAATTCTTTGGTATCTAAGACCGCAATATAATAGAGGTACAGGAGAAACTGGGAACAAGCCCTGGGCACTGTAGAAAATCTCCCACGTTTTTATTTTACCATCTCTTATTCCTCTTTTTTCTCAGTGGCTTTATTGTTATTGCTAGTTCTCATCGAGGTCTGGCTTTCTAAATATCCAGGCCACATGCTAGAGATGGAGTTCTTGTTAATTGCCCTTGGATTCCCCACTTTTCATTTTAGAAGAATAATCATCCAGAGGCTTGGTCTTTTAGTCAAATTCTGATTTCCTAGGGAAGGTCCAACCTGAATTATGTACCCAGCCCTGGCCAGGCTGCCTACATTTAGTTGCTATATGGATCTCAGTGGAGAAACGAGGAGTTTCTCTAAAAGAAAGGTAGTGGGATCTGGGCTGCCCCTCTAGTAGAAATCCACAGACCACCAGCTCTGCATATGATTAATAAATGGGAACTATGCCTTAGACACTACCTAGAAAAATAGTTATTAAAATGTCCCTATTACCGAACTGCTTGGTACATGTGAGATGCTAGTAAACACTATGAAGGTATTAGGGGATGCTTCCCAAACAGTGTTGATCACAGAACCTTGCTTCTCTCAAGCCCACCCCAAGAGACAAGCATTTCGTGAAAGACACATGTTCTCATGTGCAATGAGTTTTATGTTCAGTCTTACTGAACTTCAGTACTCCATAGCTAATGTACCAGGCCTGTGGTGTTGGCAATGCGGCTCCCTATGAACAAAGTACATTTCTTTTCTCAGTGAGTTTCTGATCAAGTAGGGTTAGCCAAGAAAAAAAAAGCAAGAGTCTGATGAGAGCTATAAAAGGATAACATATGGTACTTAACATAAGAAGGAGTGATTCTTAACCTTAAGGAAAAGTATTGTGGTAATTACAAAATCTCCTGTCAACTTGAGCAAAGGAGTGAAGTCTAGCCTGTCAAAAAGGTCATAGCCAATGAGGCCTCTGTGTGGGCATGGCCTTCTCCTGAGGATTCTGGGAACTCCTGTCTTCATCCCTGGAGGTGGGACACACACTCTTTCCATTACACATTCCTGTTCACAAACCACATGGAGACATGCTGATGGAGTCAGAGCCCTGGAGCTAGGGGAGCCATGTGGAGACCCACACCAGCACTGAGATGCTTCCACCACCACTGGATCTACAAGACTTTCCACCCACTGCCCTGTGACCTTCCTGTATTCGGCATCATTGCATGTGTTGTGTGAGTCTGAAGAGGAATTTGTAGACTGGTATTGGACATATGGGCTAATATTGGACTTATGGGCTAATATCAAGCTTATGGACTTCTTCTGGACTGGTCTGGGATGTTTTCTTAATATATAATTATTCTTTGATATAAAGTTCTCTCTAACACATATATGAGTGTCAATGAATTGTTTCTCTAGTCTACCTGGACTAAAACAAGTATCAAAGGATTGCTTTCATGAAGAGGAACTAACTAAACTAAGCCTCAAAGAGAAATCCATAGGAACTAGCCAGGAAGAAAAGGGGGAGAAAAAGATGAATTAAAAGGAACAGTGGAAAGAATCAGATCATTTGAGGAGTGATTAAGTAGAATTCAGTGATGAATTGACTATGGGCGAGGAGGAAGAACTAGGGAAAACTCTAGAGGTCTTGGCTGGAGCAATGTGATAATAAATTCTGCTTTAGCTATTCAGTGTTTGTTGTGTTGAAGGTCATCCTCCTGAAGATGTCCTACACGGATTTGATATATGAGTCTACAGCTCAGGAGATAAATCTGGGCTAGAGATACAAATCAAGGAGTCATCAACATACAAAGGAGACCTAGCACAATGAGTCTGGGTAAACCCCTCTGTATAGCATGTGGACAATGAGCCTGGAAGAAGAAAGACAAGCATGAGGTTTTCGAGGGATGGATGGGGAAAGGGGGTTGCTGGAGGTGGGGAATGGGGATGGGGGGTTGCAGTCAAATATTAGAAGGAACCCAGTAGATTATTCCCTCACAATTGGGTATTTTTAAGAGAGAGGAATAAGAATGCTACCAAAGGTTTCAATAATGTTAAGAACTGAAAAACATCTAGTAAATATAGCAAAGGAGTAGAGTAGTTCATTGCCTTGGAGGGAAGCATTTCAATGAGGTGATGGATAAAGAAACCAAATTATAGTAGAATGGGAGTGGGTGGGAATGATTACAAACATCCCTCCACTCCTACTAGTGCCCCATTTACCATCACAGGGGAAGGACCCAGTTCTGTCTAACAGGAAATCTGCTGCTGCTTCCCAAATTACCCATATCCATTTCGTGTTCTGTGTCACTGAGCAGGCACACCATGTACCAGGTGTCAACAGGTTCTCTCTCTGTCTCTCCCCCTCAGCAACTTGTGACATCCTTGAGCCAGTGCAAGAGTTACACCAGCATTATGACAGCTACCAAGATAAAATGTATGGGTAACCTTGGTGTGGAGTATGCCCAAGCCTCTGCTTCACTGAGACCTCTTGTCTAGAGGTTTCTGGCTCCACTAGTGACCTCCTGCTCAGACATGCCCACCTGTGCTCCACAGATCAGCTCTGCTCTTCAGCACTATCTGCTTGCTTCATGGTTCCTCCAATGCCCACCATCACTGTCATTTCTCTGTTACTTGACTCTGCTATGCTTGCTGTCATTTCCCAGTCGCAGTGAGTGTTACCAGCTCAGTATCATGACCCTTGGTGTGTATGACAGCTCTTCTAGGAGATTCTTAGCACAGGGCACTCATGAGAAACAAAAAACAACAATTTACCCAAGGGACTAAGGTCCCTTTCGTTTCCTCTTTTTACCACCACATATCTTCCAGCAATGGTTGATATTTACTGTCCCTTACTCTTCGTGGGCAGCTGAGGTAGTTAGTTTATTGTGTCAACCTGGCTGATAAACACATGTGGGGTTAATTGAAGGGTGGAGCGATAAATGGCTCCGTGAATCTCAACTTTCTAGTTCGGGTCTCTTGCTTTCTGATGGTCAGACCAGGGTGCAGCTGTCTTAGCCAGCTCCTTGCTTCAGCTGGCAAGGCTTACTTCCTGCAAGACATCCATGAGGATAAGCCACATGGACCTACCCCGATGCATCTCTAGGTGCTGGTGCAGCTGTCTGTAGACCCCTGCCAGCGCTGAGATGTTTACACATTCACTGACTCGGCTTTCCTCCTGCAGTCGGCATCATTGCATCTGTTTTGTGAGATGGAGGAGGACATTGTGGATTGGTGTTGGACATATGGGGTAATGTTGGACTTGTGGGCATGGGCAGCACTGGGTTGGGCTGTTTACTTGATGTGCACTTACCCTTTATATAAAGCTCTCTCTTATACGTGAGTTTCTGTGTATTTGTTTCTCTAAAATACCCAGACTAACACAATATGGTACCTTGGGAGTTGGGTACTGGAGAAACAAAACATAAGATGGAGAGTAGATGTTTATTTGACCTCTCCGTCATGGTGGTTTTTCTTTGTCTAGCCAGAGGTCAGAGAAAGCCGCACTTTACTTGGTTGTTTCCTGGGAAAAATATGGGAAGTAGGAAAATAGAAAGACTTGAGACTTTGTGCAGCAAGGTTACCCACTGCAACGCATCCTTTGAGGGGTTGACTGCTGCTTCCATGAGTATTGACTGTGGATCCAAGTAAGATGACATCCGTGACAATTTCCATCTCTTCTCCACTTATCATGATGTTACCTCCATTATCATGATGTCCAGTTGTGAGAATTTTGGTTTTCTTTATACTGAGTTGCAATCCATGCCTAAGGCTTCAGTCTGTGGTCTTCCTCAGCCAGTGCTTCAAGTCCTCCTCACTCTCAGCAAGTAAGGGTGTCACCTGCATATTGTATGTTGTCCCTAAGCCTGCTTCTGATCAGGATGCTGTTCTGCTTCCTACAGGCCATCTTCTGAGATGATTTGCTCAGCATACAGAGTAAATAAGGATGGTGAAGTGATATCACCCTGATGCACATTTTTCCTGAGCTTAAGTCATGCCACTTGCCCTTGTTCTGTTCAAATGACTGCCTTTGGATCCATATAAAGGTCCTGAATCAGCACAGTGAAGTGTCCTGGAGTTCCCATCTTTCTGAAGGCTATCCACAGTTCATTATAATCCACATAGTTGAATGCCTTTGCCTGATTGCTAAATTACAAGTAATGTTTTTCCTGGTATTTACTGCTTTGTTGCTAGTGACCTTCTAAATCCCCAAGGTGATCATCAGTTTTAAGTTCCTGTCCAAGAGTCTGGGGCTTCAAATCCACCCGGTAGAGAAACAGCAACAAAATGTAGCAATCTGCTTCCATAAATATCACAGCCAAGAAAACGTTCTACTCTGGAACACATGGGGTCGCACTCAATAGTAAAAGGCTTTCTGGTTTTTGTGTACAGTGTGCCATTAATTCGTCATTCCAGTCAGCTTTATAATTTCTTTTCCACATGACTTCCTGTGCCAGTCAAACCTAAACACGTGGGGTTTGCCCTGTCTCACACCCATGCTGTTCATCTGTGTAGAAACCCCTTTACTCTGGTGGCTATGTAGCCACAAGTACATCAGTGTAGTTCAGTCTTACCCCATGAGTGGACGCCTTCAGTCATTTATCATCATTGTTTGGATAAACACCCAGCTCTGTTATAAAATGAACCACTTGAAGAACCAGACTGTAGATTGTTAATCTCCGTCCCCCTCGTGATTTTTATTTAATATACTCTCCAGCACATAATTGTTGCTTAATAAGTGCTAGATGAATTGAATTGGATTAAATTGAATTTCTAGCTGAAGTAAATAAACCCCCAATGAACTTAAGTGGGTTCTGCAAGCTCACGTGGGAGGGAAGCATCGCAAGGTGAACTGCTGTCTCTGGAAGTCCTTCTGAGCCAGCTGCCCCTATGGAGGAGAAACAGCATGTGGGCACAGATTCCCAAATGTTACCATCCCGAATTCCTTCTCAGCGCGAGACCAGGATCTCTTTCTGCAGCGAGAAACCTATGTTTTTGGTTTGTTTAATCACTGGGCAGAGATAGCAGTGCTCCTGCAGTTATAGATTTCTGGGAACTCCTAGCTGTGTTCCTTTACACCCATGGCCACGTGCATGCGAGCGTGTGTGTGTGTGCGCGCGCACACACACACACACACACACACACACACCATCCTTGAGCATGAGCAAAGAAGGCTAAGAAGAAACACAGCACATTGGTCTGATCCTTCTCAGAGCAGTGAAGGTGTGTGGGTGCAGCTGCAACTTGAACTTTAGGATGCAGAGAATCTGGTTTCTCAAATGAGGTCATCCCATCTGGCATTTTCATTCTTGCAGTTTGTCTCCTATAATAGGTCCCTCTTGTTCCACATCGCCCAGGAGGGGCATTCTTTGATATTCCTGCTTATTAAAAATCTCCAACACATCACAGTGTAGAGGAAAAGCAAGGTTGCCGTGGATACTGGCATGCACAAACACCGCTGAGCTGTGCACCTGTAGTCAGCCTCAGACGACATGCAAAGGCTTCCTGAAAACATGGAGCATGAAAGCACAGGTGGTTGACATAAAACTCAGGCACACACACACAAAATTCTTACTTATTCCAAATGCATAAGAACCCAGTTTGGAGACAATGTAGGTGTGATCTACAGCCCAGGTTCACGTTCCTCACCAATAGAATGAGATTGTATACCTGGTAGGGGGGTTGACACGATTAAATGATATAGGATCCTAATCTAATCCACAAAAGAACAAGCAATCAAGAAAACCCAGCCAAACAAAAAGACCCACTGCCACCCAGTCCATTCTGACACAGGGCCGCGCCATGGGCGACAGACAGAGCAGGACTCCAGGGGTTTCCTTCAGCTGGAGTCTTTTGACAGAAGCAGATTACCAGGTCTTTCTTCTGAGGCACCACCGAATATGGTTGGAACTGCTGTCTCATCAATAAATAGCTGAGGGCAGGCTGTTGGTGGCATCCAGGGTATCCTGCTTACTAAAAGGCCGTTACTTTTACCAAATTGAAGGTGTTCAGTGACCCAGCAGTGTGAGAGAAAATAGTCCCTGCCAGCAGGAAATCTTAGACACACTGAAAAAAAGTGCCTGGTATTCAGAAAGTCAAACAGAAGATGCACTTGATAGGAAGCAAGTTTCTTTGCCATTCGGAAGAAATGTGAATAGACTGACCTTTCATGTCCGCATTTTCTCGAACTCAGATTATCTCCAGAGAGCTTCCTGAGATGGATAAAGTAAGGAACAGACAGAGCCTTGCTGATAGAAGGGAGTGAGTCACCCTCCCAGCGAGGTTCTTCTTTGTCCGAGGAATGGCTCAGGGAGCCCTGGGGTCACTACAGAGAGACAGAAGATTGCTGAGTGGGAGGCTGGGCATTTCGTAATAAAGTAAAGCTCTGTTAATACTCAAGCACATGTGCGACAGTACCAGCCACGTGAACATGTTTCCAGGGGCTGTGAGGTAAAGCTGTGCGGTGCCTGCCTGACACCGCTAGCATTCGTGTGAACATTCTCTGTAAGCCTCTGGACAGGCGTGGTTCCTGCCTTGGCTAACGAAGATGAAGCTTGTCATTTCCTTTGCGTTGCCACTCACACATTGGTTATCCGTGCAGGTGTCACCTGGCTCCTTTGCCTCCCTCCTCGGTAAACTGAAGCTCCTGCCTGATTCCTACCGCCCTCGTATCTGATGACTGGGATGTATTCTCAAGTTCTCAGAGAAGAGGCAGCACAGGTCGAATCCATTAAAAACCAATCCAAGGGAAGCGGTAACTTTTTGCCATCTTGATGGGATTGCGTCTTCACAGTAAGTCAGGAACTCATGGCGTCCTTAAACCCGGGAGAAGCTGGCTGTAGAGAGAGTGGTCAAAGTGAGTCTTCCTGTGCCAGAGACATCCAGGAAGAAAGGAGCAAGCATCCGATCAGAAGTCAGGGGACGCGGGCTGCTTCCTGCATGTGAGCACACGACACACCATCTCAGGTCTAAGCCCGCTCCTTCACATCCTTCCTTTCAACACTCAACTGCGGAAACTCCTGCTGGTGATACAGAGGAGATGGGAAAACACACATCACATCCTTCATCAAGTTGGGGTATCCTTCAGGTTCTTCAACGGGTCCTGGTGGCATAGTGGTTACTCGTTAGGGTACTAACTTCAAAGTCAGCAGTTCCAAACCACCTGCCGATCTGTGCAAGAAACACTGAGCTTTCCATTCCCATAAAGAGTTACAGTCTCAGACACGCTAGTCTGTCCTGAAACCTCTCTCCTGTCCTGAAGGGTCACTATGTGTCAGCATCAACAGCAAAATATTGGTACAGGCATGGCAGAGCTATTGTGAACTTTTGTTCCTGCTGCCTGGTTTTATCAAGTTCAAAACTTGTTCATAGAGACTTTACCTCTTTCCAATGACTGGTGACAGACTTAACCTCTTTCATGAGAATTCATGCTCTAGGGTCCCGTTTCTTCTTCCATTTCTTCTGTCACCTAATTCATTCCGAGAATGTTTGTATTTTAAGGCTCTGGAAAATTAAAAAATGTAAAATGCACTTATATCTGCTCTTTGGTATCAACCCAAAGCTTTATTTATACAATGAACATTACCAGTACCAGTACCAACTCTGACTCACGACACACCCCCTGTGCACGGGAGCAGAGCTGCACTCTATGATACGTGTCTCTTCAGAAGTAGATTATCATGGCTTTACTCCAAGATGCCGCTCAGACATATTTTCTGAACACAAAAACCTTTAAAACCCTATAAATTATAAACAGTTGTTTCTGACACCCCAAACCATGGGGAAAGTGTTCTATTTTAAAAGTTCTTGAATGCATCACACATATTAGTTTAGTGTCAATAACATCACTTATGAACACTTTCAGATCAGCCTAGAAATTCCATTAGGGACTGTAACATACTGATATTTTCCCTTTGACTTTAAAGAGTTCACATATTTATTAATGATAACACAATGGTAGATGGGAAAAAAGCTGTAATATCACTATCCTAAAGCCAAAACAATAGTAGTTTCTATATGTACCTTTCAAATTTGCTCATTGCTTCTTTCACCTAGCCTGGAAGTCTGGATTTTCGTTCTAGATTGCCCAGGTTGCAATTTTATTGACATCTGCATTGCTCTCCAAGGGAACTGAGGAGACAACGTACAAGATGGATGCTTCTAATAAGAGTGACTTTAAGCACATTGGATTTAACATCCCTAAGGTCTCTCCAGTTCTGAAGTTTTCTGCAACTCTGTTGTTTTGTCTTTTTGGGGTTTTTTTTAGAGAGAAAAAAAAGAGGGGGGTAGTTAGGATTCAATGAAAAATACAAGAAACAACTGATAACTTTTTCTCTCTTCACACCTTCCTTGGATTTTCTAGCAATGAATCTAGTGCCACTTTATTTACTGTCATCAACTTGGCTCCAACTCCTGCTACCTTATGTATAATGGAACAAAGTGTTTCTTCGCTCTGCACTATCCTCTCAATCACTGAGGGTGCTTGAGCCAACTGCTAACGTTTACTGTGCCAATCCCTCTTAGGGAGCAGTTCCTCTTTCACGGGTGTTCATCTCCAGCAATTCGTTCCTCCTGAGGGAGTATCTGAAGCAAGGGAGGCAAGTCTTGCCACTCTCACTTCTAAAAAGCACACTGCCTGCAGGTCTTCTAAGATGGATTTGTTCTTTTTTTTTTCCTGGCAGTTCATGGTATATTCAATAGTCACAACCACAATTTTAATATATCAATTCTTCTTCTATCTTCTCTTTTCATTGTCTAGCTCATTTTGCCAATGAGAAGAATTTGGTAATACATTAAAAGCCAAATTCACTATCAGAAAATTGATACTGACCCTTCTCAGAAAGGGTAGAATTAATTGCCCCTATGGGTTTCCAAGACTGTGTCTAGGAGAGATCCTTATTTGTAACTATTTCAAAGAAAGGTAACTCAACAGAATGCATAACCTATAGAACAATATAACTGATATCACATGCAAGCAAAATTTTGCTGAAGATCATCCAACAATGATTGCCTCAGTACATTGACAAGGAGCTGCCAGGGGTTCAGGCCAGATTCAGAAGATAATTTAGAACAAGAGATACCACTGATGATGTCAGATGGATCTTAGCTAAGATGGAGAATATTAGAAATAGGTTTACTTATATTTTATTGACAGAATTAAGGAATTTGATTGGGTGGACAACACACTGAATACCTTGAGAAGAATGAGAATTCCAGAACATTTTGTTGTGCTTCTTTAAAACTTGTACATGGATCAAGAGGCAGTTGTGCAAACAGAGCAAGTGAATTCTGCATGGTTGAAAATCAGGAAACATGTGATCAGAGTTATATCTTTTCACCATAATGATTCAATAGGTACACTGAGCAAGCAATCAAAGAAGCTGACTTACATGAAGAAGAATGTGGCAACAGGATTGGAGGGAGACTTATTAACAACCTGCGGTACACAGATGACACAACCTTGCTTGCTGAAATTGAGGAGGACTTGAAGCACTTGCTGATCAATATCAAGGATTTCAGCCTTTAGTATGGGTTACGACTCAATGGAAAGAATATCAAAATCCTCACAACTGGACCAATAAGTAACATCATGCTAAATGGAGAACAGATTGAAGCTGTCAAAGATTTCACCTTGCTTCAGTCCTACATCAATGTTCATGGAAGCAGCAGTCAGGAGATCAAAAGACAATGCACTGGGTAAATCTGCTGCACAAGACCTCTGTAGATTATTGGAAAGCAAGGATGGTACTTTGAGAAATGAGGTGTACCTTTACTAATCCATAGTATTTTGAATGGCTTCACATGCATGTGCAAGTTGGACAATGAATAAGGACACTGATTAAAGAAGTGATGCGTTTAAATTGTGGTGCTGGACAATACTATTGAAAGTACCGTGGACTGCTGAAAGGACAAACCCATCTGTCTTAAAAGAAGTACTGCCAGAGGGCTTCTTAGAGGGAGGAAGACAAGACCTATTCTCAAGTACTTGGGACGTGTCAGGAGAGACCAGTCCCTGGAGAAGGACATCATGCTTAGTGAAGTAAAGGGAAAGCAAAAAAGGAGAAGGCCCTCGAGGAGTTAGATTAACCCTGGGGCTGCTACAAGGGGTTCATGCACAGGAACAATTGTGAGGATGGCACAGGATCAGGCAATGTGTCATTCTTTTGTGCATCAGCTTGCTATGAGTCAGAACCAACTTGGTGACACCGAATAAGAACAACCATTTTTGGAGTATGTTTTTATACCAAAATAAGTGGTTTTCTGGTAAATTTGGGAAGCTAGGGTAGAGAGAATGTTTCTTTTTCTCCCAATCTCTTCTGAAAACAGCCTTCTGCTCATTCATAAACAGAGATTTAAAAAATATTCTAACCCTTTCTATTCCAACTCTTTCTCTTCCAATTTTTATTATGTCTGGTATGGATGTTCCCAACTAAACACAAAAAAATCTCAAACCAAATTTTAGAATAGGAATGTGGGTGGGGGGAGTGGGGGGAAGCGGAGCAGGGGAAGCAATCAGTTCAAAAATCAGTCTTGTTAATCATTGCTATTCTGTGGACCAGCTCTGCTTATGTCAGTAATTGGAGCCTTATCTAGGCAAATCACTAGACCTCATCAAGAAACAGTCTTTCAGTTGTTTGACCTTCTGAGAAAAAGATAGGAAGGGAGACTAATGCAGGTTCATGGCAAGATAGGGAACTTGAACAAGTCCTAGGAACGCCCAAACCAAACTCAAAAACCATCAAGTTGATTTGAACTCATAGTGACACTATAAGATAGGATAGAATTTCCCCAGTGAGTTTTTGAGACTGCAAGTCTTTATGGGCGTATAAAATCTTGTCTTTCTCCCTCAGAGTAGCTGGTGGTTTTGAACTGATGATCAAAAATTAGCAGCCAAACATATAAGTACCATGCCCCTAAGACTCCTCAAGGAAGGAGGGCTCAATCTCCAAACTGAAGTTTGAGCACAGACATATCGGTCAACCTAGGAGATGCCTTTTATTTGCAGGAAGCAGAACAAGTTGGGAGTTAAATCTAGGAATGTAACTTCCTAGTTGACAAAGGATCATGCAACTATGCCAAGATAAGTTTTCTGAACATGATGTAAAAGTGAGGGGAATAGAGAACCAATTCCCAGTGGAATGCCTGGAAATTGAGGCGAGGCTCCTTTTTGGATGTCACTATTCTTGAAGATGAAACAAGTTTTATCCACCCACAACCCTCAAGAAGAAAGGAACTAGATCACGGGTGAAGAGCCACAGGGGTTTCCATCCCACGAGAGAGGGACTCTGATTCCTTGGCAGTTTCCCGTCCAAGGACATATAGGGGTGCTGTACTTGATCTGGATGCAATTAGGTGGTATTCACGATTTTAAAAAGGGGGCTCTGGTGGCAATGCGGGTTACTTATTTGGCTGCTAACTGAAAGGTCAGCAAATTCAGCAAATCAAAACTACCAGCTGTTCTTCAGGGGAAAGATGAAGCTGTTTACTCCTGTACAGAACTAGCCTCAGAAACCCACAGGGGCAGGTTTACCCTATCCTAGGGGGTCACTAGGAGTCAGAATTGAGTCAATGGCAGTGAGCACTGGTTAAAGAGTCATTCATTGATGTCCCTTTTTAGGATATGCCCATTTTAAGATTATCAAATTGGCCTCTATCCATCATTCCTTATGTGGTGCTCTTTAATTCTGGACCATAGGTCTGTGACTATGATCCCATTTTAGGAAGAGTTCTCTGTTACAGGATTAAAGTGTGGTTATCACCTGACCTTAGTGTTGTGGTGGCTGTTGGTAGGTGCCATGGAGCGGGTGCTAACCCATAGCAATTGTATGCACGACAGAATGAAACACTTCCCTGTCACGCATCATCCTCACAGCGCTTCCTATGCTTTAGCCTATTGTTGCAGCTACAATGTCAAGTCGCCTTGTTGAGGTTCTTCCTCTCTTTTGCTGCCCCTCTGCTTTACTGAGCATGATGTCTTCTCTCGGGACTGGTGTCTCCCGACAACATCTCCAAGGTATGTAAGAGGCCTCTAAGGAGCATTCTGGCTCTACTTCTTCCAAAACAGATTTGTTTTTCCTTTTAGCACTCTATGGTACTTTCAAGATTCTTTGCCAGCATCAGAAATCATGTCCTTTGTTTCCATGGAGGCATCTTTAAGACTAATTTAGCAGAGGATGGGTCTTAAAACATCATCCTTCATTTTCCTTGGGGCTATAAAAGGCAAACCATGCCTTCATCAAAGGCATTCCTGAATATATAAGAGCCATCTGGGGACACAGAGAGATATCACAGGATCATTGGGAAGGGCAAGTCCAAGGCCCCCTGTCTCAGTGGTGGAGGCCGCTGGACCGGATGCATCACAGATTATGGTACGAAGGCTCAGAGGCGTCGTGCTGATACTATAGGATATCTTCTTTTCATCCGGTCCAAGACTATGGAACTCTGGGATAGATGGACAGACGGGCTGGCTTCTTGGTCCATGGAGGAAAAGGCCAAAGGAACACATGGCTTAGAGACTAAGGCCCAGAAATAAATTTGGCTGGCAGCTGTGGACAGGTGTTGCTATAGATTAACGATTGCATCCTTACTATCTGCTGATCCTGGCTTGTAGTACCTATTAACTTCCCTCATAGCCTCCCTTAATCATGAGTGTTGTTTGTGAGATGAATCACTGGAGCCAGCGTAGCAGTCGAAGGAGAGTGCTGTGGAAGAAGGAATGGTTGGTGTCAGCATCGGGTAAAGGAGAATGAGGGTGAAGGCATGTCTGACCCCTGCCTCGAGCCAATAGGAAAGCGAGAGGGCGTCAGATCTAGCTCTCATGCCATTTATTGCACTTCTAGCTATAATCCTTTTTACTCTCTGCCTGGGACTATAATCCTATGTTAGAGAGAAAGCTCTCTTACGTGATTAAGGTAGGATGTATCCTTAGTAGATATCACCTTACTGGAATGTATGACTTAAGTCACTATCTTTTCTTTTCCTTGGGGATGTGATCTGCTGCAAGACAAAACTACACCTCCATCGAAGGTATCCATTTGTGTATGAGCCACCTCAGATGCAGAGAGGGATTCTACGTCCACTGGAAGAAGAGCACGTTCGAGATGTTCTTGTCTGGCATGTCCAAGGCCAAGATCAGAGGCAGCAGACACTCTGGCACAGAGACCAGGCTACATAACAAAGGGGCAAGGAGATCATGAGACAGAACAGAGGAGCTGCACCCACCGAGACTTCCTGACCCACAGAGGCAGAGACCAGGGGATCACATGACTGACAGACTGAGGACCAGAGAGAGAGTTGGCTGCTGACTGAGGAAAGATGCTGCTGTGGACCAATGACTTGTGGTGGCCTCTTACCTTTCCTAACACTCACCCTTCCTTGTGAGTTCTAACTGTGAGTTCTGTGTTGCCATGGCCATGGATTAGGAAACCCAGCAGAGAGGTCCAGTGGTGTGGTGGGAATGGCTGGCATCTGAACAGGTACCTAAGACTGCAGAGTGGAGGCATGTTGACCTCTGCCTCGTGGGTCTGATCTAGCCCTATACCATGTTCACAGGCAGCAAGTGTTAGTGAGCAATGATTCTAGAGAACAACCTGAATGAAGCGTAGAAAAAAAAGAATCCTAGTAATTTGCTTTCTCATAAGATGAAATTCTCCAGATTTAATCAATACATCATTTAATGAAGTCTCTCTGGGCATCTTAATAACATTGCTGATATCATCCTCTCATTTAAAAAGTTCTACTAGGTTATATAAACATCTCAATTAATAGAGTACCCTTATGTTAAATAAATACTGTCCACCTAGTACTTTTACATGCATCACCACAGCTGATTCTTCTAGAAGGCTCCATTTTAAATGTAAAGGTGAATGGTATGCTCAGGACCACACAGCTGGTAGGATAACCCAGGCCTGGTGCTGCGGGCTCTGGTGCTCTTCCTAGTGAGCTGCAGTCCCCGGAGAACAACACTCTCACATATTCATGCTGATGCCTTTAGCCGGGCCACAGGGACCAGTTTGATGGATGGTCAAAAGCTCTCTAGCAGGATACAGGGAGGTATTTCAAGGTTCTCAGAAGTCAGATTAGAACCACTGCACATGGTAGCCAGCACACCATGTCTTCCTCAACATCTACTCTTTATTGCATATCTCTTGTTTTCAAAGGGCTTCTAGCACAGCATCACATTTCATTTTCCTACCAAGTCTATCATGTAGATTTATTTTCACCGTGAAGGAAACTGTGGATGACAGCAGTTTTCTCAAGATCACATTCAGCAGTATGGCTCTAGGACCTGCTCAAGGACTTTGGGAATACAGGAGATGGATTCTGAGTTTTCAGAGTTTTCAGTGGTCATATTTGATGTTGACCTTTGCCATGGGTTGCATTTGGTTCTCTGAAAAGATATGTTGACATCTTTACCCTTGTTACCTATGACTGTCTTTGCAGACATTCCATAGTTAGTTACGTCAACATGAGGTCCTACTGGAGTGTGGGGGGGTGCTCTAATCTAGTATGGTTGGTATCCTTCACAGGAGGAAAAGAGACAGAGATAGCGAGGGGGCACAGCCATGTATGCCTGGAGTCACCAGGAGTTAGAAGAAACAAGGAAGGGTCTTCCTCTAGTGTCTTTACAAAAGCTTGCTTCTGCCAACACCTAGAATTGGAACTTCTGGGCCCCAGAACTGTGAGCGAATACGTTGCTGTGGTTCGTACCCAGCTTGTGATACTCTGTTACAGCAGTCCAAGGACATGAAGACAGTCTTGGTCAGGGGACAAGGTTTTGACAGGAGGGAAGCAGATGATCATTCCAGGTAAGGATTCAAATGGGAACCCAGCCTGAGATGGTTGGGGAAGAGCCAGTGATGCGTCAGCTTCATGATGTGGAGCCGTGGCTGGATAGTCGGTGTTATGTGATTTGTAGGAAGCAGTCAAAGTGTTCAGACTTAGGAGAAAAAGCGTAGACATGCTTCATGAGGTAAAAAGCTGTTTGGCTGGAGATTAATTGTCGATGCAGATTTATGGCCCTGTTTGTGCCAGGCAGCCGATGGTGCCAGCTGTAATACCCAGGGCTGGAACCGAAGCTTGTTCTTCAGCTAAGCCAATTCTGCACATTTCAGTCTACGTGCGCAATACATTATTGCAGGTGAGTCAGTAATGCTCAGTGGTTGCCTACAGAACCTGTGATGTTTGTAACAAGAACAGAGGCCAATGAGAGCCAGCACCCATTCAACAAAATACTTTTATTTTTATTCCTACAAAGTTCTTCAGCACATACCTTTCAATACCCTGAACACTTCTCCTTCACGGGTGGTCCCAGGAATTTCAGTAACTACATCATGGTATGCAACACATATGTGGAAACCAGGTGCACACATCCATCCCAGGTATGACTCACCTGCACAGTGTGCAGCTATTTTGGTTACTTCTGTGTGCATATTTTTCCCTTCTTCCTTTCAGACTAACTTTCTAACTGGTGGTTGCTGTTGAAAATTATTCTCATAGGAAACAACAGACCATTTCTCCTTTAGTCTGAAATAATAATCATCTCAGACAGGTGATTTATTAAGTTTGATTAGCAAGCAAGGTACATGTGAGAGTAGGGCTAATAGACTTGAAATAAATTCCCTTAATAATCTATATGTCTTCTGACCTATATGAGTCCCCAATTGGTGTTCCTTGATGTTAAAGTGCTTGGCTGGAATTTCTTTTTCTTTTCTTGGTGGTTCACCTAGCTTCTGGTCCTCCCCTCCCCCCAAAAAACCATTTTATTGGGAGCGAATACATCTATCATATCATTCTATAGTTCAATCACATCAAGCAGTATTGTAAACTTGCTATCATAATCAGTTTAAAAATATTCTCTTCCTTCTTGAGCTCTTTGGTATCAGCTACCTTTACAATCCCCTCCCCCACTGTACCCCCCAGGAACCCTTATTCTACTTGCTGTCTCCATAGGGTTATCAATCCTGGGGTTTATATACCAAAAACTGAAAAAAACATATAACACGGATTCAAGAGGGCGCTCCCCAATGACACAATGCGTCAAAGATAAACTAATAGGAGAGGGGATAAAAGGGGATATGTTGAACACCGGCCCAGCCCCAATGTGTATCAGAGGGGGAATCAACTGACAAGGTTTTAATTGTTCAAGTCAGGTTTATCATTGTGGTCTCCTATAGTCATCTCTCCAATGCACTGTTTCATACACAGTTTATACTCATACCTCCATTATGGGTAGAGAGAAATCACTGGAGGCTTCTGCTCTGTGTCAATCTCACAAATGTATCTGGGGCCTCCATTATCGTTCATAGCCTTCAGCAAACCAGAATTCCATAGTTTAGGCGCTGATGCCAACCCTTCTTTTGGTCACTGATGTTGGTGTATTTCCTCCATGTGGACTTAGTTGACATCCCACTTTGATGGCTGCTTGTTTGGAAACAAGCCTTTAAGACCCCAGATGCTATTTTACCCCAGACACTATTATTTTTAATCATTTTATTGGGGCTCATACAACTCTTATCAGAATCCACACATACATCAATTGTGTAAAGCACACTTATACATCCGTTGCCCTCATCATTCTCAAAACTCTTGCTTTCCTCTTGGGCTCCTGGAATCAGCTCCTCATTTTTATCTGATAGCTGGGCACCTCCTAATTTCTTCACCACACTTTACTGTAACGCCCATATCCTCTGTGTATTCCTTTCCTGAGGGTGAGTATTGAGCAGGGCCTTGATGTAAGACCTAATTGTTCTTAAATTGGAGCTTGGATTTAGTGTGAGCCCCAAACTCATGGACTTTCCATTCCACTCAGAGGTGTCTTGAAAGAAAAGGCTATGTATCGACTTTTTGAAAAATCAGCCATTGAACTCCCACTGGAACACGGTATCCTCTGGTACAAATGGGTCTACGGTGAGTCAGAGTTGATTCAGCAGCAAGAGCTTTGGCTTTTCGGTTTGGTGCTCTCCTCTAGTGATGGGCATCTAGGTCCATGGTGAGTACTGGGAATGTGCTGGTCCACAGAAGATGTGCTGTGACTGTAGCATGGACACCGGCTTGATAAGGTTGAGTACAAATAAAGGAAGTTAGAATACCTCATTTATAATATGTGCATTTATTATTTATCAAAAGATGGTATTTGTTCAATGTAATCTCTTACTAAAACTCATTTGACCTGTTTCTTTTACTACAGCTAGAAAAAAATTTTAGTACACATACAGATGCAGTTATGGGTTACATTTTCATGCTATTAGCCTATCAATTGGTCTCTGTGATTCCCAACTTCCTGAAGAACAAAGGGCTCTCTATGCCTCGCAGTGCAGACAGATGGCTGGTAGGAAACCCCAAGATAACCTTAGCATCTTGGAATATAAAATTTAGGACCACGCAGATATCTGCTTAATCCTGTTCTATGGTTAAAATGGGCAAATCAATCTCTCGGAGCCATCTGTAAGGTAGATACCGTATATACACGTGTATAAGCTGAGTTTTTCAGCACAGTTTTTAATGCCGTTTTTGTGGTAAAATTTGGTGCCTCGGCTGATATTCAGGTTGGCTTATACTCGAGTATATAGGGTAATATAATGCTTACTAGAAATGATGCTATGATACACAGAATGTGCCTTTTACAGTTCTGGAAGGGGGTCAATAATACTAATTCACTCATTTGTAAATGTTATTTGACTTTTGAAGTAAGCCTATGAGGTAGAGACAGCAAGTGGTATTGCCATTATTTTACAGACTAGGTCTTTCAGCTCAGGGAGTAGGAGATTTACCCAGGCTCACATGGCCAGCTGCCCTCTGACAAATTTTAGAGCCTGTGCCCTCAGACTCAAAATCCCAATCTTTTTCTAGTGCATCCTTTTGTTTGCCTTTGTCAACGTGTTCCTACCTCTTTCCCATGACTTCCTTGTCTTTCTTCATCTCTTTGATTCTGCATCACTTCGATTCTACATTGATTCTGTTAGTTGTTGATGAGTCGGCCCCAATTCATGGCAGCATGTACAATGTAACACGCTACTTGGTCATGGAGCATCCTTATAATTAGTTGTGGGTAGAATTATTGTGGTCCACAGGGTTTTCATGGGCTCATTTTCAGAAGCAAAGCACCTGGCTGTCTTCATCTGGGAACTCCACTGGAATCTGTTCAGTGTGACAGCAGCATGTAAGCCTCTCTGACAGGCGGGTGTTGCTGTATCTGCACTCATGGGCTGAGGATTGCATCCAGGTCCCTGTGTGGAAGTCCAGAACCCTAACCTCACCCCCCATTTAACCACCCACCACAACCGTTTGCCAGTACTACAGGGAGTATATAATAATAGCCAATGGTCTTTTCTTCTTCATTTTTACCACTCCACCCCTTGTGATTCTTGAGTTATAGATGTTGAAACTGACAAGGTCCCTAAATATCATATTGAAATCTCAGTCTTAAAGTCTAATGTAAAACCCATAGAGGCAAAGGAACGGTGCCTAGATGACACTTCTAGCAAACTACTTAGGAGGCAAGTGCATTTAGTCTCTGACCTTGGGAATTCTGAGAAGACCCTGTACCTTTCAAGTCATTTCCAAGGTACCAGGCTACCCTGCAATAGTGGTGTTTAAACTTTGTTATGGCACAAAATGCTTTCCGGATTGTGAGAGAGTGCTACATGAAAAATATGCTACAAAAGAGGATGGGGATAATATTTATGCTCATTTATTCTTGGGAAGTGTTGAAATTTTAATAATAAATTTATGAAGGAGAAAATATTCAGGTGGCCACAGAGGTTGTTGGGGGTATAATAAAATGTCTCTCTTTTTTTAATGTTAGTCCTACATTTTAGTCACAATAAAATAAATTGATAAAGATACATCTTCCCTTTTTAAGTGGAAACATTAAAGGCATTTATTTTTAGTTTGGTTTATTGAATATACTTAAACATGAGTCCTCTGTCCTAGAGTAAGTTTGCTTTGATAATTTTTAGAAAGAAGAAGAAATAGAAATAGATTCAAATCTACATAGTTCAGAGAGAGAGAAAAAAGAGAGACCATTCTCTGAGATCTACTCCAAAGAACACTTTTCTTTAAAAAAAAAAGTGTGTGGGAGGGAGAAAGGGTTTCTTATAAGTGTGGCCCTTAGGCCCAATAAGATGCAGAAATACTACACACTGTCTCCTTCCTCCTGGAGCTTTAGTGTATATAAGGAATGAGAAGGAGAGCAACATGTGTAACTCAATGACTTGTAAGTGTATCTCCTTAGAGAGCATGGATTGTTGTTTGTAAACCTTGTGTCACATTCCACCAAGAGCTCTTCATGTCCCACAACTGTCTCTGGTTTTCTCTGGCTCCCATTGAAGGATCTTGTGATCCAAGAATCTGGTGTTCATTGGAATCTGTTTTTGTCTTTGTGTGTTTTCATTCAACTAGAACCTCCTGACTGAGCCCCCCTGAGAATGGCAAACTTCTGAGGTAGTGGATTTCTCTCCATCAATATCCAAGGGGTAGGACAAAGCCAAGGGGACTCCTGGGAAAGACTGACCGACTGACTTGTGGGGAGAAAAATGAGAGCTGGGAGAAAGAAGGACAGGTCTGAGTGGGATCCTCTGTGCAGCTGGCCAGGGTCAAGTCTGAGTGTTTCATCACAGGAGCATCTTCTAAATCCAAACCCTGTAAAATCTGAATGTCGAGTTAAGTGACCTCCATGGCCCATAAGGCATCTTGTAGTCAATGATTAACTCACAGTTCAGGTAACGTTTGATACCCTGTTTGGCTTAAAGTTCATATCTGAAAGCTGTCACTGACTCTGTACCAATAAACTATAAGGTGAAGTTTCAAATGCCAAAGCAAATGTAGCAGCTAATGTTTTCCAACAGGGCAACAAGGAGATCTATTCTATATCCACTTTCTGTAAGTGACTTTGGTATTTCTCCATTGACATCCGCCATCCTTGAAGGCATATTCATGGAGGGCTGTGACTATGACAGAAATGATTCTATGCAACTTCTAAACTTTACATTACAAGAGCCGTATAGATCCTTTGTGGTTCTTCTGAGATATTTCCTCTTGAGATTCAGTCACCATCACTGTGAGGAAGCAGAGAGAATTTACGGAGAGTTCAGCTGTAGTCCTTACAGTCAACAGATCTAAGTTAAGTCTTAGCAGCCAACCAGCATCAAGATGGCATTGAGCAAGCCTCGAGCTACCATAAGCCTCAGACATCATCAATTGCATCCATGCGACACCCCAAAAGTGAGATGAAGCCTCGCCATCTTCATGTCTAAGGAACATTCTGGCTGTATTTTTTCCACAAAAGATTTGTCTGTTTATCTGGCAATTCATGGTCCTTTCAATATTCTTCACCAACAGCATAATTCAAAGGCGTTGATTCTTATTCAGTCTTCCTTATTCATTAGTCAGATTTCAAACATATATATGGCAATTAAAAATATCATTGCTTTGCTCAGGCACACCTTAGTTTTCAACTGACATCTTTGTTATTTAGCATTCTAAAGAGGTGTTGTGCAGATTTGTCCATTGCAGTATATCCGTTGAATTCTTCAGCGCTACTTTCATGAGCACTGATTGTGGGTAAAATGAAAGCATTGATGTGATACTGGGTGACAACTTGGTTGGGACAGAATTCTCAGTAACTTGGCAGTTAAGATGCATTAAGAGACCTCCTCATAGGGTGTGGCTTACTTCCAATAGACGTGGAGGCTGTGTAAAAAACTTGCTTGCTTTTTGCTGAGTCTGGAGTCTGCTTTTGGTTTATCACCTGACCTTCAGTTCTTTGGAATTCAGACAGCAGCCTACCGTCATGTGTGCTTATCCTGGAAGCAATAAGCAGCTTTCCATATGGGCTTTATTTCTGGTTTCTCAATTTTGTTCCACGGGTGTATGTGTCTATTATCGAACCGATGCCATGCTGTTTTAATTACTGTGGCTGTATGATATGTTTGATATCAGGCCATGAGAGGCCTTTTACTTTTCCTCTTCTTCAATAGTACTTTGGCTACTAGTAGATGACTTGCTCTTTTATCTCTTTATTATCAAGGCAATTGTTTTCATCTTAGTGTTTCTGAATGTTTTTTCTTCATTTATTAGGAAAGCGTGTGTGTCCCTGGGACTGTATCTAACATAGTACACTGTTTCTAAGGAGAAAGATTCTGTTGGCAAAACTTTAGGAAGCTTGTGACATGGCCCCAATGACTTAAAGATTGCCTCACAATGTCTGACATCATGCTGGGGGTCATGGTGTGAGTATGTGAGTATAAGTATTTCCTCATCACCATGAAGCATTGATCTTCCTGTTGTTTATCAACCACTCCTGAAGGCTCTGACCGACTCCTTTGCCTCTCGGCTGCTTTCCTATCTCAGCTACATACCTCAAAGGCAACCAGAGCTGTTCCTCTTGACTTGTTAAGGCTCCTGATGATTGAAATGGTACATGGGGCCCTGATCTGGAGGCCAGGTTTATGTGTTCTGCCTTGGAAGGAGAAAGCAGACTGAACTTGATATCAATGGTCATAATTTGAGAGTAAAAATAAATGAAGACATAAAAATTCTAATAAATATGCCAATCCCTTGGTGATAACATGCAACTGAAAATTCTGCAGATCGAAGAGTAAGCTCCATATTAATAGGATCAGGTCTAATGTAGCTGTGCCCAACCGTTGAGACAATTCAACATTGAAGTAAACTCATCTACAGAATGGGAAATGAAATAAAATGATGATATCTGCTCTGTTCGGTCTTCACTTTTCAATATACGGATTTTTTAGTTTAAACGAAAGCCTGTGGCATTTTGTTGTTGTCTTTTCCATGTAAAGCATGCTAGGAAAAGACAACAAAATAATAATATCTACTCTGTACAGGCTTCAATTTTTCATTATGTGGACTTCCGTTTAATTAAAGCTGGTGATGATTTGTTGTTGTTGTTTTCCAGCTAAAACCATGCTTTTACTGAGTCGATGCTGTAATCCATGAAAGGGAGATCTGCTCCTAAAATTTTTCTGGTGTTAATAGCTAATTGAATTATAAACTCTCAAACATGAGCAAGGAGCATTGGGAATAAAAGGTTAAGCAGAAAAAGTTCCAGATGGGGCTAATTATTTTTTTCCCTTCCTGAAGACATTATGTAGACATTTAGTCATTAGTTCTGATGATTCTACAAATCCTGTTTTGCAGGAAACAGAGAAGTTACAGCAGCCAAGTGGACTGTGCCTGGACTTTAGAGGTAGAGGTCCTCACCCCAATTCTATTATTACCTGTACTTATTTTGCCACAAGAGGATGGAGGATGAAGAAGCTCTATACTTTTCAAAAGGTCTTAATAAAATTATTTGAGCACCATGGTGAAAGACAGTTGTAAAATCTCAGGTATTCAAAATAGAGACAAGGAAATTCATTTTTGTGATTAGGGAGTAAATTTGGGAGAATAGATTGTTTAGGGCAGAATTGGCAATTATCTCCTCCCTTTGCTATGGTTTCACAGACAGAAAACCTAACCCAAAGGCAATTCTCAGAAGATGAGCCTTAAAAGTTCCCATTTTATATCCCTCTGGGAAGAATTTGAAAAGCCTGGCATCTGATTATATTTTGATGTTGCTTGGCATCACAATCGTATACAGTTACAGGAGGCTTGGAAAAAAATAAAATATTTTAAGACAGTCATCAAAAACTTACAGAACCAAGTCCATGTAGAACAAGTCCTGCTACTGTGTACTGGGCAGAACTGACTGCTGTGACAGTGCCATCTGCAAACAGATGCCAATTTTAAAGATATTATGAAAAACAAAACACAGTTACATGAGCCTTCCGAAAGACCTCTTGTGAACAGTGTGTATTCCATCGATTAAGTGGGTTGTAACAGCGCAGACTTGTTTGAGAGGCTGACAGAACCTGACCATGGGTGGATGAGAGAGAGGAATATGGTATGGTTGTGTGGGGCATACTTCCTGATTCCTGAAGTCACAAGAGGGGTGGCGCAGAGAAGTCTTTGTTGGTGAAGACGCTGTGATTATTAGGTAGTGATATACAGAACTGAACTGGGGATGTCCTTAGAGGGGGATGTGTCTGTAGGGGAGAGAATAGGGTGGCATAGCCCCAGTGACCCACAGCTCTTCAGTCAGTACACTTGCTCCTTATGTCTATTGACTCCATGTTTGCAAATTTACCTCCCCCCAAATCAGACTCGCTGCCATTGAGTCAATTCTGACTTAGTGACCCTCTGTGATAGGGTAGAACTGCCCCAGTGGGTCTCTAAAACTGTAACTCTTTAGAGAATAGACTATCTCATCTTTCTCCTTTGGCGCAGGCTAGTGGTTTCAAGCTGCTAACCTTGTGGTAAGCAGCCCTATGCTTAACCCATTATGCCATCCAGACTCCTTGAAAATTTGCCTCCTCACTAAAATGTCTTTGTAATATGAAAATTAATATTTCTGGTATTCTTATGGTCATTCTCAGACCAATCCAGAGCAGCAAAAAGTGTGAGTTGTCAGATACATCTATTTCCAGTGAGGTCAAAGAAGAGGATGCTGCCTTCTCATTTCATCTCGCCATGTCAAAAAGTTTTCTTTTCATGGACTATTTAGTGCCAGATTTTTAGCATTTTTATCCTACTTATTAGTGGTCTGTCTGTCTAAAATGGGCCCAAGCAGAGTGCTGACTTGCTACAAGATACTGACAGATTTGCCTTTTGGAGACAAACAAATTTAGATAATTTTGTTCCGACATGAGTTATAGTGTTGTTGGCTACGTTAAATGTGAATGAATCAGCAATATATCTTAAATCATGTATATTTACACAGAAGCACATGTAAACCAAA